>NW_026947654.1:0-463686 GCF_034190915.1 Cavia porcellus | reverse complement strand
ACATCACGGGGTGGTGCGCATTGTATGGGTGTGTGTTACATTACATTCACCAGTAGGAGTGAGAAAAACATCACGGGGTGGTGCGCATTGTATGGGTGTGTGTTACATTACATTCACCAGTAGGAGTGAGAAAAACATCACGGGGTGGTGCGCATTGTATGGGTGTGTGTTACATTACATTCACCAGTAGGAGTGAGAAAAACATCACGGGGTGGTGCGCATTGTATGGGTGTGTGTTACATTACATTCACTAGTAGGAGTGAGAAAAACATCACGGGGTGGTGCGCATTGTATGGGTGTGTGTTACATTACATTCACCAGTAGGAGTGAGAAAAACATCACGGGGTGGTGCGCATTGTATGGGTGTGTGTTACATTACATTCACTAGTAGGAGTGAGAAAAACATCACGGGGTGGTGCGCATTGTATGGGAGTGTGTTACATTACATTCACTAGTAGGAGTGAGAAAAACATCACGGGGTGGTGCGCATTGTATGGGTGTGTGTTACATTACATTCACTAGTAGGAGTGAGAAAAACATCACGGGGTGGTGCGCATTGTATGGGTGTGTGTTACATTACATTCACTCGTAGCAGTGAGAAAAACATCACGGGGTGGTGCGCATTGTATGGGTGTGTGTTACTATAGATTCACCAGTAGGAGTGAGAAAAACATCACGGGGTGGTGCGCATTGTATGGGTGTGTGTTACATTACATTCACCAGTAGGAGTGAGAAAAACATCACGGGGTGGTGCGCATTGTATGGGTGTGTGTTACATTACATTCACCAGTAGGAGTGAGAAAAACATCACGGGGTGGTGCGCATTGTATGGGTGTGTGTTACATTACATTCACCAGTAGGAGTGAGAAAAACATCACGGGGTGGTGCGCATTGTATGGGTGTGTGTTACATTACATTCACCAGTAGGAGTGAGAAAAACATCACGGGGTGGTGCGCATTGTATGGGTGTGTGTTACATTACATTCACCAGTAGGAGTGAGAAAAACATCACGGGGTGGTGCGCATTGTATGGGTGTGTGTTACATTACATTCACCAGTAGGAGTGAGAAAAACATCACGGGGTGGTGCGCATTGTATGGGTGTGTGTTACATTACATTCACCAGTAGGACTGAGAAAAACATCACGGGGTGGTGCGCATTGTATGGGAGTGTGTTACATTACATTCACTAGTAGGAGTGAGAAAAACATCACGGGGTGGTGCGCATTGTATGGGTGTGTGTTACATTACATTCACTAGTAGGAGTGAGAAAAACATCACGGGGTGGTGCGCATTGTATGGGTGTGTGTTACATTAGATTCACCAGTAGGAGTGAGAAAATCATCACGGGGTGGTGCGCATTGTATGGGTGTGTGTTACATTACATTCACCAGTAGGAGTGAGAAAAACATCACGGGGTGGTGTGCATTGTATGGGTGTGTGTTACATTACATTCACCAGTAGGAGTGAGAAAAACATCACGGGGTGGTGCGCATTGTATGGGTGTGTGTTACATTACATTCACCAGTAGGAGTGAGAAAAACATCACGGGGTGGTGCGCATTGTATGGGTGTGTGTTACATTACATTCACCAGTAGGAGTGAGAAAAACATCACGGGGTGGTGCGCATTGTATGGGTGTGTGTTACATTACATTCACCAGTAGGAGTGAGAAAAACATCACGTGGTGGTGCGCATTGTATGGGTGTGTGTTACATTACATTCACCAGTAGGAGTGAGAAAAACATCACGGGGTGGTGCGCATTGTATGGGTGTGTGTTACATTACATTCACCAGTAGGAGTGAGAAAAACATCACGGGGTGGTGCGCATTGTATGGGTGTGTGTTACATTACATTCACCAGTAGGAGTGAGAAAAACATCACGGGTGGTGCGCATTGTATGGGTGTGTGTTACATTACATTCACCAGTAGGAGTGAGAAAAACATCACGGGGTGGTGCGCATTGTATGGGTGTGTGTTACATTACATTCACCAGTAGGAGTGAGAAAAACATCACGGGGTGGTGCGCATTGTATGGGTGTGTGTTACATTACATTCACCAGTAGGAGTGAGAAAAACATCACGGGGTGGTGCGCATTGTATGGGTGTGTGTTACATTACATTCACTAGTAGGAGTGAGAAAAACATCACGGGGTGGTGCGCATTGTATGGTAGTGTGTTACATTACATTCACTAGTAGGAGTGAGAAAAACATCACGGGGTGGTGCGCATTGTATGGGTGTGTGTTACATTACATTCACTAGTAGGAGTGAGAAAAACATCACGGGGTGGTGCGCATTGTATGGGTGTGTGTTACATTAGATTCACCAGTAGGAGTGAGAAAATCATCACGGGGTGGTGCGCATTGTATGGGTGTGTGTTACATTACATTCACCAGTAGGAGTGAGAAAAACATCACGGGGAGGTGCGCATTGTATGGGTGTGTGTTACATTAGATTCACTAGTAGGAGTGAGAAAATCATCACGGGGTGGTGCGCATTGTATGGGTGTGTGTTACATTACATTCACCAGTAGGAGTGAGAAAAACATCACGGGGTGGTGCGCATTGTATGGGTGTGTGTTACATTACATTCACCAGTAGGAGTGAGAAAAACATCACGGGGTGGTGCGCATTGTATGGGTGTGTGTTACATTACATTCACTAGTAGGAGTGAGAAAAACATCACGGGGTTGTGCGCATTGTATGGGTGTGTGTTACATTACATTCACTAGTAGGAGTGAGAAAAACATCACGGGGTGGTGCGCATTGTATGGGAGTGTGTTACATTACATTCACTAGTAGGAGTGAGAAAAACATCACGGGGTGGTGCGCATTGTATGGGTGTGTGTTACATTACATTCACTAGTAGGAGTGAGAAAAACATCACGGGGTGGTGCGCATTGTATGGGTGTGTGTTACATTACATTCACTCGTAGCAGTGAGAAAAACATCACGGGGTGGTGCGCATTGTATGGGTGTGTGTTACATTACATTCACTCGTAGCAGAGAGTAAAACATCACGGGTTGGTGCGCATTGTATGGGTGTGTGTTACATTACATTCACTAGTAGGAGTGAGAAAAACATCACGGGGTGGTGCGCATTGTATGGGTGTGTGTTACATTACATTCACTAGTAGCAGTGAGAAAAACCTCACGGGGTGGTGCGCATTGTATGGGTGTGTTTTACATTACATTCACCAGTAGGAGTGAGAAAAACATCACGGGGTGGTGCGCATTGTATGGGTGTGTGTTACTTTACATTCACCAGTAGGAGTGAGAAAAACATCACGGGGTGGTGCGCATTGTATGGGTGTGTGTTACTATAGATTCACCAGTAGGAGTGAGAAAAACATCACGGGGTGGTGCGCATTGTATGGGTGTGTGTTACATTAGATTCACCAGTAGGAGTGAGAAAAACATCACGGTGTGGTGCACATTGTATGGGTGTGTGTTACATTACATTCACCAGTAGGAGTGAGAAAAACATCACGGGTTGGTGCGCATTGTATGGGTCTGTGTTACATTACATTCACCAGTAGGAGTGAGAAAAACATCACGGGGTGGTGCGCATTGTATGGGTGTGTGTTACATTACATTCACTAGTAGCAGGGAGAAATACATCACGAGGTGGTGCGCATTGTATGGGTGTGTGTTACATTACATTCACCAGTAGGAGTGAGAAAAACATCACGGGGTGGTGCGCATTGTATGGCTGTGTGTTACATTACATTCACCAGTAGGAGTGAGAAAAACATCACAGGGTGGTGCGCATTGTATGGCTGTGTGTTACATTACATTCACCAGTAGGAGTGAGAAAATCATCACGGGGTGGTGCGCATTGTATGGGTGTGTGTTACATTACATTCACCAGTAGGAGTGAGAAAAACATCACGGGGTGGTGCGCATTGTATGGGTGTGTGTTACATTACATTCACCAGTAGGAGTGAGCAAAACATCACGGGGTGGTGCGCATCGTAATGGTGTGTGTTACATTACATTCACTAGTAGCAGTGAGAAAAACATCACGGGGTGGTGCGCATCGTATGGGTGTGTGTTACATTACATTCACTAGTAGGAGTGAGAAAAACATCACGGGGTGGTGCGCATTTTATGGGTGTGTGTTACATTACATTCACTAGTAGGAGTGAGAAAAACATCACGGGGTGGTGCGCATTGTATGGGTGTGTGTTACATTACATTCACTAGTAGCATTGAGAAAAACATCAGGGTGGTGCGCATTGTATGGGTGTGTGTTACATTACATTCACCAGTAGGAGTGAGAAAAACATCACGGGGTGGTGCGCATTGTATGGGTGTGTGTTACATTACATTCACCAGTAGGAGTGAGAAAAACATCACGGGGTGGTGCGCATTGTATGGGTGTGTGTTACATTACATTCACCAGTAGGAGTGAGAAAAATATCACGGGGTGGTGCGCATTGTATGGGTGTGTGTTACATTACATTCACCAGTAGGAGTGAGAAAAACATCACGGGGTGGTGCGCATTGTATGGGTGTGTTTACATTACATTCACCAGTAGGAGTGAGAAAAACATCACGGGGTGGTGCGCATTGTATGGGTGTGTGTTACATTACATTCACCAGTAGGAGTGAGAAAAACATCACGGGGTGGTGCGCATTGTATGGGTGTGTGTTACATTACATTCACCAGTAGGAGTGAGAAAAACATCACGGGGTGGTGCGCATTGTATGGGTGTGTGTTACATTACATTCACTAGTAGGAGTGAGAAAAACATCACGGGGTGGTGCGCATCGTAATGGTGTGTGTTACATTACATTCACTAGTAGCAGTGAGAAAAACATCACGGGGTGGTGCGCATCGTATGGGTGTGTGTTACATTACATTCACTAGTAGGAGTGAGAAAAACATCACGGGGTGGTGCGCATTGTAATGGTGTGTGTTACATTACATTCACCAGTAGCAGTGAGAAAAACATCACGGGGTGGTGCGCATTGTATGGGTGTGTGTTACTATAGATTCACCAGTAGGAGTGAGAAAAACATCACGGGGTGGTGCGCATTGTATGGGTGTGTGTTACATTACATTCACCAGTAGGAGTGAGAAAAACATCACGGGGTGGTGCGCATTGTATGGGTGTGTGTTACATTACATTCACCAGTAGGAGTGAGAAAAACATCACGGGGTGGTGCGCATTGTATGGGTGTGTGTTACATTACATTCACCAGTAGGAGTGAGAAAAACATCACGGGGTGGTGCGCATTGTATGGGTGTGTGTTACATTACATTCACCAGTAGGAGTGAGAAAAACATCACGGGGTGGTGCGCATTGTATGGGTGTGTGTTACATTACATTCACCAGTAGGAGTGAGAAAAACATCACGGGGTGGTGCGCATTGTATGGGTGTGTGTTACATTACATTCACCAGTAGGAGTGAGAAAAACATCACGGGGTGGTGCGCATTGTATGGGTGTGTGTTACATTACATTCACCAGTAGGAGTGAGAAAAACATCACGGGGTGGTGCGCATTGTATGGGTGTGTGTTACATTACATTCACCAGTAGGAGTGACAAAAACATCACGGGGTGGTGCGCATTGTATGGGTGTGTGTTACATTACATTCACCAGTAGGAGTGAGAAAAACATCACGGGGTGGTGCGCATTGTATGGGAGTGTGTTACATTACATTCACTAGTAGGAGTGAGAAAAACATCACGGGGTGGTGCGCATTGTATGGGTGTGTGTTACATTACATTCACTAGTAGGAGTGAGAAAAACATCACGGGGTGGTGCGCATTGTATGGGTGTGTGTTACATTAGATTCACCAGTAGGAGTGAGAAAATCATCACGGGGTCGTGCGCATTGTATGGGTGTGTGTTACATTACATTCACCAGTAGGAGTGAGAAAAACATCACAGGGTGGTGCGCATTGTATGGGTGTGTGTTACATTACATTCACCAGTAGGAGTGAGAAAAACATCACGGGGTGGTGCGCATTGTATGGGTGTGTGTTACATTACATTCACCAGTAGGAGTGAGAAAAACATCACGGGGTGGTGCGCATCGTATGGGTGTGTGTTACATTACATTCACCAGTAGGAGTGAGAAAAACATCACGGGGTGGTGCGCATTGTATGGGTGTGTGTTACATTACATTCACCAGTAGGAGTGAGAAAAACATCACGGGGTGGTGCGCATTGTATGGGTGTGTGTTACATTACATTCACCAGTAGGAGTGAGAAAAACATCACGGGGTGGTGCGCATTGTATGGGTGTGTGTTACATTACATTCACCAGTAGGAGTGAGAAAAACATCACGGGGTGGTGCGCATTGTATGGGTGTGTGTTACATTACATTCACCAGTTGGAGTGAAAAAAACATCACGGGGTGGTGCGCATTGTATGGGTGTGTGTTACATTACATTCACCAGTAGGAGTGAGAAAAACATCACGGGGTGGTGCGCATTGTATGGGTGTGTGTTACATTACATTCACCAGTAGGAGTGAGAAAAACATCACGGGGTGGTGCGCATTGTATGGGTGTGTGTTACATTACATTCACCAATAGGAGTGAGAAAAACATCACGGGGTGGTGCGCATTGTATGGGTGTGTGTTACATTACATTCACTAGTAGGAGTGAGAAAAACATCACGGGGTGGTGCGCATTGTATGGTAGTGTGTTACATTACATTCACTAGTAGGAGTGAGAAAAACATCACGGGGTGGTGCGCATTGTATGGGTGTGTGTTACATTACATTCACTAGTAGGAGTGAGAAAAACATCACGGGGTGGTGCGCATTGTATGGGTGTGTGTTACATTAGATTCACCAGTAGGAGTGAGAAAATCATCACGGGGTGGTGCGCATTGTATGGGTGTGTGTTACATTACATTCACCAGTAGGAGTGAGAAAAACATCACGGGGTGGTGCGCATTGTATGGGTGTGTGTTACATTAGATTCACTAGTAGGAGTGAGAAAATCATCACGGGGTGGTGCGCATTGTATGGGTGTGTGTTACATTACATTCACCAGTAGGAGTGAGAAAAACATCACGGGGTGGTGCGCATTGTATGGGTGTGTGTTACATTACATTCACCAGTAGGAGTGAGAAAAACCTCACGGGGTGGTGCGCATTGTATGGGTGTGTGTTACATTACATTCACTAGTAGGAGTGAGAAAAACATCACGGGGTTGTGCGCATTGTATGGGTGTGTGTTACATTACATTCACTAGTAGGAGTGAGAAAAACATCACGGGGTGGTGCGCATTGTATGGGAGTGTGTTACATTACATTCACTAGTAGGAGTGAGAAAAACATCACGGGGTGGTGCGCATTGTATGGGTGTGTGTTACATTACATTCACTAGTAGGAGTGAGAAAAACATCACGGGGTGGTGCGCATTGTATGGGTGTGTGTTACATTACATTCACTCGTAGCAGTGAGAAAAACATCACGGGGTGGTGCGCATTGTATGGGTGTGTGTTACATTACATTCACTCGTAGCAGAGAGTAAAACATCACGGGGTGGTGCGCATTGTATGGGTGTGTGTTACATTACATTCACTAGTAGGAGTGAGAAAAACATCACGGGGTGGTGCGCATTGTATGGGTGTGTGTTACATTACATTCACTAGTAGCAGTGAGAAAAACCTCACGGGGTGGTGCGCATTGTATGGGTGTGTGTTACATTACATTCACCAGTAGGAGTGAGAAAAACATCACGGGGTGGTGCGCATTGTATGGGTGTGTGTTACATTACATTCACTAGTAGGAGTGAGAAAAACATCACGTGGTGGTGCGCATTGTATGGGTGTGTGTTACATTACATTCACCAGTAGGAGTGAGAAAAACATCACGGGGTGGTGCGCATTGTATGGGTGTGTTTTACATTACATTCACCAGTAGGAGTGAGAAAAACATCACGGGGTGGTGCGCATTGTATGGGTGTGTGTTACTTTACATTCACCAGTAGGAGTGAGAAAAACATCACGGGTGGTGCGCATTGTATGGGTGTGTGTTACTATAGATTCACCAGTAGGAGTGAGAAAAACATCACGGGGTGGTGCGCATTGTATGGGTGTGTGTTACATTAGATTCACCAGTAGGAGTGAGAAAAACATCACGGGGTGGTGCACATTGTATGGGTGTGTGTTACATTACATTCACCAGTAGGAGTGAGAAAAACATCACGGGGTGGTGCGCATTGTATGGGTCTGTGTTACATTACATTCACCAGTAGGAGTGAGAAAAACATCACGGGGTGGTGCGCATTGTATGGGTGTGTGTTACATTACATTCACTAGTAGCAGGGAGAAATACATCACGAGGTGGTGCGCATTGTATGGGTGTGTGTTACATTACATTCACCAGTAGGAGTGAGAAAAACATCACGGTGTGGTGCGCATTGTATGGCTGTGTGCTACATTACATTCACCAGTAGGAGTGAGAAAAACATCACAGGGTGGTGCGCATTGTATGGCTGTGTGTTACATTACATTCACCAGTAGGAGTGAGAAAATCATCACGGGGTGGTGCGCATTGTATGGGTGTGTGTTACATTACATTCACCAGTAGGAGTGAGAAAAACATCACGGGGTGGTGCGCATTGTATGGGTGTGTGTTACATTACTTTCACCAGTAGGAGTGAGCAAAACATCACGGGGTGGTGCGCATCGTAATGGTGTGTGTTACATTACATTCACTAGTAGCAGTGAGAAAAACATCACGGGGTGGTGCGCATCGTATGGGTGTGTGTTACATTACATTCACTAGTAGGAGTGAGAAAAACATCACGGGGTGGTGCGCATTGTATGGGTGTGTGTTACATTACATTCACTAGTAGGAGTGAGAAAAACATCACGGGGTGGTGCGCATTGTATGGGTGTGTGTTACATTACATTCACTAGTAGCATTGAGAAAAACATCACGGGGTGGTGCGCATTGTATGGGTGTGTGTTACATTACATTCACCAGTAGGAGTGAGAAAAACATCACGGGGTGGTGGGCATTGTATGGGTGTGTGTTACATTACATTCACCAATAGGAGTGAGAAAAACATCACGGGGTGGTGCGCATTGTATGGGTGTGTGTTACATTACATTCACCAGTAGGAGTGAGAAAAATATCACGGGGTGGTGCGCATTGTATGGGTGTGTGTTACATTACATTCACCAGTAGGAGTGAGAAAAACATCACGGGGTGGTGCGCATTGTATGGGTGTGTGTTACATTACATTCACCAGTAGGAGTGAGAAAAACATCACGGGGCGGTGCGCATTGTATGGGTGTGTGTTACATTACATTCACCAGTAGGAGTGAGAAAAACATCACGGGGTGGTGCGCATTGTATGGGTGTGTGTTACATTACATTCACCAGTAGGAGTGAGAAAAACATCACGGGGTGGTGCGCATTGTATGGGTGTGTGTTACATTACATTCACTAGTAGGAGTGAGAAAAACATCACGGGGTGGTGCGCATCGTAATGGTGTGTGTTACATTACATTCACTAGTAGCAGTGAGAAAAACATCACGGGGTGGTGCGCATCGTATGGGTGTGTGTTACATTACATTCACTAGTAGGAGTGAGAAAAACATCACGGGGTGGTGCGCATCGTATGGGTGTGTGTTACATTACATTCACTCGTAGGAGTAAGAAAAACATCACGGGGTGGTGCGCATCGTATGGGTGTGTATTACATTACATTCACTATTAGGAGTGAGAAAAACATCACGGGGAGGTGCGCATTGTATGGGTGTGTGTTACATTACATTCACTAGTAGGAGTGAGAAAAACATCACGTGGTGGTGCGCATTGTATGGGTGTGTGTTACATTACATTCACTCGTAGGAGTGACAAAAACATCACGGGGTGGTGCGCATTGTATGGGTGTGTGTTACATTAGATTCACTAGTAGAAGTGAGAAAAACATCACGGGGTGATGCGCATTGTATGGGTGTGTGTTACATTAGATTCACTAGTAGGAGTGAGAAAAACATCACGGGGTGGTGCGCATTGTATGGCTGTGTGTTACATTACATTCACTAGTAGGAGTGAGAAAAACATCACGGGGTGGTGTGCATTGTATGGCTGTGTGTTACATTACATTCACTAGTAGGAGTGACAAAAACATCACGGGGTGGTGCGCATTGTATGGGTGTCTGTTACATTACATTCACTAGTAGGAGTGAGAAAAACATCACGGGGTGGTGCGCATTGTATGGGTGTCTGTTACATTACATTCACTAGTAGGAGTGAGAAAAACATCACGGGGTGATGCGCATTGTATGGGTGTGTGTTACATTAGATTCACTAGTAGGAGTGAGAAAAACATCACGGGGTGGTGCGCATTGTATGGGTGTGTGTTACATTACATTCACTAGTAGGAGTGAGAAAATCATCACGGGGTGGTGCGCATTGTATGGGTGTGTGTTACATTACATTCACTAGTAGGAGTGAGAAAAACATCACGGGGTGGTGCGCATTGTATGGCTGTGTGTTACATTACATTCACTAGTAGGAGTGTGAAAAACATCACGCGGTGGTGCGCATTGTATGGCTGTGTGTTACATTACATTCACTAGTAGGAGTGAGAAAAACATCACGGGGTGGTGCGCATTGTATGGGTGTCTGTTACATTACATTCACTAGTAGGAGTGAGAAAAACATCACGGGGTGGTGCGCATTGTATGGGTGTGTGTTACATTACATTCACTAGTAGGAGTGAGAAAAACATCACGGGGTGGTGCGCATTGTATGGGTGTGTGTTACATTACATTCACTAGTAGGAGTGAGAAAAACATCACGGGGTGGTGCGCATTGTATGGGTGTGTGTTACATTACATTCACTAGTAGGAGTGAGAAAAACATCACGGGGTGGTGCGCATTGTATGGGTGTGTGTTACATTAGATTCACTAGTAGAAGTGAGAAAAACATCACGGGGTGATGAGCATTGTATGGGTGTGTGTTACATTAGATTCACTAGTAGCAGTGAGAAAAACATCACTGGCTGGTGCGCATTGTATGGGTGTGTGTTACATTACATTCACTAGTAGCAGTGAGAAAAACATCACGGGGTGGTGCGCATTGTATGGGTGTGTGTTACATTACATTCACTAGTAGGAGTGAGAAAAACATCACGGGGTGGTGCGCATTTTATGGGTGTGTGTTACATTACATTCACTAGTAGGAGTGAGAAAAACATCACGGGGTGGTGCGCATTGTATGGGTGTGTGTTACATTACATTCACCAGTAGGAGTGAGAAAAACATCACGGGGTGGTGCGCATTGTATGGGTGTGTGTTACATTACATTCACTAGTAGGAGTGAGAAAAACATCACGGGGTGGTGCGCATTTTATGGGTGTGTGTTACATTACATTCACCAGTAGGAGTGAGAAAAACATCACGGGGTGGTGCGCATTGTATGGCTGTGTGTTACATTACATTCACCAGTAGGAGTGAGAAAAACATCACGGGGTGGTGCGCATTGTATGGGTGTGTGTTACATTACATTCACCAGTAGGAGTGAGAAAAACATCACGGGGTGGTGCGCATTGTATGGGCGTGTGTTACATTACATTCACCAGTAGGAGTGAGAAAAACATCACGGGGTGGTGCGCATCGTAATGGTGTGTGTTACATTACATTCACTAGTAGCAGTGAGAAAAACATCACGGGGTGGTGCGCATCGTATGGGTGTGTGTTACATTACATTCACTAGTAGGAGTGAGAAAAACATCACGGGGTGGTGCGCATCCTATGGGTGTGTGTTACATTACATTCACTCGTAGGAGTGAGAAAAACATCACGGGGTGGTGCGCATCGTATGGGTGTGTGTTACGTTACATTCACTCGTAGGAGTGAGAAAAACATCACGGGGTGGTGGGCATTGTATGGGTGTGTGTTACATTACATTCACTAGTAGGAGTGAGAAAAACATCACGGGGTGGTGCGCATTGTATGGGTGTGTGTTACATTACATTCACTCGTAGCAGTGAGAAAAACATCACGGGGTGGTGCGCATTGTATAGGTGTGTGTTACATTACATTCACTAGTAGGAGTGAGAAAAACATCACGGGGTGGTGCGCATTGTATGGGTGTGTGTTACATTACATTCATCGTAGGAGTGACAAAAACATCACGGGGTGGTGCGCATTGTATAGGTGTGTGTTACATTACATTCACTAGTAGGAGTGAGAAAAACATCACGGGGTGGTGCGCATTGTATGGGTGTGTGTTACATTACATTCACTTGTAGCAGTGAGAAAAACAGCACGGGGTGGTGCGCATTGTATGGGTGTGTGTTACATTACATTCACTCGTAGCAGTGAGAAAAACAGCACGGGGTGGTGCGCATTGTATGGGTGTGTGTTACATTACATTCACTAGTAGGAGTGAGAAAAACATCACGGGGTGGTGCGCATTATAATGGTGTGTGTTACATTACATTCACCAGTAGCAGTGAGAAAAACATCACGGGGTGGTGCGCATTGTATGGGTGTGTGTTACATTACATTCACCAGTAGGAGTGAGAAAAACATCACGGGGTGGTGCGCATTGTATGGGTGTGTGTTACATTACATTCACCAGTAGGAGTGAGAAAAACATCACGGGGTGGTGCGCATTGTATGGGTGTGTGTTACATTACATTCACCAGTAAGAGTGAGAAAAACATCACGGGGTGGTGCGCATTGTATGGGTGTGTGTTACATTACATTCACCAGTAGGAGTGAGAAAAACATCACGGGGTGGTGTGCATTGTATGGGTGTGTGTTACATTACATTCACTAGTAGGAGTGAGAAAAACATCACGGGGTGGTGCGCATTGTATGGGTGTGTGTTACATTACATTCACTAGTAGGAGTGAGAAAAACATCACGGGGTGGTGCGCATCGTATGGGAGTGTGTTACATTACATTCACTAGTAGGAGTGAGAAAAACATCACGGGGTGGTGCGCATTGTATGGGAGTGTGTTACATTACATTCACCAGTAGGAGTGAGAAAAACATCACGGGGTGGTGCGCATTGTATGGGTGTGTGTTACATTACATTCACTAGTAGGAGTGAGAAAAACATCACGGGGTGGTGCGCATTGTATGGGTGTGTGTTACATTACATTCACTCGTAGCAGTGAGAAAAACATCACGGGGTGGTGCGCATTGTATGGGTGTGTGTTACTATAGATTCACCAGTAGGAGTGAGAAAAACATCACGGTGTGGTGCGCATTGTATGGGTGTGTGTTACATTAGATTCACCAGTAGGAGTGAGAAAAACATCACGGGGTGGTGCGCATTGTATGGGAGTGTGTTACATTACATTCACTAGTAGGAGTGAGAAAAACATCACGGGGTGGTGCGCATTGTATGGGAGTGTGTTACATTACATTCACCAGTAGGAGTGAGAAAAACATCACGGGGTGGTGCGCATTGTATGGGTGTGTGTTACATTACATTCACTAGTAGGAGTGAGAAAAACATCACGGGGTGGTGCGCATTGTATGGGTGTGTGTTACATTACATTCACTCGTAGCAGTGAGAAAAACATCACGGGGTGGTGCGCATTGTATGGGTGTGTGTTACTATAGATTCACCAGTAGGAGTGAGAAAAACATCACGGTGTGGTGCGCATTGTATGGGTGTGTGTTACATTAGATTCACCAGTAGGAGTGAGAAAAACATCACGGGGTGGTGCGCATTGTATGGGTGTGTGTTACATTACATTCACCAGTAGGAGTGAGAAAAACATCACGGGGTGGTGCGCATTGTATGGGTGTGTGTTACATTACATTCACCAGTAGGAGTGAGAAAAACATCACGGGGTGGTGCGCATCGTATGGGTGTGTGTTACATTACATTCACCAGTAGGAGTGAGAAAAACATCACGGGGTGGTGCGCATCGTATGGGTGTGTGTTACATTACATTCACTAGTAGGAGTGAGAAAAACATCACGGGGTGGTGCGCATTGTATGGGTGTGTGTTACATTACATTCACCAGTAGGAGTGAGAAAAACATCACGTGGTGGTGCGCATTGTATGGGTGTGTGTTACATTACATTCACCAGTAGGAGTGAGAAAAACATCACGGGGTGGTGCGCATTGTATGGGTGTGTGTTACATTACATTCACCAGTAGGAGTGAGAAAAACATCACGGGGTGGTGCGCATTGTATGGGTGTGTGTTACATTACATTCACCAGTAGGAGTGAGAAAAACATCACGGGGTGGTGCGCATTGTATGGGAGTGTGTTACATTACATTCACTAGTAGGAGTGAGAAAAACATCACGGGGTGGTGCGCATTGTATGGGTGTGTGTTACATTACATTCACTAGTAGGAGTGAGAAAAACATCACGGGGTGGTGCGCATTGTATGGGTGTGTGTTACATTAGATTCACCAGTAGGAGTGAGAAAATCATCACGGGGTGGTGCGCATTGTATGGGTGTGTGTTACATTACATTCACCAGTAGGAGTGAGAAAAACATCACGGGGTGGTGCGCATTGTATGGGTGTGTGTTACATTACATTCACCAGTAGGAGTGAGAAAAACATCACGGGGTGGTGCGCATTGTATGGGTGTGTGTTACATTACATTCACCAGTAGGAGTGAGAAAAACATCACGGGGTGGTGCGCATTGTATGGGTGTGTGTTACATTACATTCACCAGTAGGAGTGAGAAAAACATCACGGGGTGGTGCGCATTGTATGGGTGTGTGTTACATTACATTCACCAGTAGGAGTGAGAAAAACATCACGGGGTGGTGCGCATTGTATGGGTGTGTGTTACATTACATTCACCAGTAGGAGTGAGAAAAACATCACGGGGTGGTGCGCATTGTATGGGTGTGTGTTACATTACATTCACCAGTAGGAGTGAGAAAAACATCACGGGGTGGTGCGCATTGTATGGGTGTGTGTTACATTACATTCACCAGTAGGAGTGAGAAAAACATCACGGGGTGGTGCGCATTGTATGGGTGTGTGTTACATTACATTCACCAGTAGGAGTGAGAAAAACATCACGGGGTGGTGCGCATTGTATGGGTGTGTGTTACATTACATTCACCAGTAGGAGTGAGAAAAACATCACGGGGTGGTGCGCATTGTATGGGTGTGTGTTACATTACATTCACCAGTAGGAGTGAGAAAAACATCACGGGGTGGTGCGCATTGTATGGGTGTGTGTTACATTACATTCACCAGTAGGAGTGAGAAAAACATCACGGGGTGGTGCGCATTGTATGGGTGTGTGTTACATTACATTCACCAGTAGGAGTGAGAAAAACATCACGGGGTGGTGCGCATTGTATGGGTGTGTGTTACATTACATTCACCAGTAGGAGTGAGAAAAACATCACGGGGTGGTGCGCATTGTATGGGTGTGTGTTACATTACATTCACCAGTAGGAGTGAGAAAAACATCACGGGGTGGTGCGCATTGTATGGGTGTGTGTTACATTACATTCACCAGTAGGAGTGAGAAAAACATCACGGGTGGTGCGCATTGTATGGGTGTGTGTTACATTACATTCACCAGTAGGAGTGAGAAAAACATCACGGGGTGGTGCGCATTGTATGGGTGTGTGTTACATTACATTCACCAGTAGGAGTGAGAAAAACATCACGGGGTGGTGCGCATTGTATGGGTGTGTGTTACATTGCATTCACTAGTAGGAGTGAGAAAAACATCACGGGGTGGTGCGCGTTGTATGGTAGTGTGTTACATTACATTCACTAGTAGGAGTGAGAAAAACATCACGGGGTGGTGCGCGTTGTATGGGTGTGTGTTACATTACATTCACTAGTAGGAGTGAGAAAAACATCACGGGGTGGTGCGCGTTGTATGGGTGTGTGTTACATTAGATTCACCAGTAGGAGTGAGAAAATCATCACGGGGTGGTGCGCATTGTATGGGTGTGTGTTACATTACATTCACCAGTAGGAGTGAGAAAAACATCACGGGGTGGTGCGCATTGTATGGGTGTGTGTTACATTAGATTCACTAGTAGGAGTGAGAAAATCATCACGGGGTGGTGCGCATTGTATGGGTGTGTGTTACATTACATTCACCAGTAGGAGTGAGAAAAACATCACGGGGTGGTGCGCATTGTATGGGTGTGTGTTACATTACATTCACCAGTAGGAGTGAGAAAAACATCACGGGGTGGTGCGCATTGTATGGGTGTGTGTTACATTACATTCACTAGTAGGAGTGAGAAAAACATCACGGGGTTGTGCGCATTGTATGGGTGTGTGTTACATTACATTCACTAGTAGGAGTGAGAAAAACATCACGGGGTGGTGCGCATTGTATGGGAGTGTGTTACATTACATTCACTAGTAGGAGTGAGAAAAACATCTCGGGGTGGTGCGCATTGTATGGGTGTGTGTTACATTACATTCACTAGTAGCAGTGAGAAAAACATCACGGGGTGGTGCGCATTGTATGGGTGTGTGTTACATTACATTCACTCGTAGCAGTGAGAAAAACATCACGGGGTGGTGCGCATTGTATGGGTGTGTGTTACATTACATTCACTCGTAGCAGAGAGTAAAACATCACGGGGTGGTGCGCATTGTATGGGTGTGTGTTACATTACATTCACTAGTAGGAGTGAGAAAAACCTCACGGGGTGGTGCGCATTGTATGGGTGTGTGTTACATTACATTCACTAGTAGGAGTGAGAAAAACCTCACGGGGTGGTGCGCATTGTATGGGTGTGTGTTACATTACATTCACCAGTAGGAGTGAGAAAAACATCACGCGGTGGTGTGCATTGTATGGGTGTGTGTTACATTACATTCACCAGTAGGAGTGAGAAAAACATCACGGGGTGGTGCGCATTGTATGGGTGTGTTTTACATTACATTCACCAGTAGGAGTGAGAAAAACATCACGGGGTGGTGCGCATTGTATGGGTGTGTGTTACTTTACATTCACCAGTAGGAGTGAGAAAAACATCACGGGGTGGTGCGCATTGTATGGGTGTGTGTTACTATAGATTCACCAGTAGGAGTGAGAAAAACATCACGGGGTGGTGCGCATTGTATGGGTGTGTGTTACATTAGATTCACCAGTAGGAGTGAGAAAAACATCACGGGGTGGTGCACATTGTATGGGTGTGTGTTACATTACATTCACCAGTAGGAGTGAGAAAAACATCACGGGGTGGTGCGCATTTTATGGGTCTGTGTTACATTACATTCACCAGTAGGAGTGAGAAAAACATCACGGGGTGGTGTGCATTGTATGGGTGTGTGTTACATTACATTCACCAGTAGCAGGGAGAAATACATCACGAGGTGGTGCGCATTGTATGGGTGTGTGTTACATTACATTCACCAGTAGGAGTGAGAAAAACATCACAGGGTGGTGCGCATTGTATGGCTGTGTGTTACATTACATTCACCAGTAGGAGTGAGAAAAACATCACAGGGTGGTGCGCATTGTATGGCTGTGTGTTACATTACATTCACCAGTAGGAGTGAGAAAATCATCACGGGGTGGTGCGCATTGTATGGGTGTGTGTTACATTACATTCACCAGTAGGAGTGAGAAAAACATCACGGGGTGGTGCGCATTGTATGGGTGTGTGTTACATTACATTCACCAGTAGGAGTGAGCAAAACATCACGGGGTGGTGCGCATCGTAATGGTGTGTGTTACATTACATTCACCAGTAGGAGTGAGCAAAACATCACGGGGTGGTGCGCATCGTAATGGTGTGTGTTACATTACATTCACTAGTAGCAGTGAGAAAAACATCACGGGGTGGTGCGCATCGTATGGGTGTGTGTTACATTACATTCACTAGTAGGAGTGAGAAAAACATCACGGGGTGGTGCGCATTGTATGGGTGTGTGTTACATTACATTCACTAGTAGGAGTGAGAAAAACATCACGGGGTGGTGCGCATTGTATGGGTGTGTGTTACATTACATTCACTAGTAGCATTGAGAAAAACATCACGGGGTGGTGCGCATTGTATGGGTGTGTGTTACATTACATTCACCAGTAGGAGTGAGAAAAACATCACGGGGTGGTGCGCATTGTATGGGTGTGTGTTACATTACATTCACCAGTAGGAGTGAGAAAAACATCACGGGGTGGTGCGCATTGTATGGGTGTGTGTTACATTACATTCACCAGTAGGAGTGAGAAAAACATCACGGGGTGGTGCGCATTGTATGGGTGTGTGTTACATTACATTCACCAGTAGGAGTGAGAAAAACATCACGGGGTGGTGCGCATTTTATGGGTGTGTGTTACATTACATTCACCAGTAGGAGTGAGAAAAACATCACGGGGTGGTGCGCATTGTATGGGTGTGTGTTACATTACATTCAACAGTAGGAGTGAGAAAAACATCACGGGGTGGTGCGCATTGTATGGGTGTGTGTTACATTACATTCACCAGTAGGAGTGAGAAAAACATCACGGGGTGGTGCGCATTGTATGGGTGTGTGTTACATTAGATTCACCAGTAGGAGTGAGAAAATCATCACGGGGTGGTGCGCATTGTATGGGTGTGTGTTACATTACATTCACCAGTAGGAGTGAGAAAAACATCACGGGGTGGTGCGCATTGTATGAGTGTGTGTTACATTAGATTCACTAGTAGGAGTGAGAAAATCATCACGGGGTGGTGCGCATTGTATGGGTGTGTGTTACATTACATTCACCAGTAGGAGTGAGAAAAACATCACGGGGTGGTGCGCATTGTATGGGTGTGTGTTACATTACATTCACCAGTAGGAGTGAGAAAAACATCAAGGGGTGGTGCGCATTGTATGGGTGTGTGTTACATTACATTCACTAGTAGGAGTGAGAAAAACATCACGGGGTTGTGCGCATTGTATGGGTGTGTGTTACATTACATTCACTAGTAGGAGTGAGAAAAACATCACGGGGTGGTGCGCATTGTATGGGAGTGTGTTACATTACATTCACTAGTAGGAGTGAGAAAAACATCACGGGGTGGTGCGCATTGTATGGGTGTGTGTTACATTACATTCACCAGTAGGAGTGAGAAAAACATCACGGGGTGGTGCGCATTGTATGGGTGTGTGTTACATTACATTCACCAGTAGGAGTGAGAAAAACATCACGGGGTGGTGCGCATTGTATGGGTGTGTGTTACATTACATTCACCAGTAGGAGTGAGAAAAACATCACGGGGTGGTGCGCATTGTATGGGTGTGTGTTACATTACATTCACCAGTAGGAGTGAGAAAAACATCACGGGGTGGTGCGCATTGTATGGGTGTGTGTTACATTACATTCACCAGTAGGAGTGAGAAAAACATCACGGGGTGGTGCGCATTGTATGGGTGTGTGTTACATTACATTCACCAGTAGGAGTGAGAAAAACATCACGGGGTGGTGCGCATTGTATGGGTGTGTGTTACATTACATTCACCAGTAGGAGTGAGAAAAACATCACGGGGTGGTGCGCATTGTATGGGTGTGTGTTACATTACATTCACCAGTAGGAGTGAGAAAAACATCACGGGGTGGTGCGCATTGTATGGGTGTGTGTTACATTACATTCACCAGTAGGAGTGAGAAAAACATCACGGGGTGGTGCGCATTGTATGGGTGTGTGTTACATTACATTCACCAGTAGGAGTGAGAAAAACATCACGGGGTGGTGCGCATTGTATGGGTGTGTGTTACATTACATTCACCAGTAGGAGTGAGAAAAACATCACGGGGTGGTGCGCATTGTATGGGTGTGTGTTACATTACATTCACCAGTAGGAGTGAGAAAAACATCACGGGGTGGTGCGCATTGTATGGGTGTGTGTTACATTACATTCACCAGTAGGAGTGAGAAAAACATCACGGGGTGGTGCGCATTGTATGGGTGTGTGTTACATTACATTCACCAGTAGGAGTGAGAAAAACATCACGGGGTGGTGCGCATTGTATGGGTGTGTGTTACATTACATTCACCAGTAGGAGTGAGAAAAACATCACGGGTGGTGCGCATTGTATGGGTGTGTGTTACATTACATTCACCAGTAGGAGTGAGAAAAACATCACGGGGTGGTGCGCATTGTATGGGTGTGTGTTACATTACATTCACCAGTAGGAGTGAGAAAAACATCACGGGGTGGTGCGCATTGTATGGGTGTGTGTTACATTGCATTCACTAGTAGGAGTGAGAAAAACATCACGGGGTGGTGCGCATTGTATGGTAGTGTGTTACATTACATTCACTAGTAGGAGTGAGAAAAACATCACGGGGTGGTGCGCGTTGTATGGGTGTGTGTTACATTACATTCACTAGTAGGAGTGAGAAAAACATCACGGGGTGGTGCGCGTTGTATGGGTGTGTGTTACATTAGATTCACCAGTAGGAGTGAGAAAATCATCACGGGGTGGTGCGCATTGTATGGGTGTGTGTTACATTACATTCACCAGTAGGAGTGAGAAAAACATCACGGGGTGGTGCGCATTGTATGGGTGTGTGTTACATTAGATTCACTAGTAGGAGTGAGAAAATCATCACGGGGTGGTGCGCATTGTATGGGTGTGTGTTACATTACATTCACCAGTAGGAGTGAGAAAAACATCACGGGGTGGTGCGCATTGTATGGGTGTGTGTTACATTACATTCACCAGTAGGAGTGAGAAAAACATCACGGGGTGGTGCGCATTGTATGGGTGTGTGTTACATTACATTCACTAGTAGGAGTGAGAAAAACATCACGGGGTTGTGCGCATTGTATGGGTGTGTGTTACATTACATTCACTAGTAGGAGTGAGAAAAACATCACGGGGTGGTGCGCATTGTATGGGAGTGTGTTACATTACATTCACTAGTAGGAGTGAGAAAAACATCACGGGGTGGTGCGCATTGTATGGGTGTGTGTTACATTACATTCACTAGTAGGAGTGAGAAAAACATCACGGGGTGGTGCGCATTGTATGGGTGTGTGTTACATTACATTCACTCGTAGCAGTGAGAAAAACATCACGGGGTGGTGCGCATTCTATGGGTGTGTGTTACATTACATTCACTCGTAGCAGAGAGTAAAACATCACGGGGTGGTGCGCATTGTATGGGTGTGTGTTACATTACATTCACTAGTAGGAGTGAGAAAAACATCACGGGGTGGTGCGCATTGTATGGGTGTGTGTTACATTACATTCACTAGTAGGAGTGAGAAAAACCTCACGGGGTGGTGCGCATTGTATGGGTGTGTGTTACATTACATTCACCAGTAGGAGTGAGAAAAACATCACGGGGTGGTGCGCATTGTATGGGTGTGTGTTACATTACATTCACTAGTAGGAGTGAGAAAAACATCACGGGGTGGTGCGCATTGTATGGGTCTGTGTTACATTACATTCACCAGTAGGAGTGAGAAAAACATCACGGGGTGGTGCGCATTGTATGGGTGTGTGTTACATTACATTCACTAGTAGGAGTGAGAAAAACATCACGGGGTTGTGCGCATTGTATGGGTGTGTGTTACATTACATTCACTAGTAGGAGTGAGAAAAACATCACGGGGTGGTGCGCATTGTATGGGAGTGTGTTACATTACATTCACTAGTAGGAGTGAGAAAAACATCACGGGGTGGTGCGCATTGTATGGGTGTGTGTTACATTACATTCACTAGTAGGAGTGAGAAAAACATCACGGGGTGGTGCGCATTGTATGGGTGTGTGTTACATTACATTCACTCGTAGCAGTGAGAAAAACATCACGGTGTGGTGCGCATTGTATGGGTGTGTGTTACATTACATTCACTCGTAGCAGAGAGTAAAACATCACGGGGTGGTGCGCATGGTATGGGTGTGTGTTACATTACATTCACTAGTAGGAGTGAGAAAAACATCACGGGGTGGTGCGCATTGTATGGGTGTGTGTTACATTACATTCACTAGTAGCAGTGAGAAAAACCTCACGGGGTGGTGCGCATTGTATGGGTGTGTGTTACATTACATTCACCAGTAGGAGTGAGAAAAACATCACGGGGTGGTGCGCATTGTATGGGTGTGTGTTACATTACATTCACTAGTAGGAGTGAGAAAAACATCACGTGGTGGTGCGCATTGTATGGGTGTGTGTTACATTACATTCACCAGTAGGAGTGAGAAAAACATCACGGGGTGGTGCGCATTGTATGGGTGTGTTTTACATTACATTCACCAGTAGGAGTGAGAAAAACATCACGGGGTGGTGCGCATTGTATGGGTGTGTGTTACTTTACATTCACCAGTAGGAGTGAGAAAAACATCACGGGGTGGTGCGCATTGTATGGGTGTGTGTTACTATAGATTCACCAGTAGGAGTGAGAAAAACATCACGGGGTGGTGCGCATTGTATGGGTGTGTGTTACATTAGATTCACCAGTAGGAGTGAGAAAAACATCACGGGGTGGTGCACATTGTATGGGTGTGTGTTACATTACATTCACCAGTAGGAGTGAGAAAAACATCACGGGGTGGTGCGCATTGTATGGGTCTGTGTTACATTACATTCACCAGTAGGAGTGAGAAAAACATCACGGGGTGGTGCGCATTGTATGGGTGTGTGTTACATTACATTCACTAGTAGCAGGGAGAAATACATCACGAGGTGGTGCGCATTGTATGGGTGTGTGTTACATTACATTCACCAGTAGGAGTGAGAAAAACATCACGGGGTGGTGCGCATTGTATGGCTGTGTGCTACATTACATTCACCAGTAGGAGTGAGAAAAACATCACAGGGTGGTGCGCATTGTATGGCTGTGTGTTACATTACATTCACCAGTAGGAGTGAGAAAATCATCACGGGGTGGTGCGCATTGTATGGGTGTGTGTTACATTACATTCACCAGTAGGAGTGAGAAAAACATCACGGGGTGGTGCGCATTGTATGGGTGTGTGTTACATTACATTCACCAGTAGGAGTGAGCAAAACATCACGGGGTGGTGCGCATCGTAATGGTGTGTGTTACATTACATTCACTAGTAGCAGTGAGAAAAACATCACGGGGTGGTGCGCATCGTATGGGTGTGTGTTACATTACATTCACTAGTAGGAGTGAGAAAAACATCACGGGGTGGTGCGCATTGTATGGGTGTGTGTTACATTACATTCACTAGTAGGAGTGAGAAAAACATCACGGGGTGGTGCGCATTGTATGGGTGTGTGTTACATTACATTCACTAGTAGCATTGAGAAAAACATCACGGGGTGGTGCGCATTGTATGGGTGTGTGTTACATTACATTCACCAGTAGGAGTGAGAAAAACATCACGGGGTGGTGCGCATTGTATGGGTGTGTGTTACATTACATTCACCAGTAGGAGTGAGAAAAACATCACGGGGTGGTGCGCATTGTATGGGTGTGTGTTACATTACATTCACCAGTAGGAGTGAGAAAAATATCACGGGGTGGTGCGCATTGTATGGGTGTGTGTTACATTACATTCACCAGTAGGAGTGAGAAAAACATCACGGGGTGGTGCGCATTGTATGGGTGTGTGTTACATTACATTCACCAGTAGGAGTGAGAAAAACATCACGGGGTGGTGCGCATTGTATGGGTGTGTGTTACATTACATTCACCAGTAGGAGTGAGAAAAACATCACGGGGTGGTGCGCATTGTATGGGTGTGTGTTACATTACATTCACCAGTAGGAGTGAGAAAAACATCACGGGGTGGTGCGCATTGTATGGGTGTGTGTTACATTACACTCACTAGTAGGAGTGAGAAAAACATCACGGGGTGGTGCGCATCGTAATGGTGTGTGTTACATTACATTCACTAGTAGCAGTGAGAAAAACATCACGGGGTGGTGCGCATCGTATGGGTGTGTGTTACATTACATTCACTAGTAGGAGTGAGAAAAACATCACGGGGTGGTGCGCATCGTATGGGTGTGTGTTACATTACATTCACTCGTAGGAGTAAGAAAAACATCACGGGGTGGTGCGCATCGTATGGGTGTGTATTACATTACATTCACTATTAGGAGTGAGAAAAACATCACGGGGAGGTGCGCATTGTATGGGTGTGTGTTACATTACATTCACTAGTAGGAGTGAGAAAAACATCACGGGGTGGTGCGCATTGTATGGGTGTGTGTTACATTACATTCACTAGTAGGAGTGAGAAAAACATCACGTGGTGGTGCGCATTGTATGGGTGTGTGTTACATTACATTCACTCGTAGGAGTGACAAAAACATCACGGGGTGGTGCGCATTGTATGGGTGTGTGTTACATTAGATTCACTAGTAGAAGTGAGAAAAACATCACGGGGTGATGCGCATTGTATGGGTGTGTGTTACATTAGATTCACTAGTAGGAGTGAGAAAAACATCACGGGGTGGTGCGCATTGTATGGCTGTGTGTTACATTACATTCACTAGTAGGAGTGAGAAAAACATCACGGGGTGGTGCGCATTGTATGGCTGTGTGTTACATTACATTCACTAGTAGGAGTGACAAAAATATCACGGGGTGGTGCGCATTGTATGGGTGTCTGTTACATTACATTCACTAGTAGGAGTGAGAAAAACATCACGGGGTGGTGCGCATTGTATGGGTGTCTGTTACATTACATTCACTAGTAGGAGTGAGAAAAACATCACGGGGTGATGCGCATTGTATGGGTGTGTGTTACATTAGATTCACTAGTAGGAGTGAGAAAAACATCACGGGGTGGTGCGCATTGTATGGGTGTGTGTTACATTACATTCACCAGTAGGAGTGAGAAAATCATCACGGGGTGGTGCGCATTGTATGGGTGTGTGTTACATTACATTCACTAGTAGGAGTGAGAAAAACATCACGGGGTGGTGCGCATTGTATGGCTGTGTGTTACATTACATTCACTAGTAGGAGTGTGAAAAACATCACGCGGTGGTGCGCATTGTATGGCTGTGTGTTACATTACATTCACTAGTAGGAGTGAGAAAAACATCACGGGGTGGTGCGCATTGTATGGGTGTCTGTTACATTACATTCACTAGTAGGAGTGAGAAAAACATCACGGGGTGGTGCGCATTGTATGGGTGTGTGTTACATTACATTCACTAGTAGGAGTGAGAAAAACATCACGGGGTGGTGCGCATTGTATGGGTGTGTGTTACATTACATTCACTAGTAGGAGTGAGAAAAACATTACGGGGTGGTGCGCATTGTATGGGTGTGTGTTACATTACATTCACTAGTAGGAGTGAGAAAAACATCACGGGGTGGTGCGCATTGTATGGGTGTGTGTTACATTAGATTCACTAGTAGAAGTGAGAAAAACATCACGGGGTGATGAGCATTGTATGGGTGTGTGTTACATTAGATTCACTAGTAGCAGTGAGAAAAACATCACTGGCTGGTGCGCATTGTATGGGTGTGTGTTACATTACATTCACTAGTAGCAGTGAGAAAAACATCACGGGGTGGTGCGCATTGTATGGGTGTGTGTTACATTACATTCACTAGTAGGAGTGAGAAAAACATCACGGGGTGGTGCGCATTTTATGGGTGTGTGTTACATTACATTCACTAGTAGGAGTGAGAAAAACATCACGGGGTGGTGCGCATTGTATGGGTGTGTGTTACATTACATTCACCAGTAGGAGTGAGAAAAACATCACGGGGTGGTGCGCATTGTATGGGTGTGTGTTACATTACATTCACTAGTAGGAGTGAGAAAAACATCACGGGGTGGTGCGCATTGTATGGGTGTGTGTTACATTACATTCACCAGTAGGAGTGAGAAAAACATCACGGGGTGGTGCGCATTGTATGGCTGTGTGTTACATTACATTCACCAGTAGGAGTGAGAAAAACATCACGGGGTGGTGCGCATTGTATGGGTGTGTGTTACATTACATTCACCAGTAGGAGTGAGAAAAACATCACGGGGTGGTGCGCATTGTATGGGCGTGTGTTACATTACATTCACCAGTAGGAGTGAGAAAAACATCACGGGGTGGTGCGCATCGTAATGGTGTGTGTTACATTATATTCACTAGTAGCAGTGAGAAAAACATCACGGGGTGGTGCGCATCGTATGGGTGTGTGTTACATTACATTCACTAGTAGGAGTGAGAAAAACATCACGGGGTGGTGCGCATCCTATGGGTGTGTGTTACATTACATTCACTCGTAGGAGTGAGAAAAACATCACGGGGTGGTGCGCATCGTATGGGTGTGTGTTACGTTACATTCACTCGTAGGAGTGAGAAAAACATCACGGGGTGGTGGGCATTGTATGGGTGTGTGTTACATTACATTCACTAGTAGGAGTGAGAAAAACATCACGGGGTGGTGCGCATTGTATGGGTGTGTGTTACATTACATTCAGTCGTAGCAGTGAGAAAAACATCACGGGGTGGTGCGCATTGTATAGGTGTGTGTTACATTACATTCACTAGTAGGAGTGAGAAAAACATCACGGGGTGGTGCGCATTGTATGGGTGTGTGTTACATTACATTCATCGTAGGAGTGACAAAAACATCACGGGGTGGTGCGCATTGTATAGGTGTGTGTTACATTACATTCACTAGTAGGAGTGAGAAAAACATCACGGGGTGGTGCGCATTGTATGGGTGTGTGTTACATTACATTCACTCGTAGCAGTGAGAAAAACAGCACGGGGTGGTGCGCATTGTATGGGTGTGTGTTACATTACATTCACTAGTAGCAGTGAGAAAAACAACACGGGGTGGTGCGCATTGTATGGGTGTGTGTTACATTACATTCACTCGTAGCAGTGAGAAAAACAGCACGGGGTGGTGCGCATTGTATGGGTGTGTGTTACATTACATTCACTAGTAGGAGTGAGAAAAACATCACGGGGTGGTGCGCATTGTAATGGTGTGTGTTACATTACATTCACCAGTAGCAGTGAGAAAAACATCACGGGGTGGTGCGCATTGTATGGGTGTGTGTTACATTACATTCACCAGTAGGAGTGAGAAAAACATCACGGGGTGGTGCGCATTGTATGGGTGTGTGTTACATTACATTCACCAGTAGGAGTGAGAAAAACATCACGGGGTGGTGCGCATTGTATGGGTGTGTGTTACATTACATTCACCAGTAAGAGTGAGAAAAACATCACGGGGTGGTGCGCATTGTATGGGTGTGTGTTACATTACATTCACCAGTAGGAGTGAGAAAAACATCACGGGGTGGTGCGCATTGTATGGGTGTGTGTTACATTACATTCACTAGTAGGAGTGAGAAAAACATCACGGGGTGGTGCGCATTGTATGGGTGTGTGTTACATTACATTCACTAGTAGGAGTGAGAAAAACATCACGGGGTGGTGCGCATTGTATGGGAGTGTGTTACATTACATTCACTAGTAGGAGTGAGAAAAACATCACGGGGTGGTGCGCATTGTATGGGAGTGTGTTACATTACATTCACCAGTAGGAGTGAGAAAAACATCACGGGGTGGTGCGCATTGTATGGGTGTGTGTTACATTACATTCACTAGTAGGAGTGAGAAAAACATCACGGGGTGGTGCGCATTGTATGGGTGTGTGTTACATTACATTCACTCGTAGCAGTGAGAAAAACATCACGGGGTGGTGCGCATTGTATGGGTGTGTGTTACTATAGATTCACCAGTAGGAGTGAGAAAAACATCACGGTGTGGTGCGCATTGTATGGGTGTGTGTTACATTAGATTCACCAGTAGGAGTGAGAAAAACATCACGGGGTGGTGCGCATTGTATGGGAGTGTGTTACATTACATTCACTAGTAGGAGTGAGAAAAACATCACGGGGTGGTGCGCATTGTATGGGAGTGTGTTACATTACATTCACCAGTAGGAGTGAGAAAAACATCACGGGGTGGTGCGCATTGTATGGGTGTGTGTTACATTACATTCACTAGTAGGAGTGAGAAAAACATCACGGGGTGGTGCGCATTGTATGGGTGTGTGTTACATTACATTCACTCGTAGCAGTGAGAAAAACATCACGGGGTGGTGCGCATTGTATGGGTGTGTGTTACTATAGATTCACCAGTAGGAGTGAGAAAAACATCACGGTGTGGTGCGCATTGTATGGGTGTGTGTTACATTACATTCACCAGTAGGAGTGAGAAAAACATCACGGGGTGGTGCGCATTGTATGGGTGTGTGTTACATTACATTCACCAGTAGGAGTGAGAAAAACATCACGGGGTGGTGCGCATTGTATGGGTGTGTGTTACATTACATTCACCAGTAGGAGTGAGAAAAACATCACGGGGTGGTGCGCATCGTATGGGTGTGTGTTACATTACATTCACCAGTAGGAGTGAGAAAAACATCACGGGGTGGTGCGCATCGTATGGGTGTGTGTTACATTACATTCACCAGTAGGAGTGAGAAAAACATCACGGGGTGGTGCGCATTGTATGGGTGTGTGTTACATTACATTCACCAGTAGGAGTGAGAAAAACATCACGTGGTGGTGCGCATTGTATGGGTGTGTGTTACATTACATTCACCAGTAGGAGTGAGAAAAACATCACGGGGTGGTGCGCATTGTATGGGTGTGTGTTACATTACATTCACCAGTAGGAGTGAGAAAAACATCACGGGGTGGTGCGCATTGTATGGGTGTGTGTTACATTACATTCACCAGTAGGAGTGAGAAAAACATCACGGGGTGGTGCGCATTGTATGGGAGTGTGTTACATTACATTCACTAGTAGGAGTGAGAAAAACATCACGGGGTGGTGCGCATTGTATGGGTGTGTGTTACATTACATTCACTAGTAGGAGTGAGAAAAACATCACGGGGTGGTGCGCATTGTATGGGTGTGTGTTACATTACATTCACCAGTAGGAGTGAGAAAATCATCACGGGGTGGTGCGCATTGTATGGGTGTGTGTTACATTACATTCACCAGTAGGAGTGAGAAAAACATCACGGGGTGGTGCGCATTGTATCGGTGTGTGTTACATTACATTCACCAGTAGGAGTGAGAAAAACATCACGGGGTGGTGCGCATTGTATCGGTGTGTGTTACATTACATTCACCAGTAGGAGTGAGAAAAACATCACGGGGTGGTGCGCATTGTATGGGTGTGTGTTACATTACATTCACCAGTAGGAGTGAGAAAAACATCACGGGGTGGTGCGCATTGTATGGGTGTGTGTTACATTACATTCACCAGTAGGAGTGAGAAAAACATCACGGGGTGGTGCGCATTGTATGGGTGTGTGTTACATTACATTCACCAGTAGGAGTGAGAAAAACATCACGGGGTGGTGCGCATTTTATGGGTGTGTGTTACATTACATTCACCAGTAGGAGTGAGAAAAACATCACGGGGTGGTGCGCATTGTATGGGTGTGTTACATTACATTCACCAGTAGGAGTGAGAAAAACATCACGGGGTGGTGCGCATTGTATGGGTGTGTGTTACATTACATTCACCAGTAGGAGTGAGAAAAACATCACGGGGTGGTGCGCATTGTATGGGTGTGTGTTACATTACATTCACCAGTAGGAGTGAGAAAAACATCACGGGGTGGTGCGCATTGTATGGGTGTGTGTTACATTACATTCACCAGTAGGAGTGAGAAAAACATCACGGGGTGGTGCGCATTGTATGGGTGTGTGTTACATTACATTCACCAGTAGGAGTGAGAAAAACATCACGGGGTGGTGCGCATTGTATGGGTGTGTGTTACATTACATTCACCAGTAGGAGTGAGAAAAACATCACGGGGTGGTGTGCATTGTATGGGTGTGTGTTACATTACATTCACCAGTAGGAGTGAGAAAAACATCACGGGGTGGTGCGCATTGTATGGGTGTGTGTTACATTACATTCACCAGTAGGAGTGAGAAAAACATCACGGGTGGTGCGCATTGTATGGGTGTGTGTTACATTACATTCACCAGTAGGAGTGAGAAAAACATCACGGGGTGGTGCACATTGTATGGGTGTGTGTTACATTACATTCACCAGTAGGAGTGAGAAAAACATCACGGGGTGGTGCGCATTGTATGGGTGTGTGTTACATTGCATTCACCAGTAGGAGTGAGAAAAACATCACGGGGTGGTGCGCATTGTATGGTAGTGTGTTACATTACATTCACTAGTAGGAGTGAGAAAAACATCACGGGGTGGTGCGCGTTGTATGGGTGTGTGTTACATTACATTCACTAGTAGGAGTGAGAAAAACATCACGGGGTGGTGCGCGTTGTATGGGTGTGTGTTACATTAGATTCACCAGTAGGAGTGAGAAAAACATCACGGGGTGGTGCGCATTGTATGGGTGTGTGTTACATTACATTCACCAGTAGGAGTGAGAAAAACATCACGGGGTGGTGCGCATTGTATGGGTGTGTGTTACATTACATTCACCAGTAGGAGTGAGAAAAACATCACGGGGTGGTGCGCATTGTATGGGTATGTGTTACATTACATTCACTAGTAGGAGTGAGAAAAACATCACGGGGTGGTGCGCATTGTATGGGTGTGTGTTACATTACATTCACTAGTAGGAGTGAGAAAAACATCACGCGGTGGTGCGCATTGTATGGGTGTGTGTTACATTACATTCACTCGTAGCAGTGAGAAAAACATCACGCGGTGGTGCGCATTGTATGGGTGTGTGTTACATTACATTCACTCGTAGCAGTGAGAAAAACATCACGGGGTGGTGCGCATTGTATGGGTGTGTGTTACATTACATTCACTCGTAGCAGAGAGTAAAACATCACGGGGTGGTGCGCATTGTATGGGTGTGTGTTACATTACATTCACTAGTAGGAGTGAGAAAAACCTCACGGGGTGGTGCGCATTGTATGGGTGTGTGTTACATTACATTCACTAGTAGGAGTGAGAAAAACCTCACGGGGTGGTGCGCATTGTATGGGTGTGTGTTACATTACATTCACCAGTAGGAGTGAGAAAAACATCACGGGGTGGTGCGCATTGTATGGGTGTGTGTTACATTACATTCACTAGTAGGAGTGAGAAAAACATCACGTGGTGGTGTGCATTGTATGGGTGTGTGTTACATTACATTCACCAGTAGGAGTGAGAAAAACATCACGGGGTGGTGCGCATTGTATGGGTGTGTTTTACATTACATTCACCAGTAGGAGTGAGAAAAACATCACGGGGTGGTGCGCATTGTATGGGTGTGTGTTACTTTACATTCACCAGTAGGAGTGAGAAAAACATCACGGGGTGGTGCGCATTGTATGGGTGTGTGTTACTATAGATTCACCAGTAGGAGTGAGAAAAACATCACGGGGTGGTGCGCATTGTATGGGTGTGTGTTACATTAGATTCACCAGTAGGAGTGAGAAAAACATCACGGGGTGGTGCGCATTGTATGGGTGTGTGTTACATTACATTCACCAGTAGGAGTGAGAAAAACATCACGGGGTGGTGCGCATTGTATGGGTCTGTGTTACATTACATTCACCAGTAGGAGTGAGAAAAACATCACGGGGTGGTGTGCATTGTATGGGTGTGTGTTACATTACATTCACTAGTAGCAGGGAGAAATACATCACGAGGTGGTGCGCATTGTATGGGTGTGTGTTACATTACATTCACCAGTAGGAGTGAGAAAAACATCACAGGGTGGTGCGCATTGTATGGCTGTGTGTTACATTACATTCACCAGTAGGAGTGAGAAAAACATCACAGGGTGGTGCGCATTGTATGGCTGTGTGTTACATTACATTCACCAGTAGGAGTGAGAAAATCATCACGGGGTTGTGCGCATTGTATGGGTGTGTGTTACATTACATTCACCAGTAGGAGTGAGAAAAACATCACGGGGTGGTGCGCATCGTAATGGTGTGTGTTACATTACATTCACCAGTAGGAGTGAGCAAAACATCACGGGGTGGTGCGCATCGTAATGGTGTGTGTTACATTACATTCACTAGTAGCAGTGAGAAAAACATCACGGGGTGGTGCGCATCGTATGGGTGTGTGTTACATTACATTCACTAGTACGAGTGAGAAAAACATCACGGGGTGGTGCGCATTGTATGGGTGTGTGTTACATTACATTCTCTAGTAGGAGTGAGAAAAACATCACGGGGTGGTGCGCATTGTATGGGTGTGTGTTACATTACATTCTCTAGTAGCATTGAGAAAAACATCACGGGGTGGTGCGCATTGTATGGGTGTGTGTTACATTACATTCACCAGTAGGAGTGAGAAAAACATCACGGGGTGGTGCGCATTGTATGGGTGTGTGTTACATTACATTCACCAGTAGGAGTGAGAAAAACATCACGGGGTGGTGCGCATTGTATGGGTGTGTGTTACATTACATTCACCAGTAGGAGTGAGAAAAATATCACGGGGTGGTGCGCATTGTATGGGTGTGTGTTACATTACATTCACCAGTAGGAGTGAGAAAAACATCACGGGGTGGTGCGCATTTTATGGGTGTGTGTTACATTACATTCACCAGTAGGAGTGAGAAAAACATCACGGGGTGGTGCGCATTGTATGGGTGTGTGTTACATTACATTCAACAGTAGGAGTGAGAAAAACATCACGGGGTGGTGCGCATTGTATGGGTGTGTGTTACATTACATTCACCAGTAGGAGTGAGAAAAACATCACGGGGTGGTGCGCATTGTATGGGTGTGTGTTACATTAGATTCACCAGTAGGAGTGAGAAAATCGTCACGGGGTGGTGCGCATTGTATGGGTGTGTGTTACATTACATTCACCAGTAGGAGTGAGAAAAACGTCACGGGGTGGTGCGCATTGTATGGGTGTGTGTTACATTAGATTCACTAGTAGGAGTGAGAAAATCATCACGGGGTGGTGCGCATTGTATGGGTGTGTGTTACATTACATTCACCAGTAGGAGTGAGAAAAACATCACGGGGAGGTGCGCATTGTATGGGTGTGTGTTACATTACATTCACCAGTAGGAGTGAGAAAAACATCACGGGGTGGTGCGCATTGTATGGGTGTGTGTTACATTACATTCACTAGTAGGAGTGAGAAAAACATCACGGGGTTGTGCGCATTGTATGGGTGTGTGTTACATTACATTCACTAGTAGGAGTGAGAAAAACATCACGGGGTGGTGCGCATTGTATGGGAGTGTGTTACATTACATTCACTAGTAGGAGTGAGAAAAACATCACGGGGTGGTGCGCATTGTATGGGTGTGTGTTACATTACATTCACCAGTAGGAGTGAGAAAAACATCACGGGGTGGTGCGCATTGTATGGGTGTGTGTTACATTACATTCACCAGTAGGAGTGAGAAAAACATCACGGGGTGGTGCGCATTGTATGGGTGTGTGTTACATTACATTCACCAGTAGGAGTGAGAAAAACATCACGGGGTGGTGCGCATTGTATGGGTGTGTGTTACATTACATTCACCAGTAGGAGTGAGAAAAACATCACGGGGTGGTGCGCATTGTATGGGTGTGTGTTACATTACATTCACCAGTAGGAGTGAGAAAAACATCACGGGGTGGTGCGCATTGTATGGGTGTGTGTTACATTACATTCACCAGTAGGAGTGAGAAAAACATCACGGGGTGGTGCGCATTGTATGGGTGTGTGTTACATTACATTCACCAGTAGGAGTGAGAAAAACATCACGGGGTGGTGCGCATTGTATGGGTGTGTGTTACATTACATTCACCAGTAGGAGTGAGAAAAACATCACGGGGTGGTGCGCATTGTATGGGTGTGTGTTACATTACATTCACCAGTAGGAGTGAGAAAAACATCACGGGGTGGTGCGCATTGTATGGGTGTGTGTTACATTACATTCACCAGTAGGAGTGAGAAAAACATCACGGGGTGGTGCGCATTGTATGGGTGTGTGTTACATTACATTCACCAGTAGGAGTGAGAAAAACATCACGGGGTGGTGCGCATTGTATGGGTGTGTGTTACATTACATTCACCAGTAGGAGTGAGAAAAACATCACGGGGTGGTGCGCATTGTATGGGTGTGTGTTACATTACATTCACCAGTAGGAGTGAGAAAAACATCACGGGGTGGTGCGCATTGTATGGGTGTGTGTTACATTACATTCACCAGTAGGAGTGAGAAAAACATCACGGGTGGTGCGCATTGTATGGGTGTGTGTTACATTACATTCACCAGTAGGAGTGAGAAAAACATCACGGGGTGGTGCGCATTGTATGGGTGTGTGTTACATTACATTCACGAGTAGGAGTGAGAAAAACATCACGGGGTGGTGCGCATTGTATGGGTGTGTGTTACATTGCATTCACTAGTAGGAGTGAGAAAAACATCACGGGGTGGTGCGCATTGTATGGTAGTGTGTTACATTACATTCACTAGTAGGAGTGAGAAAAACATCACGGGGTGGTGCGCGTTGTATGGGTGTGTGTTACATTACATTCACTAGTAGGAGTGAGAAAAACATCACGGGGTGGTGCGCGTTGTATGGGTGTGTGTTACATTAGATTCACCAGTAGGAGTGAGAAAATCATCACGGGGTGGTGCGCATTGTATGGGTGTGTGTTACATTACATTCACCAGTAGGAGTGAGAAAAACATCACGGGGTGGTGCGCATTGTATGGGTGTGTGTTACATTAGATTCACTAGTAGGAGTGAGAAAATCATCACGGGGTGGTGCGCATTGTATGGGTGTGTGTTACATTACATTCACCAGTAGGAGTGAGAAAAACATCACGGGGTGGTGCGCATTGTATGGGTGTGTGTTACATTACATTCACCAGTAGGAGTGAGAAAAACATCACGGGGTGGTGCGCATTGTATGGGTGTGTGTTACATTACATTCACTAGTAGGAGTGAGAAAAACATCACGGGGTTGTGCGCATTGTATGGGTGTGTGTTACATTACATTCACTAGTAGGAGTGAGAAAAACATCACGGGGTGGTGCGCATTGTATGGGAGTGTGTTACATTACATTCACTAGTAGGAGTGAGAAAAACATCACGGGGTGGTGCGCATTGTATGGGTGTGTGTTACATTACATTCACTAGTAGGAGTGAGAAAAACATCACGGGGTGGTGCGCATTGTATGGGTGTGTGTTACATTACATTCACTCGTAGCAGTGAGAAAAACATCACGGGGTGGTGCGCATTGTATGGGTGTGTGTTACATTACATTCACTCGTAGCAGAGAGTAAAACATCACGGGGTGGTGCGCATTGTATGGGTGTGTGTTACATTACATTCACTAGTAGGAGTGAGAAAAACATCACGGGGTGGTGCGCATTGTATGGGTGTGTGTTACATTACATTCACTAGTAGGAGTGAGAAAAACCTCACGGGGTGGTGCGCATTGTATGGGTGTGTGTTACATTACATTCACCAGTAGGAGTGAGAAAAACATCACGGGGTGGTGCGCATTGTATGGGTGTGTGTTACATTACATTCACTAGTAGGAGTGAGAAAAACATCACGTGGTGGTGTGCATTGTATGGGTGTGTGTTACATTACATTCACCAGTAGGAGTGAGAAAAACATCACGGGGTTGTGCGCATTGTATGGGTGTGTTTTACATTACATTCACCAGTAGGAGTGAGAAAAACATCACGGGGTGGTGCGCATTGTATGGGTGTGTGTTACTTTACATTCACCAGTAGGAGTGAGAAAAACATCACGGGGTGGTGCGCATTGTATGGGTGTGTGTTACTATAGATTCACCAGTAGGAGTGAGAAAAACATCACGGGGTGGTGCGCATTGTATGGGTGTGTGTTACATTAGATTCACCAGTAGGAGTGAGAAAAACATCACGGGGTGGTGCGCATTGTATGGGTCTGTGTTACATTACATTCACCAGTAGGAGTGAGAAAAACATCACGGGGTGGTGTGCATTGTATGCGTGTGTGTTACATTACATTCACTAGTAGCAGGGAGAAATACATCACGAGGTGGTGCGCATTGTATGGGTGTGTGTTACATTACATTCACCAGTAGGAGTGAGAAAAACATCACAGGGTGGTGCGCATTGTATGGCTGTGTGTTACATTACATTCACCAGTAGGAGTGAGAAAAACATCACAGGGTGGTGCGCATTGTATGGCTGTGTGTTACATTACATTCACCAGTAGGAGTGAGAAAATCATCACGGGGTGGTGCGCATTGTATGGGTGTGTGTTACATTACATTCACCAGTAGGAGTGAGAAAAACATCACGGGGTGGTGCGCATTGTATGGGTGTGTGTTACATTACATTCACCAGTAGGAGTGAGCAAAACATCACGGGGTGGTGCGCATCGTAATGGTGTGTGTTACATTACATTCACTAGTAGCAGTGAGAAATACATCACGGGGTGGTGCGCATCGTATGGGTGTGTGTTACATTACATTCACTAGTAGGAGTGAGAAAAACATCACGGGGTGGTGCGCATTGTATGGGTGTGTGTTACATTACATTCACTAGTAGGAGTGAGAAAAACATCACGGGGTGGTGCGCATTGTATGGGTGTGTGTTACATTACATTCACTAGTAGCATTGAGAAAAACATCACGGGGTGGTGCGCATTGTATGGGTGTGTGTTACATTACATTCACCAGTAGGAGTGAGAAAAACATCACGGGGTGGTGCGCATTGTATGGGTGTGTGTTACATTACATTCACCAGTAGGAGTGAGAAAAACATCACGGGGTGGTGCGCATTGTATGGGTGTGTGTTACATTACATTCACCAGTAGGAGTGAGAAAAATATCACGGGGTGGTGCGCATTGTATGGGTGTGTGTTACATTACATTCACCAGTAGGAGTGAGAAAAACATCACGGGGTGGTGCGCATTTTATGGGTGTGTGTTACATTACATTCACCAGTAGGAGTGAGAAAAACATCACGGGGTGGTGCGCATTGTATGGGTGTGTGTTACATTACATTCAACAGTAGGAGTGAGAAAAACATCACGGGGTGGTGCGCATTGTATGGGTGTGTGTTACATTACATTCACCAGTAGGAGTGAGAAAAACATCACGGGGTGGTGCGCATTGTATGGGTGTGTGTTACATTAGATTCACCAGTAGGAGTGAGAAAATCATCACGGGGTGGTGCGCATTGTATGGGTGTGTGTTACATTACATTCACCAGTAGGAGTGAGAAAAACATCACGGGGTGGTGCGCATTGTATGGGTGTGTGTTACATTAGATTCACTAGTAGGAGTGAGAAAATCATCACGGGGTGGTGCGCATTGTATGGGTGTGTGTTACATTACATTCACCAGTAGGAGTGAGAAAAACATCACGGGGTGGTGCGCATTGTATGGGTGTGTGTTACATTACATTCACCAGTATGAGTGAGAAAAACATCAAGGGGTGGTGCGCATTGTATGGGTGTGTGTTACATTACATTCACTAGTAGGAGTGAGAAAAACATCACGGGGTTGTGCGCATTTTATGGGTGTGTGTTACATTACATTCACTAGTAGGAGTGAGAAAAACATCACGGGGTGGTGCGCATTGTATGGGAGTGTGTTACATTACATTCACTAGTAGGAGTGAGAAAAACATCACGGGGTGGTGCGCATTGTATGGGTGTGTGTTACATTACATTCACTAGTAGGAGTGAGAAAAACATCACGGGGTGGTGCGCATTGTATGGGTGTGTGTTACATTACATTCACTCGTAGCAGTGAGAAAAACATCACGGGGTGGTGCGCATTGTATGGGTGTGTGTTACATTACATTCACTCGTAGCAGAGAGTAAAACATCACGGGGTGGTGCGCATTGTATGGGTGTGTGTTACATTACATTCACTAGTAGGAGTGAGAAAAACATCACGGGGTGGTGCGCATTGTATGGGTGTGTGTTACATTACATTCACTAGTAGCAGTGAGAAAAACCTCACGGGGTGGTGCGCATTGTATGGGTGTGTGTTACATTACATTCACCAGTAGGAGTGAGAAAAACATCACGGGGTGGTGCGCATTGTATGGGTGTGTGTTACATTACATTCACTAGTAGGAGTGAGAAAAACATCACGTGGTGGTGTGCATTGTATGGGTGTGTGTTACATTACATTCACCAGTAGGAGTGAGAAAAACATCACGGGGTGGTGCCCATTGTATGGGTGTGTTTTACATTACATTCACCAGTAGGAGTGAGAAAAACATCACGGGGTGGTGCGCATTGTATGGGTGTGTGTTACTTTACATTCACCAGTAGGAGTGAGAAAAACATCACGGGGTGGTGCGCATTGTATGGGTGTGTGTTACTATAGATTCACCAGTAGGAGTGAGAAAAACATCACGGGGTGGTGCGCATTGTATGGGTGTGTGTTACATTAGATTCACCAGTAGGAGTGAGAAAAACATCACGGGGTGGTGCACATTGTATGGGTGTGTGTTACATTACATTCACCAGTAGGAGTGAGAAAAACATCACGGGGTGGTGCGCATTGTATGGGTCTGTGTTACATTACATTCACCAGTAGGAGTGAGAAAAACATCACGGGGTGGTGCGCATTGTATGGGTGTGTGTTACATTACATTCACTAGTAGCAGGGAGAAATACATCACGAGGTGGTGCGCATTGTATGGGTGTGTGTTACATTACATTCACCAGTAGGAGTGAGAAAAACATCACGGGGTGGTGCGCATTGTATGGCTGTGTGTTACATTACATTCACCAGTAGGAGTGAGAAAAACATCACAGGGTGGTGCGCATTGTATGGCTGTGTGTTACATTACATTCACCAGTAGGAGTGAGAAAATCATCACGGGGTGGTGCGCATTGTATGGGTGTGTGTTACATTACATTCACCAGTAGGAGTGAGAAAAACATCACGGGGTGGTGCGCATTGTATGGGTGTGTGTTACATTACATTCACCAGTAGGAGTGAGCAAAACATCACGGGGTGGTGCGCATCGTAATGGTGTGTGTTACATTACATTCACTAGTAGCAGTGAGAAAAACATCACGGGGTGGTGCGCATCGTATGGGTGTGTGTTACATTACATTCACTAGTAGGAGTGAGAAAAACATCACGGGGTGGTGCGCATTGTATGGGTGTGTGTTACATTACATTCACTAGTAGGAGTGAGAAAAACAGCACGGGGTGGTGCGCATTGTATGGGTGTGTGTTACATTACATTCACTAGTAGCAGTGAGAAAAACAGCACGGGGTGGTGCGCATTGTATGGGTGTGTGTTACATTACATTCACTCGTAGCAGTGAGAAAAACAGCACGGGGTGGTGCGCATTGTATGGGTGTGTGTTACATTACATTCACTAGTAGGAGTGAGAAAAACATCACGGGGTGGTGCGCATTGTAATGGTGTGTGTTACATTACATTCACCAGTAGCAGTGAGAAAAACATCACGGGGTGGTGCGCATTGTATGGGTGTGTGTTACATTACATTCACCAGTAGGAGTGAGAAAAACATCACGGGGTGGTGCGCATTGTATGGGTGTGTGTTACATTACATTCACCAGTAGGAGTGAGAAAAACATCACAGGGTGGTGCGCATTGTATGGGTGTGTGTTACATTACATTCACCAGTAAGAGTGAGAAAAACATCACGGGGTGGTGCGCATTGTATGGGTGTGTGTTACATTACATTCACCAGTAGGAGTGAGAAAAACATCACGGGGTGGTGCGCATTGTATGGGTGTGTGTTACATTACATTCACTAGTAGGAGTGAGAAAAACATCACGGGGTGGTGCGCATTGTATGGGTGTGTGTTACATTACATTCACTAGTAGGAGTGAGAAAAACATCACGGGGTTGTGCGCATTGTATGGGAGTGTGTTACATTACATTCACTAGTAGGAGTGAGAAAAACATCACGGGGTGGTGCGCATTGTATGGGAGTGTGTTACATTACATTCACTAGTAGGAGTGAGAAAAACATCACGGGGTGGTGCGCATTGTATGGGTGTGTGTTACATTACATTCACTAGTAGGAGTGAGAAAAACATCACGGGGTGGTGCGCATTGTATGGGTGTGTGTTACATTACATTCACTCGTAGCAGTGAGAAAAACATCACGGGGTGGTGCGCATTGTATGGGTGTGTGTTACTATAGATTCACCAGTAGGAGTGAGAAAAACATCACGGTGTGGTGCGCATTGTATGGGTGTGTGTTACATTACATTCACCAGTAGGAGTGAGAAAAACATCACGGGGTGGTGCGCATTGTATGGGTGTGTGTTACATTACATTCACCAGTAGGAGTGAGAAAAACATCACGGGGTGGTGCGCATTGTATGGGTGTGTGTTACATTACATTCACCAGTAGGAGTGAGAAAAACATCACGGGGTGGTGCGCATCGTATGGGTGTGTGTTACATTACATTCACCAGTAGGAGTGAGAAAAACATCACGGGGTGGTGCGCATCGTATGGGTGTGTGTTACATTACATTCACCAGTAGGAGTGAGAAAAACATCACGGGGTGGTGCGCATTGTATGGGTGTGTGTTACATTACATTCACCAGTAGGAGTGAGAAAAACATCACGGGGTGGTGCGCATTGTATGGGTGTGTGTTACATTACATTCACCAGTAGGAGTGAGAAAAACATCACGTGGTGGTGCGCATTGTATGGGTGTGTGTTACATTACATTCACCAGTAGGAGTGAGAAAAACATCACGGGGTGGTGCGCATTGTATGGGTGTGTGTTACATTACATTCACCAGTAGGAGTGAGAAAAACATCACGGGGTGGTGCGCATTGTATGGGAGTGTGTTACATTACATTCACCAGTAGGAGTGAGAAAAACATCACGGGGTGGTGCGCATTGTATGGGTGTGTGTTACATTACATTCACTAGTAGGAGTGAGAAAAACATCACGGGGTGGTGCGCATTGTATGGGTGTGTGTTACATTAGATTCACCAGTAGGAGTGAGAAAATCATCACGGGGTGGTGCGCATTGTATGGGTGTGTGTTACATTACATTCACCAGTAGGAGTGAGAAAAACATCACGGGGTGGTGCGCATTGTATGGGTGTGTGTTACATTACATTCACCAGTAGGAGTGAGAAAAACATCACGGGGTGGTGCGCATTGTATGGGTGTGTGTTACATTACATTCACCAGTAGGAGTGAGAAAAACATCACGGGGTGGTGCGCATTGTATGGGTGTGTGTTACATTACATTCACCAGTAGGAGTGAGAAAAACATCACGGGGTGGTGCGCATTGTATGGGTGTGTGTTACATTACATTCACCAGTAGGAGTGAGAAAAACATCACGGGGTGGTGCGCATTGTATGGGTGTGTGTTACATTACATTCACCAGTAGGAGTGAGAAAAACATCACGGGGTGGTGCGCATTGTATGGGTGTGTGTTACATTACATTCACCAGTAGGAGTGAGAAAAACATCACGGGGTGGTGCGCATTGTATGGGTGTGTGTTACATTACATTCACCAGTAGGAGTGAGAAAAACATCACGGGGTGGTGCGCATTGTATGGGTGTGTGTTACATTACATTCACCAGTAGGAGTGAGAAAAACATCACGGGGTGGTGCGCATTGTATGGGTGTGTGTTACATTACATTCACCAGTAGGAGTGAGAAAAACATCACGGGGTGGTGCGCATTGTATGGGTGTGTGTTACATTACATTCACCAGTAGGAGTGAGAAAAACATCACGGGGTGGTGCGCATTGTATGGGTGTGTGTTACATTACATTCACCAGTAGGAGTGAGAAAAACATCACGGGGTGGTGCGCATTGTATGGGTGTGTGTTACATTACATTCACTAGTAGGAGTGAGAAAAACATCACGGGGTGGTGCGCATTGTATGGGTGTGTGTTACATTACATTCACCAGTAGGAGTGAGAAAAACATCACGGGGTGGTGCGCATTGTATGGGTGTGTGTTACATTACATTCACCAGTAGGAGTGAGAAAAACATCACGGGGTGGTGCGCATTGTATGGGTGTGTGTTACATTACATTCACCACTAGGAGTGAGAAAAACATCACGGGGTGGTGCGCATTGTAATGGGTGTGTGTTACATTACATTCACCAGTAGGAGTGAGAAAAACATCACGGGGTGGTGCGCATTGTATGGGTGTGTGTTACATTACATTCACTAGTAGGAGTGAGAAAAACATCACGGGGTGGTGCGCATTGTATGGTAGTGTGTTACATTACATTCACTAGTAGGAGTGAGAAAAACATCACGGGGTGGTGCGCATTGTATGGGTGTGTGTTACATTACATTCACTAGTAGGAGTGAGAAAAACATCACGGGGTGGTGCGCGTTGTATGGGTGTGTGTTACATTAGATTCACCAGTAGGAGTGAGAAAATCATCACGGGGTGGTGCGCATTGTATGGGTGTGTGTTACATTACATTCACCAGTAGGAGTGAGAAAAACATCACGGGGTGGTGCGCATTGTATGGGTGTGTGTTACATTAGATTCACTAGTAGGAGTGAGAAAATCATCACGGGGTGGTGCGCATTGTATGGGTGTGTGTTACATTACATTCACCAGTAGGAGTGAGAAAAACATCACGGGGTGGTGCGCATTGTATGGGTGTGTGTTACATTAGATTCACTAGTAGGAGTGAGAAAATCATCACGGGGTGGTGCGCATTGTATGGGTGTGTGTTACATTACATTCACCAGTAGGAGTGAGAAAAACATCACGGGGTGGTGCGCATTGTATGGGTGTGTGTTACATTACATTCACCAGTAGGAGTGAGAAAAACATCACGGGGTGGTGCGCATTGTATGGGTGTGTGTTACATTACATTCACTAGTAGGAGTGAGAAAAACATCACGGGGTTGTGCGCATTGTATGGGTGTGTGTTACATTACATACACTAGTAGGAGTGAGAAAAACATCACGGGGTGGTGCGCATTGTATGGGTGTGTGTTACATTACATTCACTAGTAGGAGTGAGAAAAACATCACGGGGTGGTGCGCATTGTATGGGTGTGTGTTACATTACATTCACTAGTAGGAGTGAGAAAAACATCACGGGGTGGTGCGCATTGTATGGGTGTGTGTTACATTACATTCACTCGTAGCAGTGAGAAAAACATCACGGGGTGGTGCGCATTGTATGGGTGTGTGTTACATTACATTCACTCGTAGCAGAGAGTAAAACATCACGGGGTGGTGCGCATTGTATGGGTGTGTGTTACATTACATTCACTAGTAGGAGTGAGAAAAACATCACGGTGTGGTGCGCATTGTATGGGTGTGTGTTACATTACATTCACTAGTAGCAGTGAGAAAAACCTCACGGGGTGGTGCGCATTGTATGGGTGTGTGTTACATTACATTCACCAGTAGGAGTGAGAAAAACATCACGGGGTGGTGCACATTGTATGGGTGTGTGTTACATTAAATTCACCAGTAGGAGTGAGAAAAACATCACGGGGTGGTGCGCATTGTATGGGTCTGTGTTACATTACATTCACCAGTAGGAGTGAGAAAAACATCACGGGGTGGTGCGCATTGTATGGGTGTGTGTTACATTACATTCACTAGTAGCAGGGAGAAATACATCACGAGGTGGTGCGCATTGTATGGGTGTGTGTTACATTACATTCACCAGTAGGAGTGAGAAAAACATCACGGGGTGGTGCGCATTGTATGGCTGTGTGTTACATTACATTCACCAGTAGGAGTGAGAAAAACATCACAGGGTGGTGCGCATTGTATGGCTGTGTGTTACATTACATTCACCAGTAGGAGTGAGAAAATCATCACGGGGTGGTGCGCATTGTATGGGTGTGTGTTACATTACATTCACCAGTAGGAGTGAGAAAAACATCACGGGGTGGTGCGCATTGTATGGGTGTGTGTTACATTACATTCACCAGTAGGAGTGAGCAAAACATCACGGGGTGGTGCGCATCGTAATGGTGTGTGTTACATTACATTCACTAGTAGCAGTGAGAAAAACATCACGGGGTGGTGCGCATCGTATGGGTGTGTGTTACATTACATTCACTAGTAGGAGTGAGAAAAACATCACGGGGTGGTGCGCATTGTATGGGTGTGTGTTACATTACATTCACTAGTAGGAGTGAGAAAAACATCACGGGGTGGTGCGCATTGTATGGGTGTGTGTTACATTACATTCACTAGTAGCATTGAGAAAAACATCACGGGGTGGTGCGCATTGTATGGGTGTGTGTTACATTACATTCACCAGTAGGAGTGAGAAAAACATCACGGGGTGGTGCGCATTGTATGGGTGTGTGTTACATTACATTCACCAGTAGGAGTGAGAAAAACATCACGGGGTGGTGCGCATTGTATGGGTGTGTGTTACATTACATTCACCAGTAGGAGTGAGAAAAATATCACGGGGTGGTGCGCATTGTATGGGTGTGTGTTACATTACATTCACCAGTAGGAGTGAGAAAAACATCACGGGGTGGTGCGCATTGTATGGGTGTGTGTTACATTACATTCACCAGTAGGAGTGAGAAAAACATCACGGGGTGGTGCGCATTGTATGGGTGTGTGTTACATTACATTCACCAGTAGGAGTGAGAAAAACATCACGGGGTGGTGCGCATTGTATGGGTGTGTGTTACATTACATTCACCAGTAGGAGTGAGAAAAACATCACGGGGTGGTGCGCATTGTATGGGTGTGTGTTACATTAGATTCACCAGTAGGAGTGAGAAAATCATCACGGGGTGGTGCGCATTGTATGGGTGTGTGTTACATTACATTCACCAGTAGGAGTGAGAAAAACATCACGGGGTGGTGCGCATTGTATGGGTGTGTGTTACATTAGATTCACTAGTAGGAGTGAGAAAATCATCACGGGGTGGTGCGCATTGTATGGGTGTGTGTTACATTACATTCACCAGTAGGAGTGAGAAAAACATCACGGGGTGGTGCGCATTGTATGGGTGTGTGTTACATTACATTCACCAGTAGGAGTGAGAAAAACATCACGGGGTGGTGCGCATTGTATGGGTGTGTGTTACATTACATTCACTAGTAGGAGTGAGAAAAACATCACGGGGTTGTGCGCATTGTATGGGTGTGTGTTACATTACATTCACTAGTAGGAGTGAGAAAAATATCACGGGGTGGTGCGCATTGTATGGGAGTGTGTTACATTACATTCACTAGTAGGAGTGAGAAAAACATCACGGGGTGGTGCGCATTGTATGGGTGTGTGTTACATTACATTCACTAGTAGGAGTGAGAAAAACATCACGGGGTGGTGCGCATTGTATGGGTGTGTGTTACATTACATTCACTCGTAGCAGTGAGAAAAACATCACGGGGTGGTGCGCATTGTATGGGTGTGTGTTACATTACATTCACTCGTAGCAGAGAGTAAAACATCACGGGGTGGTGCGCATTGTATGGGTGTGTGTTACATTACATTCACTAGTAGGAGTGAGAAAAACATCACGGGGTGGTGCGCATTGTATGGGTGTGTGTTACATTACATTCACTAGTAGCAGTGAGAAAAACCTCACGGGGTGGTGCGCATTGTATGGGTGTGTGTTACATTACATTCACCAGTAGGAGTGAGAAAAACATCACGGGGTGGTGCGCATTGTATGGGTGTGTGTTACATTACATTCACCAGTAGGAGTGAGAAAAACATCACGTGGTGGTGCGCATTGTATGGGTGTGTGTTACATTACATTCACCAGTAGGAGTGAGAAAAACATCACGGAGTGGTGCGCATTGTATGGGTGTGTGTTACATTACATTCACTAGTAGGAGTGAGAAAAACATCACGTGGTGGTGCGCATTGTATGGGTGTGTGTTACATTACATTCACCAGTAGGAGTGAGAAAAACATCACGGGGTGGTGCGCATTGTATGGGTGTGTTTTACATTACATTCACCAGTAGGAGTGAGAAAAACATCACGGGGTGGTGCGCATTGTATGGGTGTGTGTTACTTTACATTCACCAGTAGGAGTGAGAAAAACATCACGGGGTGGTGCGCATTGTATGGGTGTGTGTTACTATAGATTCACCAGTAGGAGTGAGAAAAACATCACGGGGTGGTGCGCATTGTATGGGTGTGTGTTACATTAGATTCACCAGTAGGAGTGAGAAAAACATCACGGGGTGGTGCACATTGTATGGGTGTGTGTTACATTACATTCACCAGTAGGAGTGAGAAAAACATCACGGGGTGGTGCGCATTGTATGGGTCTGTGTTACATTACATTCACCAGTAGGAGTGAGAAAAACATCACGGGGTGGTGCGCATTGTATGGGTGTGTGTTACATTACATTCACTAGTAGCAGGGAGAAATACATCACGAGGTGGTGCGCATTGTATGGGTGTGTGTTACATTACATTCACCAGTAGGAGTGAGAAAAACATCACGGGGTGGTGCGCATTGTATGGCTGTGTGTTACATTACATTCACCAGTAGGAGTGAGAAAAACATCACAGGGTGGTGCGCATTGTATGGCTGTGTGTTACATTACATTCACCAGTAGGAGTGAGAAAATCATCACGGGGTGGTGCGCATTGTATGGGTGTGTGTTACATTACATTCACCAGTAGGAGTGAGAAAAACATCACGGGGTGGTGCGCATTGTATGGGTGTGTGTTACATTACATTCACCAGTAGGAGTGAGAAAAACATCACGGGGTGGTGCGCATCGTAATGGTGTGTGTTACATTACATTCACTAGTAGCAGTGAGAAAAACATCACGGGGTGGTGCGCATCGTATGGGTGTGTGTTACATTACATTCACTAGTAGGAGTGAGAAAAACATCACGGGGTGGTGCGCATTGTATGGGTGTGTGTTACATTACATTCACTAGTAGGAGTGAGAAAAACATCACGGGGTGGTGCGCATTGTATGGGTGTGTGTTACATTACATTCACTATTAGCATTGAGAAAAACATCACGGGGTGGTGCGCATTGTATGGGTGTGTGTTACATTACATTCACCAGTAGGAGTGAGAAAAACATCACGGGGTGGTGCGCATTGTATGGGTGTGTGTTACATTACATTCACCAGTAGGAGTGAGAAAAACATCACGGGGTGGTGCGCATTGTATGGGTGTGTGTTACATTACATTCACCAGTAGGAGTGAGAAAAATATCACGGGGTGGTGCGCATTGTATGGGTGTGTGTTACATTACATTCACCAGTAGGAGTGAGAAAAACATCACGGGGTGGTGCGCATTGTATGAGTGTGTGTTACATTACATTCACCAGTAGGAGTGAGAAAAACATCACGGGGTGGTGCGCATTGTATGGGTGTGTGTTACATTACATTCACCAGTAGGAGTGAGAAAAACATCACGGGGTGGTGCGCATTGTATGGGTGTGTGTTACATTACATTCACCAGTAGGAGTGAGAAAAACATCACGGGGTGGTGCGCATTGTATGGGTGTGTGTTACATTAGATTCACCAGTAGGAGTGAGAAAATCATCACATGGTGGTGCGCATTGTATGGGTGTGTGTTACATTACATTCACCAGTAGGAGTGAGAAAAACATCACGGGGTGGTGCGCATTGTATGGGTGTGTGTTACATTAGATTCACTAGTAGGAGTGAGAAAATCATCACGGGGTGGTGCGCATTGTATGGGTGTGTGTTACATTACATTCACCAGTAGGAGTGAGAAAAACATCACGGGGTGGTGCGCATTGTATGGGTGTGTGTTACATTACATTCACCAGTAGGAGTGAGAAAAACATCACGGGGTGGTGCGCATTGTATGGGTGTGTGTTACATTACATTCACTAGTAGGAGTGAGAAAAACATCACGGGGTTGTGCGCATTGTATGGGTGTGTGTTACATTACATTCACTAGTAGGAGTGAGAAAAACATCACGGGGTGGTGTGCATTGTATGGGAGTGTGTTACATTACATTCACTAGTAGGAGTGAGAAAAACATCATGGGGTGGTGCGCATTGTATGGGTGTGTGTTACATTACATTCACTAGTAGGAGTGAGAAAAACATCACGCGGTGGTGCGCATTGTATGGGTGTGTGTTACATTACATTCACTCGTAGCAGTGAGAAAAACATCACGGGGTGGTGCGCATTGTATGGGTGTGTGTTACATTACATTCACTCGTAGCAGAGAGTAAAACATCACGGGGTGGTGCGCATTGTATGGGTGTGTGTTACATTACATTCACTAGTAGGAGTGAGAAAAACATCACGGGGTGGTGCGCATTGTATGGGTGTGTGTTACATTACATTCACTAGTAGCAGTGAGAAAAACCTCACGGGGTGGTGCGCATTGTATGGGTGTGTGTTACATTACATTCACCAGTAGGAGTGAGAAAAACATCACGGGGTGGTGCGCATTGTATGGGTGTGTGTTACATTACATTCACTAGTAGGAGTGAGAAAAACATCACGTGGTGGTGCGCATTGTATGGGTGTGTGTTACATTACATTCACCAGTAGGAGTGAGAAAAACATCACGGGGTGGTGCGCATTGTATGGGTGTGTTTTACATTACATTCACCAGTAGGAGTGAGAAAAACATCACGGGGTGGTGCGCATTGTATGGGTGTGTGTTACTTTACATTCACCAGTAGGAGTGAGAAAAACATCACGGGGTGGTGCGCATTGTATGGGTGTGTGTTACTATAGATTCACCAGTAGGAGTGAGAAAAACATCACGGGGTGGTGCGCATTGTATGGGTGTGTGTTACATTAGATTCACCAGTAGGAGTGAGAAAAACATCACGGGGTGGTGCGCATTGTATGGGTGTGTGTTACATTACATTCACCAGTAGGAGTGAGAAAAACATCACGGGGTGGTGCGCATTGTATGGGTCTGTGTTACATTACATTCACCAGTAGGAGTGAGAAAAACATCATGGGGTGGTGCGCATTGTATGGGTGTGTGTTACATTACATTCACTAGTAGCAGGGAGAAATACATCACGAGGTGGTGCGCATTGTATGGGTGTGTGTTACATTACATTCACCAGTAGGAGTGAGAAAAACATCACGGGGTGGTGCGCATTGTATGGCTGTGTGTTACATTACATTCACCAGTAGGAGTGAGAAAAACATCACAGGGTGGTGCGCATTGTATGGCTGTGTGTTACATTACATTCACCAGTAGGAGTGAGAAAATCATCACGGGGTGGTGCGCATTGTATGGGTGTGTGTTACATTACATTCACCAGTAGGAGTGAGAAAAACATCACGGGGTGGTGCGCATTGTATGGGTGTGTGTTACATTACATTCACCAGTAGGAGTGAGCAAAACATCACGGGGTGGTGCGCATCGTAATGGTGTGTGTTACATTACATTCACTAGTAGCAGTGAGAAAAACATCACGGGGTGGTGCGCATCGTATGGGTGTGTGTTACATTACATTCACTAGTAGGAGTGAGAAAAACATCACGGGGTGGTGCGCATTGTATGGGTGTGTGTTACATTACATTCACTAGTAGGAGTGAGAAAAACATCACGGGGTGGTGCGCATTGTATGGGTGTGTGTTACATTACATTCACTAGTAGCATTGAGAAAAACATCACGGGGTGGTGCGCATTGTATGGGTGTGTGTTACATTACATTCACCAGTAGGAGTGAGAAAAACATCACGGGGTGGTGCGCATTGTATGGGTGTGTGTTACATTACATTCACCAGTAGGAGTGAGAAAAACATCACGGGGTGGTGCGCATTGTATGGGTGTGTGTTACATTACATTCACCAGTAGGAGTGAGAAAAATATCACGGGGTGGTGCGCATTGTATGGGTGTGTGTTACATTACATTCACCAGTAGGAGTGAGAAAAACATCACGGGGTGGTGCGCATTGTATGGGTGTGTGTTACATTACATTCACCAGTAGGAGTGAGAAAAACATCACGGGGTGGTGCGCATTGTATGGGTGTGTGTTACATTACATTCACCAGTAGGAGTGAGAAAAACATCACGGGGTGGTGCGCATTGTATGGGTGTGTGTTACATTACATTCACCAGTAGGAGTGAGAAAAACATCACGGGGTGGTGCGCATTGTATGGGTGTGTGTTACATTACATTCACTAGTAGGAGTGAGAAAAACATCACGGGGTGGTGCGCATCGTAATGGTGTGTGTTACATTACATTCACTAGTAGCAGTGAGAAAAACATCACGGGGTGGTGCGCATCGTATGGGTGTGTGTTACATTACATTCACTAGTAGGAGTGAGAAAAACATCACGGGGTGGTGCGCATCGTATGGGTGTGTGTTACATTACATTCACTAGTAGGAGTGAGAAAAACATCACGGGGTGGTGCGCATTGTATGGGTGTGTGTTACATTACATTCACTCGTAGGAGTGAGAAAAACATCACGGGGTGATGCGCATTGTATGGGTGTGTGTTACATTAGATTCACTAGTAGCAGTGAGAAAAACATCACAGGGTCGTGCGCATTGTATGGGTGTGTGTTACATTAGATTCATTACATTACATTCACTCGTAGGAGTGAGAAAAACATCACGGGGTGATGCGCATTGTATGGGTGTGTGTTACATTACATTTACTAGTAGCAGTGAGAAAAACATCACAGGGTCGTGCGCATTGTATGGGTGTGTGTTACATTAGATTCACTAGTAGAAGTGAGAAAAACATCACGGGGTGATGCGCATTGTATGGGTGTGTGTTACATTAGATTCACTAGTAGGAGTGAGAAAAACATCACGGGGTGGTGCGCATTGTATGGCTGTGTGTTACATTACATTCACTAGTAGGAGTGAGAAAAACATCACGGGGTGGTGCGCATTGTATGGCTGTGTGTTACATTACATTCACTAGTAGGAGTGACAAAAACATCACGGGGTGGTGCGCATTGTATGGGTGTCTGTTACATTACATTCACTAGTAGGAGTGAGAAAAACATCACGGGGTGGTGCGCATTGTATGGGTGTCTGTTACATTACATTCACTAGTAGGAGTGAGAAAAACATCACGGGGTGATGCGCATTGTATGGGTGTGTGTTACATTAGATTCACTAGTAGGAGTGAGAAAAACATCACGGGGTGGTGCGCATTGTATGGGTGTGTGTTACATTACATTCACTAGTAGGAGTGAGAAAATCATCACGGGGTGGTGCGCATTGTATGGGTGTGTGTTACATTACATTCACTAGTAGGAGTGAGAAAAACATCACGCGGTGGTGCGCATTGTATGGGTGTGTGTTACATTACATTCACTCGTAGCAGTGAGAAAAACATCACGGGGTGGTGCGCATTGTATGGGTGTGTGTTACATTACATTCACTCGTAGCAGAGAGTAAAACATCACGGGGTGGTGCGCATTGTATGGGTGTGTGTTACATTACATTCACTAGTAGGAGTGAGAAAAACATCACGGGGTGGTGCGCATTGTATGGGTGTGTGTTACATTACATTCACTAGTAGCAGTGAGAAAAACCTCACGGGGTGGTGCGCATTGTATGGGTGTGTGTTACATTACATTCACCAGTAGGAGTGAGAAAAACATCACGGGGTGGTGCGCATTGTATGGGTGTGTGTTACATTACATTCACTAGTAGGAGTGAGAAAAACATCACGTGGTGGTGCGCATTGTATGGGTGTGTGTTACATTACATTCACCAGTAGGAGTGAGAAAAACATCACGGGGTGGTGCGCATTGTATGGGTGTGTTTTACATTACATTCACCAGTAGGAGTGAGAAAAACATCACGGGGTGGTGCGCATTGTATGGGTGTGTGTTACTTTACATTCACCAGTAGGAGTGAGAAAAACATCACGGGGTGGTGCGCATTGTATGGGTGTGTGTTACTATAGATTCACCAGTAGGAGTGAGAAAAACATCACGGGGTGGTGCGCATTGTATGGGTGTGTGTTACATTAGATTCACCAGTAGGAGTGAGAAAAACATCACGGGGTGGTGCGCATTGTATGGGTGTGTGTTACATTACATTCACCAGTAGGAGTGAGAAAAACATCACGGGGTGGTGCGCATTGTATGGGTCTGTGTTACATTACATTCACCAGTAGGAGTGAGAAAAACATCATGGGGTGGTGCGCATTGTATGGGTGTGTGTTACATTACATTCACTAGTAGCAGGGAGAAATACATCACGAGGTGGTGCGCATTGTATGGGTGTGTGTTACATTACATTCACCAGTAGGAGTGAGAAAAACATCACGGGGTGGTGCGCATTGTATGGCTGTGTGTTACATTACATTCACCAGTAGGAGTGAGAAAAACATCACAGGGTGGTGCGCATTGTATGGCTGTGTGTTACATTACATTCACCAGTAGGAGTGAGAAAATCATCACGGGGTGGTGCGCATTGTATGGGTGTGTGTTACATTACATTCACCAGTAGGAGTGAGAAAAACATCACGGGGTGGTGCGCATTGTATGGGTGTGTGTTACATTACATTCACCAGTAGGAGTGAGCAAAACATCACGGGGTGGTGCGCATCGTAATGGTGTGTGTTACATTACATTCACTAGTAGCAGTGAGAAAAACATCACGGGGTGGTGCGCATCGTATGGGTGTGTGTTACATTACATTCACTAGTAGGAGTGAGAAAAACATCACGGGGTGGTGCGCATTGTATGGGTGTGTGTTACATTACATTCACTAGTAGGAGTGAGAAAAACATCACGGGGTGGTGCGCATTGTATGGGTGTGTGTTACATTACATTCACTAGTAGCATTGAGAAAAACATCACGGGGTGGTGCGCATTGTATGGGTGTGTGTTACATTACATTCACCAGTAGGAGTGAGAAAAACATCACGGGGTGGTGCGCATTGTATGGGTGTGTGTTACATTACATTCACCAGTAGGAGTGAGAAAAACATCACGGGGTGGTGCGCATTGTATGGGTGTGTGTTACATTACATTCACCAGTAGGAGTGAGAAAAATATCACGGGGTGGTGCGCATTGTATGGGTGTGTGTTACATTACATTCACCAGTAGGAGTGAGAAAAACATCACGGGGTGGTGCGCATTGTATGGGTGTGTGTTACATTACATTCACCAGTAGGAGTGAGAAAAACATCACGGGGTGGTGCGCATTGTATGGGTGTGTGTTACATTACATTCACCAGTAGGAGTGAGAAAAACATCACGGGGTGGTGCGCATTGTATGGGTGTGTGTTACATTACATTCACCAGTAGGAGTGAGAAAAACATCACGGGGTGGTGCGCATTGTATGGGTGTGTGTTACATTACATTCACTAGTAGGAGTGAGAAAAACATCACGGGGTGGTGCGCATCGTAATGGTGTGTGTTACATTACATTCACTAGTAGCAGTGAGAAAAACATCACGGGGTGGTGCGCATCGTATGGGTGTGTGTTACATTACATTCACTAGTAGGAGTGAGAAAAACATCACGGGGTGGTGCGCATCGTATGGGTGTGTGTTACATTACATTCACTAGTAGGAGTGAGAAAAACATCACGGGGTGGTGCGCATTGTATGGGTGTGTGTTACATTACATTCACTCGTAGGAGTGAGAAAAACATCACGGGGTGATGCGCATTGTATGGGTGTGTGTTACATTAGATTCACTAGTAGCAGTGAGAAAAACATCACAGGGTCGTGCGCATTGTATGGGTGTGTGTTACATTAGATTCATTACATTACATTCACTCGTAGGAGTGAGAAAAACATCACGGGGTGATGCGCATTGTATGGGTGTGTGTTACATTACATTTACTAGTAGCAGTGAGAAAAACATCACAGGGTCGTGCGCATTGTATGGGTGTGTGTTACATTAGATTCACTAGTAGAAGTGAGAAAAACATCACGGGGTGATGCGCATTGTATGGGTGTGTGTTACATTAGATTCACTAGTAGGAGTGAGAAAAACATCACGGGGTGGTGCGCATTGTATGGCTGTGTGTTACATTACATTCACTAGTAGGAGTGAGAAAAACATCACGGGGTGGTGCGCATTGTATGGCTGTGTGTTACATTACATTCACTAGTAGGAGTGACAAAAACATCACGGGGTGGTGCGCATTGTATGGGTGTCTGTTACATTACATTCACTAGTAGGAGTGAGAAAAACATCACGGGGTGGTGCGCATTGTATGGGTGTCTGTTACATTACATTCACTAGTAGGAGTGAGAAAAACATCACGGGGTGATGCGCATTGTATGGGTGTGTGTTACATTAGATTCACTAGTAGGAGTGAGAAAAACATCACGGGGTGGTGCGCATTGTATGGGTGTGTGTTACATTACATTCACTAGTAGGAGTGAGAAAATCATCACGGGGTGGTGCGCATTGTATGGGTGTGTGTTACATTACATTCACTAGTAGGAGTGAGAAAAACATCACGGGGTGGTGCGCATTGTATGGCTGTGTGTTACATTACATTCACTAATAGGAGTGAGAAAAACATCACGCGGTGGTGCGCATTGTATGGCTGTGTGTTACATTACATTCACTAGTAGGAGTGAGAAAAACATCACGGGGTGGTGCGCATTGTATGGGTGTCTGTTACATTACATTCACTAGTAGGAGTGAGAAAAACATCACGGGGTGGTGCGCATTGTATGGGTGTCTGTTACATTACATTCACTAGTAGGAGTGAGAAAAACATCACGGGGTGGTGCGCATTGTATGGGTGTCTGTTACATTACATTCACTAGTAGGAGTGAGAAAAACATCACGGCGTGGTGCGCATTGTATGGGTGTCTGTTACATTAGATTCACTAGTAGGAGTGAGAAAAACATCACGCGGTGGTGCGCAGTGTATGGGTGTGTGTTACATTACATTCACTCGTAGGAGTGAGAAAAACATCACGGGGTGGTGCGCATTGTATGGGTGTGTTACATTAGATTCACTAGTAGGAGTGAGAAATACATCACGGGGTGGTGCGCATTGTATGGGTGTGTGTTACATTACATTCACTAGTAGGAGTGAGAAAAACATTACGGGGTGGTGCGCATTGTATGGGTGTGTGTTACATTACATTCACTAGTAGGAGTGAGAAAAACATCACGGGGTGGTGCGCATTGTATGGGTGTGTGTTACATTACATTCACTAGTAGGAGTGAGAAAAACATCACGGTGTGGTGCGCATTGTATGGGTGTGTGTTACATTACATTCACTAGTAGCAGGGAGAAAAACATCACGGGGTGGTGCGCATTGTATGGGTGTGTGTTACATTACATTCACTAGTAAGAGTGAGAAAAACATCATGGGGTGGTGCGCATTGTATGGGTGTGTGTTACGTTACATTCACTAGTAGGAGTGAGAAAAACATCACGGGGTGGTGCGCATTGTATGGGTGTGTGTTAGGTTACATTCACTAGTAGGAGTGAGAAAAACATCACGGGGTGGTGCGCATTGTATGGCTGTGTGTTACATTACATTCACTAGCAGGAGTGAGAAAAACATCACGCGGTGGCGCGCATTGTATGGCTGTGTGTTACATTACATTCACTAGTAGGAGTGAGAAAAACATCACGGGGTGGTGCGCATTGTATGGGTGTCTGTTACATTACATTCACTAGTAGGAGTGAGAAAAACATCACGGGGTGGTGCGCATTGTATGGGTGTCTGTTACATTACATTCACTAGTAGGAGTGAGAAAAACATCACGGGGTGGTGTGCATTGTATGGGTGTGTGTTACATTACATTCACTAGTAGGAGTGAGAAAAACATTACGGGGTGGTGCGCATTGTATGGGTGTGTGTTACATTACATTCACTAGTAGGAGTGAGAAAAACATCACGTTGTGGTGCGCATTGTATGGGTGTGTGTTACATTACATTCACTAGTAGGAGTGAGAAAAACATCACGTTGTGGTGCGCATTGTATGGGTGTGTGTTACATTACATTCACTAGTAGGAGTGAGAAAAACATCACGGTGTGGTGCGCATTGTATGGGTGTGTGTTACATTACATTCACCAGTAGGAGTGAGAAAAACATCACGGGGTGGTGCGCATTGTATGGGTGTGTGTTACATTACATTCACCAGTAGGAGTGAGAAAAACATCACGGGGTGGTGCGCATTGTATGGGTGTGTGTTACATTACATTCACCAGTAGGAGTGAGAAAAATATCACGGGGTGGTGCGCATTGTATGGGTGTGTGTTACATTACATTCACCAGTAGGAGTGAGAAAAACATCACGGGGTGGTGCGCATTGTATGGGAGTGTGTTACATTACATTCACCAGTAGGAGTGAGAAAAACATCACGGGGTGGTGCGCATTGTATGGGTGTGTGTTACATTACATTCACCAGTAGGAGTGAGAAAAACATCACGGAGTGGTGCGCATTGTATGGGTGTGTGTTACATTACATTCACCAGTAGGAGTGAGAAAAACATCACGGGGTGGTGCGCATCGTATGGGTGTGTGTTACATTACATTCACTAGTAGGAGTGAGAAAAACATCACGGGGTGGTGCGCATCGTATGGGTGTGTGTTACATTACATTCACTAGTAGGAGTGAGAAAAACATCACGGGGTGGTGCGCATTGTATGGGTGTGTGTTACATTACATTCACTCGTAGGAGTGAGAAAAACATCACGGGGTGATGCGCATTGTATGGGTGTGTGTTACATTAGATTCACTAGTAGCAGTGAGAAAAACATCACAGGGTCGTGCGCATTGTATGGGTGTGTGTTACATTAGATTCATTACATTACATTCACTCGTAGGAGTGAGAAAAACATCACGGGGTGATGCGCATTGTATGGGTGTGTGTTACATTACATTTACTAGTAGCAGTGAGAAAAACATCACAGGGTCGTGCGCATTGTATGGGTGTGTGTTACATTAGATTCACTAGTAGAAGTGAGAAAAACATCACGGGGTGATGCGCATTGTATGGGTGTGTGTTACATTAGATTCACTAGTAGGAGTGAGAAAAACATCACGGGGTGGTGCGCATTGTATGGCTGTGTGTTACATTACATTCACTAGTAGGAGTGAGAAAAACATCACGGGGTGGTGCGCATTGTATGGCTGTGTGTTACATTACATTCACTAGTAGGAGTGACAAAAACATCACGGGGTGGTGCGCATTGTATGGGTGTCTGTTACATTACATTCACTAGTAGGAGTGAGAAAAACATCACGGGGTGGTGCGCATTGTATGGGTGTCTGTTACATTACATTCACTAGTAGGAGTGAGAAAAACATCACGGGGTGATGCGCATTGTATGGGTGTGTGTTACATTAGATTCACTAGTAGGAGTGAGAAAAACATCACGGGGTGGTGCGCATTGTATGGGTGTGTGTTACATTACATTCACTAGTAGGAGTGAGAAAATCATCACGGGGTGGTGCGCATTGTATGGGTGTGTGTTACATTACATTCACTAGTAGGAGTGAGAAAAACATCACGGGGTGGTGCGCATTGTATGGCTGTGTGTTACATTACATTCACTAATAGGAGTGAGAAAAACATCACGCGGTGGTGCGCATTGTATGGCTGTGTGTTACATTACATTCACTAGTAGGAGTGAGAAAAACATCACGGGGTGGTGCGCATTGTATGGGTGTCTGTTACATTACATTCACTAGTAGGAGTGAGAAAAACATCACGGGGTGGTGCGCATTGTATGGGTGTCTGTTACATTACATTCACTAGTAGGAGTGAGAAAAACATCACGGGGTGGTGCGCATTGTATGGGTGTCTGTTACATTACATTCACTAGTAGGAGTGAGAAAAACATCACGGCGTGGTGCGCATTGTATGGGTGTCTGTTACATTAGATTCACTAGTAGGAGTGAGAAAAACATCACGCGGTGGTGCGCAGTGTATGGGTGTGTGTTACATTACATTCACTCGTAGGAGTGAGAAAAACATCACGGGGTGGTGCGCATTGTATGGGTGTGTTACATTAGATTCACTAGTAGGAGTGAGAAATACATCACGGGGTGGTGCGCATTGTATGGGTGTGTGTTACATTACATTCACTAGTAGGAGTGAGAAAAACATTACGGGGTGGTGCGCATTGTATGGGTGTGTGTTACATTACATTCACTAGTAGGAGTGAGAAAAACATCACGGGGTGGTGCGCATTGTATGGGTGTGTGTTACATTACATTCACTAGTAGGAGTGACAAAAACATCACGGTGTGGTGCGCATTGTATGGGTGTGTGTTACATTACATTCACTAGTAGCAGGGAGAAAAACATCACGGGGTGGTGCGCATTGTATGGGTGTGTGTTACATTACATTCACTAGTAAGAGTGAGAAAAACATCATGGGGTGGTGCGCATTGTATGGGTGTGTGTTACGTTACATTCACTAGTAGGAGTGAGAAAAACATCACGGGGTGGTGCGCATTGTATGGGTGTGTGTTAGGTTACATTCACTAGTAGGAGTGAGAAAAACATCACGGGGTGGTGCGCATTGTATGGCTGTGTGTTACATTACATTCACTAGCAGGAGTGAGAAAAACATCACGCGGTGGCGCGCATTGTATGGCTGTGTGTTACATTACATTCACTAGTAGGAGTGAGAAAAACATCACGGGGTGGTGCGCATTGTATGGGTGTCTGTTACATTACATTCACTAGTAGGAGTGAGAAAAACATCACGGGGTGGTGCGCATTGTATGGGTGTCTGTTACATTACATTCACTAGTAGGAGTGAGAAAAACATCACGGGGTGGTGTGCATTGTATGGGTGTGTGTTACATTACATTCACTAGTAGGAGTGAGAAAAACATTACGGGGTGGTGCGCATTGTATGGGTGTGTGTTACATTACATTCACTAGTAGGAGTGAGAAAAACATCACGTTGTGGTGCGCATTGTATGGGTGTGTGTTACATTACATTCACTAGTAGGAGTGAGAAAAACATCACGTTGTGGTGCGCATTGTATGGGTGTGTGTTACATTACATTCACTAGTAGGAGTGAGAAAAACATCACGGTGTGGTGCGCATTGTATGGGTGTGTGTTACATTACATTCACCAGTAGGAGTGAGAAAAACATCACGGGGTGGTGCGCATTGTATGGGTGTGTGTTACATTACATTCACCAGTAGGAGTGAGAAAAACATCACGGGGTGGTGCGCATTGTATGGGTGTGTGTTACATTACATTCACCAGTAGGAGTGAGAAAAATATCACGGGGTGGTGCGCATTGTATGGGTGTGTGTTACATTACATTCACCAGTAGGAGTGAGAAAAACATCACGGGGTGGTGCGCATTGTATGGGTGTGTGTTACATTACATTCACCAGTAGGAGTGAGAAAAACATCACGGGGTGGTGCGCATTGTATGGGTGTGTGTTACATTACATTCACCAGTAGGAGTGAGAAAAACATCACGGGGTGGTGCGCATTGTATGGGTGTGTGTTACATTACATTCACCAGTAGGAGTGAGAAAAACATCACGGGGTGGTGCGCATTGTATGGGTGTGTGTTACATTAGATTCACCAGTAGGAGTGAGAAAATCATCACGGGGTGGTGCGCATTGTATGGGTGTGTGTTACATTACATTCACCAGTAGGAGTGAGAAAAACATCACGGGGTGGTGCGCATTGTATGGGTGTGTGTTACATTAGATTCACTAGTAGGAGTGAGAAAATCATCACGGGGTGGTGCGCATTGTATGGGTGTGTGTTACATTACATTCACCAGTAGGAGTGAGAAAAACATCACGGGGTGGTGCGCATTGTATGGGTGTGTGTTACATTACATTCACCAGTAGGAGTGAGAAAAACATCACGGGGTGGTGCGCATTGTATGGGTGTGTGTTACATTACATTCACTAGTAGGAGTGAGAAAAACATCACGGGGTTGTGCGCATTGTATGGGTGTGTGTTACATTACATTCACTAGTAGGAGTGAGAAAAACATCACGGGGTGGTGCGCATTGTATGGGAGTGTGTTACATTACATTCACTAGTAGGAGTGAGAAAAACATCACGGGGTGGTGCGCATTGTATGGGTGTGTGTTACATTACATTCACTAGTAGGAGTGAGAAAAACATCACGGGTGGTGCGCATTGTATGGGTGTGTGTTACATTACATTCACTCGTAGCAGTGAGAAAAACATCACGGGGTGGTGCGCATTGTATGGGTGTGTGTTACATTACATTCACTCGTAGCAGAGAGTAAAACATCACGGGGTGGTGCGCATTGTATGGGTGTGTGTTACATTACATTCACTAGTAGGAGTGAGAAAAACATCACGGGGTGGTGCGCATTGTATGGGTGTGTGTTACATTACATTCACTAGTAGCAGTGAGAAAAACCTCATGGGGTGGTGCGCATTGTATGGGTGTGTGTTACATTACATTCACCAGTAGGAGTGAGAAAAACATCACGGGGTGGTGCGCATTGCATGGGTGTGTGTTACATTACATTCACTAGTAGGAGTGAGAAAAACATCACGTGGTGGTGCGCATTGTATGGGTGTGTGTTACATTACATTCACCAGTAGGAGTGAGAAAAACATCACGGGGTGGTGCGCATTGTATGGGTGTGTTTTACATTACATTCACCAGTAGGAGTGAGAAAAACATCACGGGGTGGTGCGCATTGTATGGGTGTGTGTTACTTTACATTCACCAGTAGGAGTGAGAAAAACATCACGGGGTGGTGCGCATTGTATGGGTGTGTGTTACTATAGATTCACCAGTAGGAGTGAGAAAAACATCACGGGGTGGTGCGCATTGTATGGGTGTGTGTTACATTAGATTCACCAGTAGGAGTGAGAAAAACATCACGGGGTGGTGCGCATTGTATGGGTGTGTGTTACATTACATTCACCAGTAGGAGTGAGAAAAACATCACGGGGTGGTGCGCATTGTATGGGTCTGTGTTACATTACATTCACCAGTAGGAGTGAGAAAAACATCACGGGGTGGTGCGCATTGTATGGGTGTGTGTTACATTACATTCACTAGTAGCAGGGAGAAATACATCACGAGGTGGTGCGCATTGTATGGGTGTGTGTTACATTACATTCACCAGTAGGAGTGAGAAAAACATCACGGGGTGGTGCGCATTGTATGGCTGTGTGTTACATTACATTCACCAGTAGGAGTGAGAAAAACATCACAGGGTGGTGCGCATTGTATGGCTGTGTGTTACATTACATTCACCAGTAGGAGTGAGAAAATCATCACGGGGTGGTGCGCATTGTATGGGTGTGTGTTACATTACATTCACCAGTAGGAGTGAGAAAAACATCACGGGGTGGTGCGCATTGTATGGGTGTGTGTTACATTACATTCACCAGTAGGAGTGAGCAAAACATCACGGGGTGGTGCGCATCGTAATGGTGTGTGTTACATTACATTCACTAGTAGCAGTGAGAAAAACATCACGGGGTGGTGCGCATCGTATGGGTGTGTGTTACATTACATTCACTAGTAGGAGTGAGAAAAACATCACGGGGTGGTGCGCATTGTATGGGTGTGTGTTACATTACATTCACTAGTAGGAGTGAGAAAAACATCACGGGGTGGTGCGCATTGTATGGGTGTGTGTTACATTACATTCACTAGTAGCATTGAGAAAAACATCACGGGGTGGTGCGCATTGTATGGGTGTGTGTTACATTACATTCACCAGTAGGAGTGAGAAAAACATCACGGGGTGGTGCGCATTGTATGGGTGTGTGTTACATTACATTCACCAGTAGGAGTGAGAAAAACATCACGGGGTGGTGCGCATTGTATGGGTGTGTGTTACATTACATTCACCAGTAGGAGTGAGAAAAATATCACGGGGTGGTGCGCATTGTATGGGTGTGTGTTACATTACATTCACCAGTAGGAGTGAGAAAAACATCACGGGGTGGTGCGCATTGTATGGGTGTGTGTTACATTACATTCACCAGTAGGAGTGAGAAAAACATCACGGGGTGGTGCGCATTGTATGGGTGTGTGTTACATTACATTCACCAGTAGGAGTGAGAAAAACATCACGGGGTGGTGCGCATTGTATGGGTGTGTGTTACATTACATTCACCAGTAGGAGTGAGAAAAACATCACGGGGTGGTGCGCATTGTATGGGTGTGTGTTACATTACATTCACCAGTAGGAGTGAGAAAAACATCACGGGGTGGTGCGCATCGTAATGGTGTGTGTTACATTACATTCACTAGTAGCAGTGAGAAAAACATCACGGGGTGGTGCGCATCGTATGGGTGTGTGTTACATTACATTCACTAGTAGGAGTGAGAAAAACATCACGGGGTGGTGCGCATCGTATGGGTGTGTGTTACATTACATTCACTCGTAGGAGTAAGAAAAACATCACGGGGTGGTGCGCATCGTATGGGTGTGTATTACATTACATTCACTAGTAGGAGTGAGAAAAACATCACGGGGAGGTGCGCATTGTATGGGTGTGTGTTACATTACATTCACTAGTAGGAGTGAGAAAAACATCACGGGGTGGTGCGCATTGTATGGGTGTGTGTTACATTACATTCACTAGTAGGAGTGAGAAAAACATCACGGGGTGGTGCGCATTATATGGGTGTGTGTTACATTACATTCACTCGTAGGAGTGACAAAAACATCACGGGGTGGTGCGCATTGTATAGGTGTGTGTTACATTACATTCACTAGTAGGAGTGACAAAAACATCACGGGGTGGTGCGCATTGTATGGGTGTGTGTTACATTACATTCACTAGTAGCAGTGAGAAAAACATCACAGGGTCGTGCGCATTGTATGGGTGTGTGTTACATTAGATTCACTAGTAGAAGTGAGAAAAACATCACGGGGTGATGCGCATTGTATGGGTGTGTGTTACATTAGATTCACTAGTAGGAGTGAGAAAAACATCACGGGGTGGTGCGCATTGTATGGCTGTGTGTTACATTACATTCACTAGTAGGAGTGAGAAAAACATCACGGGGTGGTGCGCATTGTATGGCTGTGTGTTACATTACATTCACTAGTAGGAGTGACAAAAACATCACGGGGTGGTGCGCATTGTATGGGTGTCTGTTACATTACATTCACTAGTAGGAGTGAGAAAAACATCACGGGGTGGTGCGCATTGTATGGGTGTCTGTTACATTACATTCACTAGTAGGAGTGAGAAAAACATCACGGGGTGATGCGCATTGTATGGGTGTGTGTTACATTAGATTCACTAGTAGGAGTGAGAAAAACATCACGGGGTGGTGCGCATTGTATGGGTGTGTGTTACATTACATTCACTAGTAGGAGTGAGAAAATCATCACGGGGTGGTGCGCATTGTATGGGTGTGTGTTACATTACATTCACTAGTAGGAGTGAGAAAAACATCACGGGGTGGTGCGCATTGTATGGCTGTGTGTTACATTACATTCACTAATAGGAGTGAGAAAAACATCACGCGGTGGTGCGCATTGTATGGCTGTGTGTTACATTACATTCACCAGTAGGAGTGAGAAAAACATCACGGGGTGGTGCGCATTGTATGGGTGTCTTTTACATTACATTCACTAGTAGGAGTGAGAAAAACATCACGGGGTGGTGCGCATTGTATGGGTGTCTGTTACATTACATTCAGTAGTAGGAGTGAGAAAAACATCACGGGGTGGTGCGCATTGTATGGGTGTCTGTTACATTACATTCACTAGTAGGAGTGAGAAAAACATCACGGGGTGGTGCGCATTGAATGGGTGTCTGTTACATTAGATTCACTAGTAGGAGTGAGAAAAACATCACGCGGTGGTGCGCAGTGTATGGGTGTGTGTTACATTACATTCACTCGTAGGAGTGAGAAAAACATCACGGGGTGGTGCGCATTGTATGGGTGTGTTACATTAGATTCACTAGTAGGAGTGAGAAAAACATCACGGGGTGGTGCGCATTGTATGGGTGTGTGTTACATTACATTCACTAGTAGGAGTGAGAAAAACATTACGGGGTGGTGCGCATTGTATGGGTGTGTGTTACATTACATTCACTAGTAGGAGTGAGAAAAACATCACGGGGTGGTGCGCATTGTATGGGTGTGTGTTACATTACATTCACTAGTAGGAGTGAGAAAAACATCACGGTGTGGTGCGCATTGTATGGGTGTGTGTTACATTACATTCACTAGTAGCAGGGAGAAAAACATCACGGGGTGGTGCGCATTGTATGGGTGTGTGTTACATTACATTCACTAGTAAGAGTGAGAAAAACATCATGGGGTGGTGCGCATTGTATGGGTGTGTGTTACGTTACATTCACTAGTAGGAGTGAGAAAAACATCACGGGGTGGTGCGCATTGTATGGGTGTGTGTTAGGTTACATTCACTAGTAGGAGTGAGAAAAACATCACGGGGTGGTGCGCATTGTATGGCTGTGTGTTACATTACATTCACTAGCAGGAGTGAGAAAAACATCACGCGGTGGCGCGCATTGTATGGCTGTGTGTTACATTACATTCACTAGTAGGAGTGAGAAAAACATCACGGGGTGGTGCGCATTGTATTGGTGTCTGTTACATTACATTCACTAGTAGGAGTGAGAAAAACATCACGGGGTGGTGCGCATTGTATGGGTGTCTGTTACATTACATTCACTAGTAGGAGTGAGAAAAACATCACGGGGTGGTGTGCATTGTATGGGTGTGTGTTACATTACATTCACTAGTAGGAGTGAGAAAAACATTACGGGGTGGTGCGCATTGTATGGGTGTGTGTTACATTACATTCACTAGTAGGAGTGAGAAAAACATCACGTTGTGGTGCGCATTGTATGAGTGTGTGTTACATTACATTCACTAGTAGGAGTGAGAAAAACATCACGGTGTGGTGCGCATTGTATGGGTGTGTGTTACATTACATTCACTAGTAGCAGGGAGAAAAACATCACGGGGTGGTGCGCATTGTATGGGTGTGTGTTACATTACATTCACTAGTAATAGTGAGAAAAACATCATGGGGTGGTGCGCATTGTATGGGTGTGTGTTACGTTACATTCACTCGTAGTAGTGAGAAATACATCACGGGGTGGTGCGCATTGTATGGGTGTGTTACATTAGATTCACTAGTAGGAGTGAGAAAAACATCACGGGGTGGTGCGCATTGTATGGGTGTGTGTTACATTACATTCACCAGTAGGAGTGAGAAAAACATCACGGGGTGGTGCGCATTGTATGGGTGTGTGTTACATTACATTCACTAGTAGGAGTGAGAAAAACATTACGGGGTGGTGCGCATTGTATGGGTGTGTGTTACATTACATTCACTAGTAGGAGTGAGAAAAACATCACGTTGTGGTGCGCATTGTATGGGTGTGTGTTACATTACATTCACTAGTAGGAGTGAGAAAAACATCACGGTGTGGTGCGCATTGTATGGGTGTGTGTTACATTACATTCACTAGTAGCAGGGAGAAAAACATCACGGGGTGGTGCGCATTGTATGGGTGTGTGTTACATTACATTCACTAGTAATAGTGAGAAAAACATCATGGGGTGGTGCGCATTGTATGGGTGTGTGTTACATTACATTCACTAGTAGGAGTGAGAAAAATATCACGGGGTGGTGCGCATTGTATGGGTGTGTGTTATGTTACATTCACTAGTAGGAGTGAAAAAAACATCACGGGGTGGTGCGAATTGTATGGGTGTGTGTTACATTACATTCACCAGTAGGAGTGAGAAATACATCACGGGGTCGTGCGCATTGTATGGGTGTGTGTTACATTACATTCACCAGTAGGAGTGAGAAAAACATCACGGGGTGGTGCGCATTGTATGGGTGTGTGTTACATTACATTCACCAGTAGGAGTGAGAAAAACATCACGGGGTGGTGTGCATTGTATGGGTGTGTGTTACATTACATTCACCAGTAGGAGTGAGAAAAACATCACGGGGTGGTGCGCATTGTATGGGTGTGTGTTACATTACATTCACCAGTAGGAGTGAGAAAAACATCACGGGGTGGTGCGCATTGTATGGGTGTGTGTTACATTACATTCACCAGTAGGAGTGAGAAAAACATCACGCGGTGGTGCGCATTGTATGGGTGTGTGTTACATTACATTCACCAGTAGGAGTGAGAAAAACATCACGGGGTGGTGCGCATTGTATGGGTGTGTGTTACATTACATTCACCAGTAGGAGTGAGAAAAACATCACGGGGTGGTGCGCATTGTATGGGTGTGTGTTACATTACATTCACTAGTAGGAGTGAGAAAAACATCACGGGGTTGTGCGCATTGTATGGGTGTGTGTTACATTACATTCACTAGTAGGAGTGAGAAAAACATCACGGGGTGGTGCGCATTGTATGGGAGTGTGTTACATTACATTCACTAGTAGGAGTGAGAAAAACATCACGGGGTGGTGCGCATTGTATGGGTGTGTGTTACATTACACTCACTAGTAGGAGTGAGAAAAACATCACGGGGTGGTGCGCATTGTATGGGTGTGTGTTACATTAGATTCACCAGTAGGAGTGAGAAAATCATCACGGGGTGGTGCGCATTGTATGGGTGTGTGTTACATTACATTCACCAGTAGGAGTGAGAAAAACATCACGGGGTGGTGCGCATTGTATGGGTGTGTGTTACATTAGATTCACTAGTAGGAGTGAGAAAATCATCACGGGGTGGTGCGCATTGTATGGGTGTGTGTTACATTACATTCACCAGTAGGAGTGAGAAAAACATCACGGGGTGGTGCGCATTGTATGGGTGTGTGTTACATTACATTCACCAGTAGGAGTGAGAAAAACATCACGGGGTGGTGCGCATTGTATGGGTGTGTGTTACATTACATTCATTAGTAGGAGTGAGAAAAACATCACGGGGTTGTGTGCATTGTATGGGTGTGTGTTACATTACATTCACTAGTAGGAGTGAGAAAAACATCACGGGGTGGTGCGCATTGTATGGGAGTGTGTTACATTACATTCACTAGTAGGAGTGAGAAAAACATCACGGGGTGGGGCGCATTGTATGGGTGTGTGTTACATTACATTCACTAGTAGGAGTGAGAAAAACATCACGGGGTGGTGCGCATTGTATGGGTGTGTGTTACATTACATTCACTCGTAGCAGTGAGAAAAACATCACGGGGTGGTGCGCATTGTATGGGTGTGTGTTACATTACATTCACTCGTAGCAGAGAGTAAAACATCACGGGGTGGTGCGCATTGTATGGGTGTGTGTTACATTACATTCACTAGTAGGAGTGAGAAAAACATCACGGGGTGGTGCGCATTGTATGGGTGTGTGTTACATTACATTCACTAGTAGCAGTGAGAAAAACCTCACGGGGTGGTGCGCATTGTATGGGTGTGTGTTACATTACATTCACCAGTAGGAGTGAGAAAAACATCACGGGGTGGTGCGCATTGTATGGGTGTGTGTTACATTACATTCACTAGTAGGAGTGAGAAAAACATCACGTGGTGGTGCGCATTGTATGGGTGTGTGTTACATTACATTCACCAGTAGGAGTGAGAAAAACATCACGGGGTGGTGCGCATTGTATGGGTGTGTTTTACATTACATTCACCAGTAGGAGTGAGAAAAACATCACGGGGTGGTGCGCATTGTATGGGTGTGTGTTACTTTACATTCACCAGTAGGAGTGAGAAAAACATCACGGGGTGGTGCGCATTGTATGGGTGTGTGTTACTATAGATTCACCAGTAGGAGTGAGAAAAACATCACGGGGTGGTGCGCATTGTATGGGTGTGTGTTACATTAGATTCACCAGTAGGAGTGAGAAAAACATCACGGGGTGGTGCACATTGTATGGGTGTGTGTTACATTACATTCACCAGTAGGAGTGAGAAAAACATCACGGGGTGGTGCGCATTGTATGGGTCTGTGTTACATTACATTCACCAGTAGGAGTGAGAAAAACATCACGGGGTGGTGCGCATTGTATGGGTGTGTGTTACATTACATTCACCAGTAGGAGTGAGAAATACATCACGAGGTGGTGCGCATTGTATGGGTGTGTGTTACATTACATTCACCAGTAGGAGTGAGAAAAACATCACGGGGTGGTGCGCATTGTATGGCTGTGTGTTACATTACATTCACCAGTAGGAGTGAGAAAAACATCACAGGGTGGTGCGCATTGTATGGCTGTGTGTTACATTACATTCACCAGTAGGAGTGAGAAAATCATCACGGGGTGGTGCGCATTGTATGGGTGTGTGTTACATTACATTCACCAGTAGGAGTGAGAAAAACATCACGGGGTGGTGCGCATTGTATGGGTGTGTGTTACATTACATTCACCAGTAGGAGTGAGCAAAACATCACGGGGTGGTGCGCATCGTAATGGTGTGTGTTACATTACATTCAGTAGTAGGAGTGAGAAAAACATCACGGGGTGGTGCGCATCGTATGGGTGTGTGTTACATTACATTCACTAGTAGGAGTGAGAAAAACATCACGTTGTGGTGCGCATTGTATGGGTGTGTGTTACATTACATTCACTAGTAGGAGTGAGAAAAACATCACGGTGTGGTGCGCATTGTATGGGTGTGTGTTACATTACATTCACTAGTAGCAGGGAGAAAAACATCACGGGGTGGTGCGCATTGTATGGGTGTGTGTTACATTACATTCACTAGTAATAGTGAGAAAAACATCACGGGGTGGTGCGCATTGTATGGGTGTGTGTTACGTTACATTCACTCGTAGTAGTGAGAAATACATCACGGGGTGGTGCGCATTGTATGGGTGTGTTACATTAGATTCACTAGTAGGAGTGAGAAAAACATCACGGGGTGGTGCGCATTGTATGGGTGTGTGTTACATTACATTCACTAGTAGGAGTGAGAAAAACATCACGGGGTGGTGCGCATTGTATGGGTGTGTGTTACATTACATTCACTAGTAGGAGTGAGAAAAACATTACGGGGTGGTGCGCATTGTATGGGTGTGTGTTACATTACATTCACTAGTAGGAGTGAGAAAAACATCACGTTGTGGTGCGCATTGTATGGGTGTGTGTTACATTACATTCACTAGTAGGAGTGAGAAAAACATCACGGTGTGGTGCGCATTGTATGGGTGTGTGTTACATTACATTCACTAGTAGCAGGGAGAAAAACATCACGGGGTGGTGCGCATTGTATGGGTGTGTGTTACATTACATTCACTAGTAATAGTGAGAAAAACATCATGGGGTGGTGCGCATTGTATGGGTGTGTGTTACGTTACATTCACTAGTAGGAGTGAGAAAAATATCACGGGGTGGTGCGCATTGTATGGGTGTGTGTTACGTTACATTCACTAGTAGGAGTGAGAAAAACATCACGGGGTGGTGCGCATTGTATGGGTGTGTGTTACATTACATTCACCAGTAGGAGTGAGAAAAACATCACGGGGTGGTGCGCATTGTATGGGTGTGTGTTACATTACATTCACCAGTAGGAGTGAGAAAAACATCACGGGGTGGTGCGCATTGTATGGGTGTGTGTTACATTACATTCACCAGTAGGAGTGAGAAAAACATCACGGGGTGGTGTGCATTGTATGGGTGTGTGTTACATTACATTCACCAGTAGGAGTGAGAAAAACATCACGGGGTGGTGCGCATTGTATGGGTGTGTGTTACATTACATTCACCAGTAGGAGTGAGAAAAACATCACGGGGTGGTGCGCATTGTATGGGTGTGTGTTACATTACATTCACCAGTAGGAGTGAGAAAAACATCACGGGGTGGTGCGCATTGTATGGGTGTGTGTTACATTACATTCACCAGTAGGAGTGAGAAAAACATCACGGGGTGGTGCGCATTGTATGGGTGTGTGTTACATTACATTCACCAGTAGGAGTGAGAAAAACATCACGGGGTGGTGCGCATTGTATGGGTGTGTGTTACATTACATTCACCAGTAGGAGTGAGAAAAACATCACGGGGTGGTGCGCATTGTATGGGTGTGTGTTACATTAGATTCACTAGTAGGAGTGAGAAAATCATCACGGGGTGGTGCGCATTGTATGGGTGTGTGTTACATTACATTCACCAGTAGGAGTGAGAAAAACATCACGGGGTGGTGCGCATTGTATGGGTGTGTGTTACATTACATTCACCAGTAGGAGTGAGAAAAACATCACGGGGTGGTGCGCATTGTATGGGTGTGTGTTACATTACATTCACTAGTAGGAGTGAGAAAAACATTACGGGGTGGTGCGCATTGTATGGGTGTGTGTTACATTACATTCACTAGTAGGAGTGAGAAAAACATCACGTTGTGGTGCGCATTGTATGGGTGTGTGTTACATTACATTCACTAGTAGGAGTGAGAAAAACATCACGGTGTGGTGCGCATTGTATGGGTGTGTGTTACATTACATTCACTAGTAGCAGGGAGAAAAACATCACGGGGTGGTGCGCATTGTATGGGTGTGTGTTACATTACATTCACTAGTAATAGTGAGAAAAACATCATGGGGTGGTGCGCATTGTATGGGTGTGTGTTACATTACATTCACTAGTAGGAGTGAGAAAAATATCACGGGGTGGTGCGCATTGTATGGGTGTGTGTTACGTTACATTCACTAGTAGGAGTGAAAAAAACATCACGGGGTGGTGCGAATTGTATGGGTGTGTGTTACATTACATTCACCAGTAGGAGTGAGAAATACATCACGGGGTCGTGCGCATTGTATGGGTGTGTGTTACATTACATTCACCAGTAGGAGTGAGAAAAACATCACGGGGTGGTGCGCATTGTATGGGTGTGTGTTACATTACATTCACCAGTAGGAGTGAGAAAAACATCACGGGGTGGTGTGCATTGTATGGGTGTGTGTTACATTACATTCACCAGTAGGAGTGAGAAAAACATCACGGGGTGGTGCGCATTGTATGGGTGTGTGTTACATTACATTCACCAGTAGGAGTGAGAAAAACATCACGGGGTGGTGCGCATTGTATGGGTGTGTGTTACATTACATTCACCAGTAGGAGTGAGAAAAACATCACGCGGTGGTGCGCATTGTATGGGTGTGTGTTACATTACATTCACCAGTAGGAGTGAGAAAAACATCACGGGGTGGTGCGCATTGTATGGGTGTGTGTTACATTACATTCACCAGTAGGAGTGAGAAAAACATCACGGGGTGGTGCGCATTGTATGGGTGTGTGTTACATTACATTCACTAGTAGGAGTGAGAAAAACATCACGGGGTTGTGCGCATTGTATGGGTGTGTGTTACATTACATTCACTAGTAGGAGTGAGAAAAACATCACGGGGTGGTGCGCATTGTATGGGAGTGTGTTACATTACATTCACTAGTAGGAGTGAGAAAAACATCACGGGGTGGTGCGCATTGTATGGGTGTGTGTTACATTACACTCACTAGTAGGAGTGAGAAAAACATCACGGGGTGGTGCGCATTGTATGGGTGTGTGTTACATTAGATTCACCAGTAGGAGTGAGAAAATCATCACGGGGTGGTGCGCATTGTATGGGTGTGTGTTACATTACATTCACCAGTAGGAGTGAGAAAAACATCACGGGGTGGTGCGCATTGTATGGGTGTGTGTTACATTAGATTCACTAGTAGGAGTGAGAAAATCATCACGGGGTGGTGCGCATTGTATGGGTGTGTGTTACATTACATTCACCAGTAGGAGTGAGAAAAACATCACGGGGTGGTGCGCATTGTATGGGTGTGTGTTACATTACATTCACCAGTAGGAGTGAGAAAAACATCACGGGGTGGTGCGCATTGTATGGGTGTGTGTTACATTACATTCATTAGTAGGAGTGAGAAAAACATCACGGGGTTGTGTGCATTGTATGGGTGTGTGTTACATTACATTCACTAGTAGGAGTGAGAAAAACATCACGGGGTGGTGCGCATTGTATGGGAGTGTGTTACATTACATTCACTAGTAGGAGTGAGAAAAACATCACGGGGTGGGGCGCATTGTATGGGTGTGTGTTACATTACATTCACTAGTAGGAGTGAGAAAAACATCACGGGGTGGTGCGCATTGTATGGGTGTGTGTTACATTACATTCACTCGTAGCAGTGAGAAAAACATCACGGGGTGGTGCGCATTGTATGGGTGTGTGTTACATTACATTCACTCGTAGCAGAGAGTAAAACATCACGGGGTGGTGCGCATTGTATGGGTGTGTGTTACATTACATTCACTAGTAGGAGTGAGAAAAACATCACGGGGTGGTGCGCATTGTATGGGTGTGTGTTACATTACATTCACTAGTAGCAGTGAGAAAAACCTCACGGGGTGGTGCGCATTGTATGGGTGTGTGTTACATTACATTCACCAGTAGGAGTGAGAAAAACATCACGGGGTGGTGCGCATTGTATGGGTGTGTGTTACATTACATTCACTAGTAGGAGTGAGAAAAACATCACGTGGTGGTGCGCATTGTATGGGTGTGTGTTACATTACATTCACCAGTAAGAGTGAGAAAAACATCACGGGGTGGTGCGCATTGTATGGGTGTGTTTTACATTACATTCACCAGTAGGAGTGAGAAAAACATCACGGGGTGGTGCGCATTGTATGGGTGTGTGTTACTTTACATTCACCAGTAGGAGTGAGAAAAACATCACGGGGTGGTGCGCATTGTATGGGTGTGTGTTACTATAGATTCACCAGTAGGAGTGAGAAAAACATCACGGGGTGGTGCGCATTGTATGGGTGTGTGTTACATTAGATTCACCAGTAGGAGTGAGAAAAACATCACGGGGTGGTGCGCATTGTATGGGTGTGTGTTACATTACATTCACTAGTAGGAGTGAGAAAAACATTACGGGGTGGTGCGCATTGTATGGGTGTGTGTTACATTACATTCACTAGTAGGAGTGAGAAAAACATCACGTTGTGGTGCGCATTGTATGGGTGTGTGTTACATTACATTCACTAGTAGGAGTGAGAAAAACATCACGGTGTGGTGCGCATTGTATGGGTGTGTGTTACATTACATTCACTAGTAGCAGGGAGAAAAACATCACGGGGTGGTGCGCATTGTATGGGTGTGTGTTACATTACATTCACTAGTAATAGTGAGAAAAACATCATGGGGTGGTGCGCATTGTATGGGTGTGTGTTACGTTACATTCACTAGTAGGAGTGAGAAAAATATCACGGGGTGGTGCGCATTGTATGGGTGTGTGTTACGTTACATTCACTAGTAGGAGTGAGAAAAACATCACGGGGTGGTGCGCATTGTATGGGTGTGTGTTACATTACATTCACCAGTAGGAGTGAGAAATACATCACGGGGTGGTGCGCATTGTATGGGTGTGTGTTACATTACATTCACCAGTAGGAGTGAGAAAAACATCACGGGGTGGTGCGCATTGTATGGGTGTGTGTTACATTACATTCACCAGTAGGAGTGAGAAAAACATCACGGGGTGGTGTGCATTGTATGGGTGTGTGTTACATTACATTCACCAGTAGGAGTGAGAAAAACATCACGGGGTGGTGCGCATTGTATGGGTGTGTGTTACATTACATTAACCAGTAGGAGTGAGAAAAACATCACGGGGTGGTGCGCATTGTATGGGTGTGTGTTACATTACATTCACCAGTAGGAGTGAGAAAAACATCACGGGGTGGTGCGCATTGTATGGGTGTGTGTTACATTACATTCACCAGTAGGAGTGAGAAAAACATCACGGGGTGGTGCGCATTGTATGGGTGTGTGTTACATTACATTCACCAGTAGGAGTGAGAAAAACATCACGGGGTGGTGCGCATTGTATGGGTGTGTGTTACATTACATTCACTAGTAGGAGTGAGAAAAACATCACGGGGTGGTGCGCATTGTATGGGTGTGTGTTACATTACATTCACTAGTAGGAGTGAGAAAAACATCACGGGGTGGTGCGCATTGTATGGGAGTGTGTTACATTACATTCACTAGTAGGAGTGAGAAAAACATCACGGGGTGGTGCGCATTGTATGGGTGTGTGTTACATTACACTCACTAGTAGGAGTGAGAAAAACATCACGGGGTGGTGCGCATTGTATGGGTGTGTGTTACATTAGATTCACCAGTAGGAGTGAGAAAATCATCACGGGGTGGTGCGCATTGTATGGGTGTGTGTTACATTACATTCACCAGTAGGAGTGAGAAAAACATCACGGGGTGGTGCGCATTGTATGGGTGTGTGTTACATTAGATTCACTAGTAGGAGTGAGAAAATCATCACGGGGTGGTGCGCATTGTATGGGTGTGTGTTACATTACATTCACCAGTAGGAGTGAGAAAAACATCACGGGGTGGTGCGCATTGTATGGGTGTGTGTTACATTACATTCACCAGTAGGAGTGAGAAAAACATCACGGGGTGGTGCGCATTGTATGGGTGTGTGTTACATTACATTCATTAGTAGGAGTGAGAAAAACATCACGGGGTTGTGCGCATTGTATGGGTGTGTGTTACATTACATTCACTAGTAGGAGTGAGAAAAACATCACGGGGTGGTGCGCATTGTATGGGAGTGTGTTACATTACATTCACTAGTAGGAGTGAGAAAAACATCACGGGGTGGGGCGCATTGTATGGGTGTGTGTTACATTACATTCACTAGTAGGAGTGAGAAAAACATCACGGGGTGGTGCGCATTGTATGGGTGTGTGTTACATTACATTCACTCGTAGCAGTGAGAAAAACATCACGGGGTGGTGCGCATTGTATGGGTGTGTGTTACATTACATTCACTCGTAGCAGAGAGTAAAACATCACTGGGTGGTGCGCATTGTATGGGTGTGTGTTACATTACATTCACTAGTAGGAGTGAGAAAAACATCACGGGGTGGTGCGCATTGTATGGGTGTGTGTTACATTACATTCACTAGTAGCAGTGAGAAAAACCTCACGCGGTGGTGCGCATTGTATGGGTGTGTGTTACATTACATTCACCAGTAGGAGTGAGAAAAACATCACGGGGTGGTGCGCATTGTATGGGTGTGTGTTACATTACATTCACCAGTAGGAGTGAGAAAAACATCACGGGGTGGTGCGCATTGTATGGGTGTGTGTTACATTACATTCACCAGTAGGAGTGAGAAAAACATCACGGGGTGGTGCGCATTGTATGGGTGTGTGTTACATTACATTCACCAGTAGGAGTGAGAAAAACATCACGGGGTGGTGCGCATTGTATGGGTGTGTGTTACATTACATTCACCAGTAGGAGTGAGAAAAACATCACGGGGTGGTGCGCATTGTATGGGTGTGTGTTACATTAGATTCACTAGTAGGAGTGAGAAAATCATCACGGGGTGGTGCGCATTGTATGGGTGTGTGTTACATTACATTCACCAGTAGGAGTGAGAAAAACATCACGGGGTGGTGCGCATTGTATGGGTGTGTGTTACATTACATTCACCAGTAGGAGTGAGAAAAACATCACGGGGTGGTGCGCATTGTATGGGTGTGTGTTACATTACATTCACTAGTAGGAGTGAGAAAAACATTACGGGGTGGTGCGCATTGTATGGGTGTGTGTTACATTACATTCACTAGTAGGAGTGAGAAAAACATCACGTTGTGGTGCGCATTGTATGGGTGTGTGTTACATTACATTCACTAGTAGGAGTGAGAAAAACATCACGGTGTGGTGCGCATTGTATGGGTGTGTGTTACATTACATTCACTAGTAGCAGGGAGAAAAACATCACGGGGTGGTGCGCATTGTATGGGTGTGTGTTACATTACATTCACTAGTAATAGTGAGAAAAACATCATGGGGTGGTGCGCATTGTATGGGTGTGTGTTACATTACATTCACTAGTAGGAGTGAGAAAAATATCACGGGGTGGTGCGCATTGTATGGGTGTGTGTTACGTTACATTCACTAGTAGGAGTGAAAAAAACATCACGGGGTGGTGCGAATTGTATGGGTGTGTGTTACATTACATTCACCAGTAGGAGTGAGAAATACATCACGGGGTCGTGCGCATTGTATGGGTGTGTGTTACATTACATTCACCAGTAGGAGTGAGAAAAACATCACGGGGTGGTGCGCATTGTATGGGTGTGTGTTACATTACATTCACCAGTAGGAGTGAGAAAAACATCACGGGGTGGTGTGCATTGTATGGGTGTGTGTTACATTACATTCACCAGTAGGAGTGAGAAAAACATCACGGGGTGGTGCGCATTGTATGGGTGTGTGTTACATTACATTCACCAGTAGGAGTGAGAAAAACATCACGGGGTGGTGCGCATTGTATGGGTGTGTGTTACATTACATTCACCAGTAGGAGTGAGAAAAACATCACGCGGTGGTGCGCATTGTATGGGTGTGTGTTACATTACATTCACCAGTAGGAGTGAGAAAAACATCACGGGGTGGTGCGCATTGTATGGGTGTGTGTTACATTACATTCACCAGTAGGAGTGAGAAAAACATCACGGGGTGGTGCGCATTGTATGGGTGTGTGTTACATTACATTCACTAGTAGGAGTGAGAAAAACATCACGGGGTTGTGCGCATTGTATGGGTGTGTGTTACATTACATTCACTAGTAGGAGTGAGAAAAACATCACGGGGTGGTGCGCATTGTATGGGAGTGTGTTACATTACATTCACTAGTAGGAGTGAGAAAAACATCACGGGGTGGTGCGCATTGTATGGGTGTGTGTTACATTACACTCACTAGTAGGAGTGAGAAAAACATCACGGGGTGGTGCGCATTGTATGGGTGTGTGTTACATTAGATTCACCAGTAGGAGTGAGAAAATCATCACGGGGTGGTGCGCATTGTATGGGTGTGTGTTACATTACATTCACCAGTAGGAGTGAGAAAAACATCACGGGGTGGTGCGCATTGTATGGGTGTGTGTTACATTAGATTCACTAGTAGGAGTGAGAAAATCATCACGGGGTGGTGCGCATTGTATGGGTGTGTGTTACATTACATTCACCAGTAGGAGTGAGAAAAACATCACGGGGTGGTGCGCATTGTATGGGTGTGTGTTACATTACATTCACCAGTAGGAGTGAGAAAAACATCACGGGGTGGTGCGCATTGTATGGGTGTGTGTTACATTACATTCATTAGTAGGAGTGAGAAAAACATCACGGGGTTGTGTGCATTGTATGGGTGTGTGTTACATTACATTCACTAGTAGGAGTGAGAAAAACATCACGGGGTGGTGCGCATTGTATGGGAGTGTGTTACATTACATTCACTAGTAGGAGTGAGAAAAACATCACGGGGTGGGGCGCATTGTATGGGTGTGTGTTACATTACATTCACTAGTAGGAGTGAGAAAAACATCACGGGGTGGTGCGCATTGTATGGGTGTGTGTTACATTACATTCACTCGTAGCAGTGAGAAAAACATCACGGGGTGGTGCGCATTGTATGGGTGTGTGTTACATTACATTCACTCGTAGCAGAGAGTAAAACATCACGGGGTGGTGCGCATTGTATGGGTGTGTGTTACATTACATTCACTAGTAGGAGTGAGAAAAACATCACGGGGTGGTGCGCATTGTATGGGTGTGTGTTACATTACATTCACTAGTAGCAGTGAGAAAAACCTCACGGGGTGGTGCGCATTGTATGGGTGTGTGTTACATTACATTCACCAGTAGGAGTGAGAAAAACATCACGGGGTGGTGCGCATTGTATGGGTGTGTGTTACATTACATTCACTAGTAGGAGTGAGAAAAACATCACGTGGTGGTGCGCATTGTATGGGTGTGTGTTACATTACATTCACCAGTAAGAGTGAGAAAAACATCACGGGGTGGTGCGCATTGTATGGGTGTGTTTTACATTACATTCACCAGTAGGAGTGAGAAAAACATCACGGGGTGGTGCGCATTGTATGGGTGTGTGTTACTTTACATTCACCAGTAGGAGTGAGAAAAACATCACGGGGTGGTGCGCATTGTATGGGTGTGTGTTACTATAGATTCACCAGTAGGAGTGAGAAAAACATCACGGGGTGGTGCGCATTGTATGGGTGTGTGTTACATTAGATTCACCAGTAGGAGTGAGAAAAACATCACGGGGTGGTGCGCATTGTATGGGTGTGTGTTACATTACATTCACTAGTAGGAGTGAGAAAAACATTACGGGGTGGTGCGCATTGTATGGGTGTGTGTTACATTACATTCACTAGTAGGAGTGAGAAAAACATCACGTTGTGGTGCGCATTGTATGGGTGTGTGTTACATTACATTCACTAGTAGGAGTGAGAAAAACATCACGGTGTGGTGCGCATTGTATGGGTGTGTGTTACATTACATTCACTAGTAGCAGGGAGAAAAACATCACGGGGTGGTGCGCATTGTATGGGTGTGTGTTACATTACATTCACTAGTAATAGTGAGAAAAACATCATGGGGTGGTGCGCATTGTATGGGTGTGTGTTACGTTACATTCACTAGTAGGAGTGAGAAAAATATCACGGGGTGGTGCGCATTGTATGGGTGTGTGTTACGTTACATTCACTAGTAGGAGTGAGAAAAACATCACGGGGTGGTGCGCATTGTATGGGTGTGTGTTACATTACATTCACCAGTAGGAGTGAGAAATACATCACGGGGTGGTGCGCATTGTATGGGTGTGTGTTACATTACATTCACCAGTAGGAGTGAGAAAAACATCACGGGGTGGTGCGCATTGTATGGGTGTGTGTTACATTACATTCACCAGTAGGAGTGAGAAAAACATCACGGGGTGGTGTGCATTGTATGGGTGTGTGTTACATTACATTCACCAGTAGGAGTGAGAAAAACATCACGGGGTGGTGCGCATTGTATGGGTGTGTGTTACATTACATTAACCAGTAGGAGTGAGAAAAACATCACGGGGTGGTGCGCATTGTATGGGTGTGTGTTACATTACATTCACCAGTAGGAGTGAGAAAAACATCACGGGGTGGTGCGCATTGTATGGGTGTGTGTTACATTACATTCACCAGTAGGAGTGAGAAAAACATCACGGGGTGGTGCGCATTGTATGGGTGTGTGTTACATTACATTCACCAGTAGGAGTGAGAAAAACATCACGGGGTGGTGCGCATTGTATGGGTGTGTGTTACATTACATTCACTAGTAGGAGTGAGAAAAACATCACGGGGTGGTGCGCATTGTATGGGTGTGTGTTACATTACATTCACTAGTAGGAGTGAGAAAAACATCACGGGGTGGTGCGCATTGTATGGGAGTGTGTTACATTACATTCACTAGTAGGAGTGAGAAAAACATCACGGGGTGGTGCGCATTGTATGGGTGTGTGTTACATTACACTCACTAGTAGGAGTGAGAAAAACATCACGGGGTGGTGCGCATTGTATGGGTGTGTGTTACATTAGATTCACCAGTAGGAGTGAGAAAATCATCACGGGGTGGTGCGCATTGTATGGGTGTGTGTTACATTACATTCACCAGTAGGAGTGAGAAAAACATCACGGGGTGGTGCGCATTGTATGGGTGTGTGTTACATTAGATTCACTAGTAGGAGTGAGAAAATCATCACGGGGTGGTGCGCATTGTATGGGTGTGTGTTACATTACATTCACCAGTAGGAGTGAGAAAAACATCACGGGGTGGTGCGCATTGTATGGGTGTGTGTTACATTACATTCACCAGTAGGAGTGAGAAAAACATCACGGGGTGGTGCGCATTGTATGGGTGTGTGTTACATTACATTCATTAGTAGGAGTGAGAAAAACATCACGGGGTTGTGCGCATTGTATGGGTGTGTGTTACATTACATTCACTAGTAGGAGTGAGAAAAACATCACGGGGTGGTGCGCATTGTATGGGAGTGTGTTACATTACATTCACTAGTAGGAGTGAGAAAAACATCACGGGGTGGGGCGCATTGTATGGGTGTGTGTTACATTACATTCACTAGTAGGAGTGAGAAAAACATCACGGGGTGGTGCGCATTGTATGGGTGTGTGTTACATTACATTCACTCGTAGCAGTGAGAAAAACATCACGGGGTGGTGCGCATTGTATGGGTGTGTGTTACATTACATTCACTCGTAGCAGAGAGTAAAACATCACGGGGTGGTGCGCATTGTATGGGTGTGTGTTACATTACATTCACTAGTAGGAGTGAGAAAAACATCACGGGGTGGTGCGCATTGTATGGGTGTGTGTTACATTACATTCACTAGTAGCAGTGAGAAAAACCTCACGCGGTGGTGCGCATTGTATGGGTGTGTGTTACATTACATTCACCAGTAGGAGTGAGAAAAACATCACGGGGTGGTGCGCATTGTATGGGTGTGTGTTACATTACATTCACTAGTAGGAGTGAGAAAAACATCACGTGGTGGTGCGCATTGTATGGGTGTGTGTTACATTACATTCACCAGTAGGAGTGAGAAAAACATCACGGGGTGGTGCGCATTGTATGGGTGTGTTTTACATTACATTCACCAGTAGGAGTGAGAAAAACATCACGGGGTGGTGCGCATTGTATGGGTGTGTGTTACTTTACATTCACCAGTAGGAGTGAGAAAAACATCACGGGGTGGTGCGCATTGTATGGGTGTGTGTTACTATAGATTCACCAGTAGGAGTGAGAAAAACATCACGGGGTGGTGCGCATTGTATGGGTGTGTGTTACATTAGATTCACCAGTAGGAGTGAGAAAAACATCACGGGGTGGTGCACATTGTATGGGTGTGTGTTACATTACATTCACCAGTAGGAGTGAGAAAAACATCACGGGGTGGTGCGCATTGTATGGGTCTGTGTTACATTACATTCACCAGTAGGAGTGAGAAAAACATCACGGGGTGGTGCGCATTGTATGGGTGTGTGTTACATTACATTCACCAGTAGGAGTGAGAAATACATCACGAGGTGGTGCGCATTGTATGGGTGTGTGTTACATAACATTCACCAGTAGGAGTGAGAAAAACATCACGGGGTGGTGCGCATTGTATGGCTGTGTGTTACATTACATTCACCAGTAGGAGTGAGAAAAACATCACAGGGTGGTGCGCATTGTATGGCTGTGTGTTACATTACATTCACCAGTAGGAGTGAGAAAATCATCACGGGGTGGTGCGCATTGTATGGGTGTGTGTTACATTACATTCACCAGTAGGAGTGAGAAAAACATCACGGGGTGGTGCGCATTGTATGGGTGTGTGTTACATTACATTCACCAGTAGGAGTGAGCAAAACATCACGGGGTGGTGCGCATCGTAATGGTGTGTGTTACATTACATTCAGTAGTAGGAGTGAGAAAAACATCACGGGGTGGTGCGCATCGTATGGGTGTGTGTTACATTACATTCACTAGTAGGAGTGAGAAAAACATCACGGGGTGGTGCGCATCGTATGGGTGTGTGTTACATTAGATTCACTAGTAGGAGTGAGAAAAACATCACGGGGTAGTGCGCATTGTATGGGTGTGTGTTACATTACATTCACTAGTAGCATTGAGAAAAACATCACGGGGTGGTGCGCATTGTATGGGTGTGTGTTACATTACATTCACCAGTAGGAGTGAGAAAAACATCACGGGGTGGTGCGCATTGTATGGGTGTGTGTTACATTACATTCACCAGTAGGAGTGAGAAAAACATCACGGGGTGGTGCGCATTGTATGGGTGTGTGTTACATTACATTCACCAGTAGGAGTGAGAAAAATATCACGGGGTGGTGCGCATTGTATGGGTGTGTGTTACATTACATTCACCAGTAGGAGTGAGAAAAACATCACGGGGTGGTGCGCATTGTATGGGTGTGTGTTACATTACATTCACCAGTAGGAGTGAGAAAAACATCACGGGGTGGTGCGCATTGTATGGGTGTGTGTTACATTACATTCACCAGTAGGAGTGAGAAAAACATCACGGGGTGGTGCGCATTGTATGGGTGTGTGTTACATTACATTCACCAGTAGGAGTGAGAAAAACATCACGGGGTGGTGCGCATTGTATGGGTGTGTGTTACATTACATTCACCAGTAGGAGTGAGAAAAACATCACGGGGTGGTGCGCATTGTATGGCTGTGTGTTACATTACATTCACTAGTAGGAGTGAGAAAAACATCACGGGGTGGTGCGCATCGTATGGGTGTGTGTTACATTACATTCACTAGTAGGAGTGAGAAAAACATCACGGGGTGGTGCGCATTGTATGGGTGTGTGTTACATTACATTCACTAGTAGGAGTGAGAAAAACATCACGGGGTGGTGCGCATTGTATGGGTGTGTGTTACATTACATTCACTAGTATGAGTGAGAAAAACATCTCGGGGTGGTGCGCATTGTATGGGTGTGTGTTACATTACATTCACTAGTAAGAGTGAGAAAAACATCACGGGGTGGTACGCATTGTATGGGTGTGTGTTACATTAGATTCACTAGTAGGAGTGAGAAAAACATCACGGGGTGGTGCGCATTGTATGGGTGTGTGTTACATTAGATTCACTCGTAGGAGTGACAAAAACATCACGGGGTGGTGCGCATTGTATGGGTGTGTGTTACATTACATTCACTAGTAGGAGTGAGAAAAACATCACGGGGTGGTGCGCATTGTATGGGTGTGTGTTACATTACATTCACTAGTAGGAGTGAGAAAAACATCACGGGGTGGTGCGCATTGAATGGGTGTTTGTTACATTAGATTCACTAGTAGGAGTGAGAAAATCATCACGGGGTGGTGCGCATTGTATGGGTGTGTGTTACATTACATTCACTAGTAGGAGTGAGAAAAACATCACGGGGTGGTGCGCATTATATGGGTGTGTGTTACATTAGATTCACTAGTAGGAGTGAGAAAAACAACACGGGGTGGTGCGCATTGTATGGGTGTGTGTTACATTAGATTCACTAGTAGGAGTGAGAAAAACATCACGGGGTGGTGCGCATTGTATGGGTGTGTGTTACATTACATTCACTAGTAGGAGTGAGAAAAACATCACGGGGTGCTGCGCATTGTATGGATGTTTGTTACAATAGATTCACTAGTAGGAGGGAGAAAAACATCATGGGGTGGTGCGCATTGTATGGGTGTGTGTTACGTTACATTCATTAGTCGGAGTGAGAAAAACATCACGGGGTGGTGCGCATTGTATGGGTGTGTGTTACGTTACATTCACTAGTAGGAGTGAGAAAAACATCACGGGGTGGTGCGCATTGTATGGGTGTGTGTTACATTACATTCACTAGTAGGAGTGAGAAAAACATCACGGGGTGGTGCGCATTGTATGGGTGTGTGTTAAATTACATTCACTAGTAGGAGTGAGAAAAACATCACGGGGTGGTGCGCATTTTATGGGTGTGTGTTTCATTACATTCACTAGTAGGAGTGAGAAAAACATCACGGGGTGGTGCGCATTGTATGGGTGTGTGTTACATTACATTCACTAGTAGGAGTGAGAAAAACATCACGGTGTGGTGCGCATTGTATGGGTGTGTGTTACATTACATTCACTAGTAGCAGGGAGAAAAACATCACGGGGTGGTGCGCATTGTATGGGTGTGTGTTACATTACATTCACTAGTAATAGTGAGAAAAACATCATGGGGTGGTGCGCATTGTATGGGTGTGTGTTACGTTACATTCACTAGTAGGAGTGAGAAAATCATCACGGGGTGGTGCGCATTGTATGGGTGTGTGTTACATTACATTCACTAGTAGGAGTGAGAAAAACATCACGGGGTGGTGCGCATTGTATGGGTGTGTGTTACATTAGATTGACTGGTAGGAGTGAGAAAATCATCACGGGGTGGTGCGCATTGTATGGGTGTGTGTTACATTACATTCACTAGTAGGAGTGAGAAAAACATCACTGGGTGGTGCGCATTATATGGGTGTGTGTTACATTAGATTCACTAGTAGGAGTGAGAAAAACAACACGGGGTGGTGCGCATTGTATGGGTGTGTGTTACATTAGATTCACTAGTAGGAGTGAGAAAAACATCACGGGGTGGTGCGCATTGTATGGGTGTGTGTTACATTACATTCACTAGTAGGAGTGAGAAAAACATCACGGGGTGCTGCGCATTGTATGGATGTTTGTTACAATAGATTCACTAGTAGGAGGGAGAAAAACATCATGGGGTGGTGCGCATTGTATGGGTGTGTGTTACGTTACATTCACTAGTCGGAGTGAGAAAAACATCACCGGGTGGTGCGCATTGTGTGGGTGTGTGTTACGTTACATTCACTAGTAGGAGTGAGAAAATCATCACGGGGTGGTGCGCATTGTATGGGTGTGTGTTACATTACATTCACTATTAGGAGTGATAAAAACATCACGGGGTGGTGCGCATTGTATGGGTGTGTGTTAAATTACATTCACTAGTAGGAGTGAGAAAAACATCAAAGGGTGGTGCGCATTTTATGGGTGTGTGTTTCATTACATTCACTAGTAGGAGTGAGAAAAACATCACGGGGTGGTGCGCATTGTATGGGTGTGTGTTACATTACATTCACTAGTAGGAGTGAGAAAAACATCACGGGGTGGTGCGCATTTTATGGGCGTGTGTTACATTACATTCACTAGTAGGAGTGAGAAAAACATCACGGGGTGGTGCGCATTGTATGGGCGTGTGTTACATTACATTCACTAGTAGGAGTGACGAAAACATCACGTGGTGGTGCGCATTGTATGGGTGTGTGTTAAATTACATTCACTAGTAGGAGTGAGAAAAACATCACGGGATGGTGCGCATTGTATGGGTGTGTGTTACATTACATTCACTAGTAGGAGTGAGAAAAACATCACGGGGTGGTGCGCATTGTATGGGTGTGTGTTACATTAGATTCACTAGTAGGAGTGAGAAAAACATCACGGGGTGGTGCGCATTGTATGGGTGTGTGTTACATTACATTCACTAGTATGAGTGAGAAAAACATCACGGGGTGGTGCGCATTGTATGGGTGTGTGTTACATTACATTCACTAGTAAGAGTGAGAAAAACATCACGGGGTGGTACGCATTGTATGGGTGTGTGTTACATTAGATTCACTAGTAGGAGTGAGAAAAACATCACGGGGTGGTGCGCATTGTATGGGTGTGTGTTACATTAGATTCACTCGTAGGAGTGACAAAAACATCACGGGGTGGTGCGCATTGTATGGGTGTGTGTTACATTACATTCACTAGTAGGAGTGAGAAAAACATCACGGGGTGGTGCGCATTGTATGGGTGTGTGTTACATTACATTCACTAGTAGGAGTGAGAAAAACATCACGGGGTGGTGCGCATTGAATGTGTGTTTGTTACATTAGATTCACTAGTAGGAGTGAGAAAATCATCACGGGGTGGTGCGCATTGTATGGGTGTGTGTTACATTACATTCACTAGTAGGAGTGAGAAAAACATCACGGGGTGGTGCGCATTATATGGGTGTGTGTTACATTAGATTCACTAGTAGGAGTGAGAAAAACAACACGGGGTGGTGCGCATTGTATGGGTGTGTGTTACATTAGATTCACTAGTAGGAGTGAGAAAAACATCACGGGGTGGTGCGCATTGTATGGGTGTGTGTTACATTACATTCACTAGTAGGAGTGAGAAAAACATCACGGGGTGCTGCGCATTGTATGGATGTTTGTTACAATAGATTCACTAGTAGGAGGGAGAAAAACATCATGGGGTGGTGCGCATTGTATGGGTGTGTGTTACGTTACATTCATTAGTCGGAGTGAGAAAAACATCACGGGGTGGTGCGCATTGTATGGGTGTGTGTTACGTTACATTCACTAGTAGGAGTGAGAAAAACATCACGGGGTGGTGCGCATTGTATGGGTGTGTGTTACATTACATTCACTAGTAGGAGTGAGAAAACATCACGGGGTGGTGCGCATTGTATGGGTGTGTGTTAAATTACATTCACTAGTAGGAGTGAGAAAAACATCACGGGGTGGTGCGCATTTTATGGGTGTGTGTTTCATTACATTCACTAGTAGGAGTGAGAAAAACATCACGGGGTGGTGCGCATTGTATGGGTGTGTGTTACATTACATTCACTAGTAGGAGTGAGAAAAACATCACGGTGTGGTGCGCATTGTATGGGTGTGTGTTACATTACATTCACTAGTAGCAGGGAGAAAAACATCACGGGGTGGTGCGCATTGTATGGGTGTGTGTTACATTACATTCACTAGTAATAGTGAGAAAAACATCATGGGGTGGTGCGCATTGTATGGGTGTGTGTTACGTTACATTCACTAGTAGGAGTGAGAAAATCATCACGGGGTGGTGCGCATTGTATGGGTGTGTGTTACATTACATTCACTAGTAGGAGTGAGAAAAACATCACGGGGTGGTGCGCATTGTATGGGTGTGTGTTACATTAGATTGACTGGTAGGAGTGAGAAAATCATCACGGGGTGGTGCGCATTGTATGGGTGTGTGTTACATTACATTCACTAGTAGGAGTGAGAAAAACATCACTGGGTGGTGCGCATTATATGGGTGTGTGTTACATTAGATTCACTAGTAGGAGTGAGAAAAACAACACGGGGTGGTGCGCATTGTATGGGTGTGTGTTACATTAGATTCACTAGTAGGAGTGAGAAAAACATCACGGGGTGGTGCGCATTGTATGGGTGTGTGTTACATTACATTCACTAGTAGGAGTGAGAAAAACATCACGGGGTGCTGCGCATTGTATGGATGTTTGTTACAATAGATTCACTAGTAGGAGGGAGAAAAACATCATGGGGTGGTGCGCATTGTATGGGTGTGTGTTACGTTACATTCACTAGTCGGAGTGAGAAAAACATCACCGGGTGGTGCGCATTGTGTGGGTGTGTGTTACGTTACATTCACTAGTAGGAGTGAGAAAATCATCACGGGGTGGTGCGCATTGTATGGGTGTGTGTTACATTACATTCACTATTAGGAGTGATAAAAACATCACGGGGTGGTGCGCATTGTATGGGTGTGTGTTAAATTACATTCACTAGTAGGAGTGAGAAAAACATCAAAGGGTGGTGCGCATTTTATGGGTGTGTGTTTCATTACATTCACTAGTAGGAGTGAGAAAAACATCACGGGGTGGTGCGCATTGTATGGGTGTGTGTTACATTACATTCACTAGTAGGAGTGAGAAAAACATCACGGGGTGGTGCGCATTTTATGGGCGTGTGTTACATTACATTCACTAGTAGGAGTGAGAAAAACATCACGGGGTGGTGCGCATTGTATGGGCGTGTGTTACATTACATTCACTAGTAGGAGTGACGAAAACATCACGTGGTGGTGCGCATTGTATGGGTGTGTGTTAAATTACATTCACTAGTAGGAGTGAGAAAAACATCACGGGATGGTGCGCATTGTATGGGTGTGTGTTACATTACATTCACTAGTAGGAGTGAGAAAAACATCACGGGGTGGTGCGCATTGTATGGGTGTGTGTTACATTACATTCACTGGTAGGAGTGAGAAAAACATCACGGGGTGGTGCGCATTGTATGGGTGTTTGTTACATTAGATTCACTAGTAGGAGTGAGAAAATCATCACGGGGTGGTGCGCATTGTATGGGTGTGTGTTACATTACATTCACTAGTAGGAGTGAGAAAAACATCACGGGGTGGTGCGCATTGAATGGGTGTTTGTTACATTAGATTCACTAGTAGGAGTGAGAAAAACATCACGGGGTGGTGCGCATTGTATGGCTGTGTGTTACATTACATTCACTAGTAGGAGTGAGAAAAACATCACGGGGTGGTGCGCATTGTATGGTTGTGTGTTACATTACATTCACTAGTAGGAGTGACAAAAACATCACGGGGTGGTGCGCATTGTATGGGTGTGTGTTACATTACATTCACTCGTAGGAGTGAGAAAAACATCACGGGGTGGTGCGCATTGTATGGGTGTGTTACATTAGATTCACTAGTAGGAGTGAGAAAAACATAACGGGGTGGTGCGCATTTTATGGGTGTGTGTTACATTACATTCACTAGTAGGAGTGAGAAAAACATTACGGGGTGGTGCGCATTGTATGGGTGTGTGTTACATTACATTCACTAGTAGGAGTGAGAAAAACATCACGGTGTGGTGCGCATTGTATGGGTGTGTGTTACATTACATTCACTAGTAGCAGGGAGAAAAACATCACGGGGTGGTGCGCATTGTATGTGTGTGTGTTACATTACATTCACTAGTAAGAGTGAGAAAAACATCATGGGGTGGTGCGCATTGTATGGGTGTGTGTTACGTTACATTCACTAGTAGGAGTGAGAAAAACATCACGGGGTGGTGCGCATTGTATGGGTGTGTGTTACGTTACATTCACTAGTAGGAGTGAGAAAAACATCACGGTGTGGTGCGCATTGTATGGGTGTGTGTTACATTACATTCACTAGTAGGAGTGAGAAAAACATCACGGGGTGGTGCGCATTGTATGGCTGTGTGTTACATTACATTCACTAGTAGGAGTGAGAAAAACATCATGGGGTGGTGCGCATTGTATGGGTGTGTGTTCAATTACATTCACTAGTAGGAGTGAGAAAAACATCACGGGGTGGTGCGCATTGTATTGGTGTGTGTTACATTACATTCACTAGTAGGAGTGAGAAAAACATCACGGGGTGATGCGCATTGTATGGCTGTGTGTTACATTACATTCACTAGTAGGAGTGAGAAAAACATCACGGGGTGGTGCGCATTGTATGGGTGTGTGTTACATTACATTCACTAGTAGGAGTGAGAAAAACATCACGGGGTGGTGCGCATTGTATGGGTGTGTGTTACATTACATTCACTAGTAGGAGTGAGAAAAACATCACGGGGTGGTGCGCATTGTATGGGTGTGTGTTACATTACATTCACTAGTAGGAGTGAGAAAAACATCACGGGGTGGTGCGCATTGTATGGGTGTGTGTTACATTACATTCACTAGTAGGAGTGAGAAAAACATCACGGGGTGGTACGCATTGTATGGGTGTGTGTTACATTAGATTCACTAGTAGGAGTGAGAAAAACATCACGGGGTGGTGCGCATTGTATGGGTGTGTGTTACATTAGATTCACTAGTAGGAGTGAGAAAAACATCACGGGGTGGTGCGCATTGTATGGGTGTGTGTTACATTACATTCACTAGTAGGAGTGAGAAAAACATCACGGGGTGGTGCGCATTGTATGGGTGTGTGTTACATTACATTCACTAGTAGGAGTGAGAAAAACATCACGGGGTGGTGCGCATTGAATGGGTGTTTGTTACATTAGATTCACTAGTAGGAGTGAGAAAATCATCACGGGGTGGTGCGCATTGTATGGGTGTGTGTTACATTACATTCACTAGTAGGAGTGAGAAAAACATCACGGGGTGGTGCGCATTATATGGGTGTGTGTTACATTAGATTCACTAGTAGGAGTGAGAAAAACAACACGGGGTGGTGCGCATTGTATGGGTTGTGTTACATTAGATTCACTAGTAGGAGGGAGAAAAACATCACGGGGTGGTGCGCATTGTATGGGTGTGTGTTACATTACATTCACTAGTAGGAGTGAGAAAAACATCATGGGGTGGTGCGCATTGTATGGGTGTGTGTTCAATTACATTCACTAGTAGGAGTGAGAAAAACATCACGGGGTGGTGCGCATTGTATGGGTGTGTGTTACATTACATTCACCAGTAGGAGTGACAAATACATCACGGGGTCGTGCGCATTGTATGGGTGTGTGTTACATTACATTCACCAGTAGGAGTGAGAAAAACATCACGGGGTGGTGCGCATTGTATGGGTGTGTGTTACATTACATTAACCAGTAGGAGTGAGAAAAACATCACGGGGTGGTGTGCATTGTATGGGTGTGTGTTACATTACATTCACCAGTAGGAGTGAGAAAAACATCACGGGGTGGTGCGCATTGTATGGGTGTGTGTTACATTACATTCACCAGTAGGAGTGAGAAAAACATCACGGGGTGGTGCGCATTGTATGGGTGTGTGTTACATTACATTCACCAGTAGGAGTGAGAAAAACATCACGGGGTGGTGCGCATTGTATGGGTGTGTGTTACATTACATTCACCAGTAGGAGTGAGAAAAACATCACGGGGTGGTGCGCATTGTATGGGTGTGTGTTACATTACATTCACCAGTAGGAGTGAGAAAAACATCACGGGGTGGTGCGCATTGTATGGGTGTGTGTTACATTACATTCACTAGTAGGAGTGAGAAAAACATCACGGGGTGGTGCGCATTGTATGGGTGTGTGTTACATTACATTCACTAGTAGGAGTGAGAAAAACATCACGGGGTGGTGCGCATTGTATGGGAGTGTGTTACATTACATTCACTAGTAGGAGTGAGAAAAACATCACGGGGTGGTGCGCATTGTATGGGTGTGTCTTACATTACACTCACTAGTAGGAGTGAGAAAAACATCACGGGGTGGTGCGCATTGTATGGGTGTGTGTTACATTAGATTCACCAGTAGGAGTGAGAAAATCATCACGGGGTGGTGCGCATTGTATGGGTGTGTGTTACATTACATTCACCAGTAGGAGTGAGAAAAACATCACGGGGTGGTGCGCAATGTATGGGTGTGTGTTACATTAGATTCACTAGTAGGAGTGAGAAAATCATCACGGGGTGGTGCGCATTGTATGGGTGTGTGTTACATTACATTCACCAGTAGGAGTGAGAAAAACATCACGGGGTGGTGCGCATTGTATGGGTGTGTTACATTACATTCACCAGTAGGAGTGAGAAAAACATCACGGGGTGGTGCGCATTGTATGGGTGTGTGTTACATTACATTCATTAGTAGGAGTGAGAAAAACATCACGGGGTTGTGCGCATTGTATGGGTGTGTGTTACATTACATTCACTAGTAGGAGTGAGAAAAACATCACGGGGTGGTGCGCATTGTATGGGAGTGTGTTACATTACATTCACTAGTAGGAGTGAGAAAAACATCACGGGGTGGGGCGCATTGTATGGGTGTGTGTTACATTACATTCACTAGTAGGAGTGAGAAAAACATCACGGGGTGGTGCGCATTGTATGGGTGTGTGTTACATTACATTCACTCGTAGCAGTGAGAAAAACATCACGGGGTGGTGCGCATTATATGGGTGTGTGTTACATTAGATTCACTAGTAGGAGTGAGAAAAACAACACGGGGTGGTGCGCATTGTATGGGTTGTGTTACATTAGATTCACTAGTAGGAGGGAGAAAAACATCACGGGGTGGTGCGCATTGTATGGGTGTGTGTTACATTACATTCACTAGTAGGAGTGAGAAAAACATCATGGGGTGGTGCGCATTGTATGGGTGTGTGTTCAATTACATTCACTAGTAGGAGTGAGAAAAACATCACGGGGTGGTGCGCATTGTATGGGTGTGTGTTACATTACATTCACCAGTAGGAGTGACAAATACATCACGGGGTCGTGCGCATTGTATGGGTGTGTGTTACATTACATTCACCAGTAGGAGTGAGAAAAACATCACGGGGTGGTGCGCATTGTATGGGTGTGTGTTACATTACATTCACCAGTGGGAGTGAGAAAAACATCACGGGGTGGTGTGCATTGTATGGGTGTGTGTTACATTACATTCACCAGTAGGAGTGAGAAAAACATCACGGGGTGGTGCGCATTGTATGGGTGTGTGTTACATTACATTCACCAGTAGGAGTGAGAAAAACATCACGGGGTGGTGCGCATTGTATGGGTGTGTGTTACATTACATTCACCAGTAGGAGTGAGAAAAACATCACGGGGTGGTGCGCATTGTATGGGTGTGTGTTACATTACATTCACCAGTAGGAGTGAGAAAAACATCACGGGGTGGTGCGCATTGTATGGGTGTGTGTTACATTACATTCACCAGTAGGAGTGAGAAAAACATCACGGGGTGGTGCGCATTGTATGGGTGTGTGTTACATTACATTCACTAGTAGGAGTGAGAAAAACATCACGGGGTGGTGCGCATTGTATGGGTGTGTGTTACATTACATTCACTAGTAGGAGTGAGAAAAACATCACGGGGAGGTGCGCATTGTATGGGAGTGTGTTACATTACATTCACTAGTAGGAGTGAGAAAACATCACGGGGTGGTGCGCATTGTATGGGTGTGTGTTACATTACACTCACTAGTAGGAGTGAGAAAAACATCACGGGGTGGTGCGCATTGTATGGGTGTGTGTTACATTAGATTCACCAGTAGGAGTGAGAAAATCATCACGGGGTGGTGCGCATTGTATGGGTGTGTGTTACATTACATTCACCAGTAGGAGTGAGAAAAACATCACGGGGTGGTGCGCATTGTATGGGTGTGTGTTACATTAGATTCACTAGTAGGAGTGAGAAAATCATCACGGGGTGGTGCGCATTGTATGGGTGTGTGTTACATTACATTCACCAGTAGGAGTGAGAAAAACATCACGGGGTGGTGCGCATTGTATGGGTGTGTGTTACATTACATTCACCAGTAGGAGTGAGAAAAACATCACGGGGTGGTGCGCATTGTATGGGTGTGTGTTACATTACATTCATTAGTAGGAGTGAGAAAAACATCACGGGGTTGTGCGCATTGTATGGGTGTGTGTTACATTACATTCACTAGTAGGAGTGAGAAAAACATCACGGGGTGGTGCGCATTGTATGGGAGTGTGTTACATTACATTCACTAGTAGGAGTGAGAAAAACATCACGGGGTGGGGCGCATTGTATGGGTGTGTGTTACATTACATTCACTAGTAGGAGTGAGAAAAACATCACGGGGTGGTGCGCATTGTATGGGTGTGTGTTACATTACATTCACTCGTAGCAGTGAGAAAAACATCACGGGGTGGTGCGCATTGTATGGGTGTGTGTTACATTACATTCACTCGTAGCAGAGAGTAAAACATCACGGGGTGGTGCGCATTGTATGGGTGTGTGTTACATTACATTCACTAGTAGGAGTGAGAAAAACATCACGGGGTGGTGCGCATTGTATGGGTGTGTGTTACATTACATTCACTAGTAGCAGTGAGAAAAACCTCACGGGGTGGTGCGCATTGTATGGGTGTGTGTTACATTACATTCACCAGTAGGAGTGAGAAAACATCACGGGGTGGTGCGCATTGTATGGGTGTGTGTTACATTACATTCACTAGTAGGAGTGAGAAAAACATCACGTGGTGGTGCGCATTGTATGGGTGTGTGTTACATTACATTCACCAGTAGGAGTGAGAAAAACATCACGGGGTGGTGCGCATTGTATGGGTGTGTTTTACATTACATTCACCAGTAGGAGTGAGAAAAACATCACGGGGTGGTGCGCATTGTATGGGTGTGTGTTACTTTACATTCACCAGTAGGAGTGAGAAAAACATCACGGGGTGGTGCGCATTGTATGGGTGTGTGTTACTATAGATTCACCAGTAGGAGTGAGAAAAACATCACGGGGTGGTGCGCATTGTATGGGTGTGTGTTACATTAGATTCACCAGTAGGAGTGAGAAAAACATCACGGGGTGGTGCACATTGTATGGGTGTGTGTTACATTACATTCACCAGTAGGAGTGAGAAAAACATCACGGGGTGGTGCGCATTGTATGGGTCTGTGTTACATTACATTCACCAGTAGGAGTGAGAAAAACATCACGGGGTGGTGCGCATTGTATGGGTGTGTGTTACATTACATTCACCAGTAGGAGTGAGAAATACATCACGAGGTGGTGCGCATTGTATGGGTGTGTGTTACATAACATTCACCAGTAGGAGTGAGAAAAACATCACGGGGTGGTGCGCATTGTATGGCTGTGTGTTACATTACATTCACCAGTAGGAGTGAGAAAAACATCACAGGGTGGTGCGCATTGTATGGCTGTGTGTTACATTACATTCACCAGTAGGAGTGAGAAAATCATCACGGGGTGGTGCGCATTGTATGGGTGTGTGTTACATTACATTCACCAGTAGGAGTGAGAAAACATCACGGGGTGGTGCGCATTGTATGGGTGTGTGTTACATTACATTCACCAGTAGGAGTGAGCAAAACATCACGGGGTGGTGCGCATCGTAATGGTGTGTGTTACATTACATTCAGTAGTAGGAGTGAGAAAAACATCACGGGGTGGTGCGCATCGTATGGGTGTGTGTTACATTACATTCACTAGTAGGAGTGAGAAAAACATCACGGGGTGGTGCGCATCGTATGGGTGTGTGTTACATTAGATTCACTAGTAGGAGTGAGAAAAACATCACGGGGTAGTGCGCATTGTATGGGTGTGTGTTACATTACATTCACTAGTAGCATTGAGAAAAACATCACGGGGTGGTGCGCATTGTATGGGTGTGTGTTACATTACATTCACCAGTAGGAGTGAGAAAAACATCACGGGGTGGTGCGCATTGTATGGGTGTGTGTTACATTACATTCACCAGTAGGAGTGAGAAAAACATCACGGGGTGGTGCGCATTGTATGGGTGTGTGTTACATTACATTCACCAGTAGGAGTGAGAAAAATATCACGGGGTGGTGCGCATTGTATGGGTGTGTGTTACATTACATTCACCAGTAGGAGTGAGAAAAACATCACGGGGTGGTGCGCATTGTATGGGTGTGTGTTACATTACATTCACCAGTAGGAGTGAGAAAAACATCACGGGGTGGTGCGCATTGTATGGGTGTGTGTTACATTACATTCACCAGTAGGAGTGAGAAAAACATCACGGGGTGGTGCGCATTGTATGGGTGTGTGTTACATTACATTCACCAGTAGGAGTGAGAAAAACATCACGGGGTGGTGCGCATTGTATGGCTGTGTGTTACATTACATTCACTAGTAGGAGTGAGAAAAACATCACGGGGTGGTGCGCATCGTATGGGTGTGTGTTACATTACATTCACTAGTAGGAGTGAGAAAACATCACGGGGTGGTGCGCATCGTATGGGTGTGTGTTACATTACATTCACTAGTAGGAGTGAGAAAAACATCACGGGGTGGTGCGCATTGTATGGGTGTGTGTTACATTACATTCACTAGTAGGAGTGAGAAAAACATCACGGGGTGGTGCGCATTATATGGGTGTGTGTTACATTAGATTCACTAGTAGGAGTGAGAAAAACAACACGGGGTGGTGCGCATTGTATGGGTGTGTGTTACATTAGATTCACTAGTAGGAGTGAGAAAAACATCACGGGGTGGTGCGCATTGTATGGGTGTGTGTTACATTACATTCACTAGTAGGAGTGAGAAAAACATCACGGGGTGCTGCGCATTGTATGGATGTTTGTTACAATAGATTCACTAGTAGGAGGGAGAAAAACATCATGGGGTGGTGCGCATTGTATGGGTGTGTGTTACGTTACATTCATTAGTCGGAGTGAGAAAAACATCACGGGGTGGTGCGCATTGTATGGGTGTGTGTTAAGTTACATTCACTAGTAGGAGTGAGAAAAACATCACGGGGTGGTGCGCATTGTATGGGTGTGTGTTACATTACATTCACTAGTAGGAGTGAGAAAAACATCACGGGGTGGTGCGCATTGTATGGGTGTGTGTTAAATTACATTCACTAGTAGGAGTGAGAAAAACATCACGGGGTGGTGCGCATTTTATGGGTGTGTGTTTCATTACATTCACTAGTAGGAGTGAGAAAAACATCACGGGGTGGTGCGCATTGTATGGGTGTGTGTTACATCACATTCACTAGTAGGAGTGAGAAAAACATCACGGGGTGGTGCACATTTTATGGGCGTGTGTTACATTACATTCACTAGTAGGAGTGAGAAAAACATCACGGGGTGGTGCGCATTGTATGGGCGTGTGTTACATTACATTCACTAGTAGGAGTGACGAAAACATCATGGGGTGGTGCGCATTGTATGGGTGTGTGTTACATTAGATTCACTAGTAGGAGTGAGGAAAACATCACGGGGTGGTGCGCATTGTATGGGTGTGTGTTACATTACATTCACTAGCAGGAGTGAGAAAAACATCACGGGGTGGTGCGCATTGAATGGGTGTGTGTTACATTACATTCACTAGTAGGAGTGAGATAAACATCACGGGGTGGTGCGCATTGTATGGGTGTTTGTTACATTAGATTCACTAGTAAGAGTGAGAAAATCATCACGGGGTGGTGCACATTGTATGGGTGTGTGTTACATTACATTCACTAGTAGGAGTGAGAAAAACATCACGGGGTGGTGCGCATTGTATGGGTGTGTGTTACATTAGATTGACTGGTAGGAGTGAGAAAAACATCACGGGGTGGTGCGCATTGTATGGGTGTGTTACATTAGATTCACTAGTAGGAGTGAGAAAAACATCACGGGGTGGTGCGCATTGTATGGGTGTGTGTTACATTACATTCACTAGTAGGAGTGAGAAAAACATTACGGGGTGGTGCGCATTGTATGGGTGTGTGTTACATTACATTCACTAGTAGGAGTGAGAAAAACATCACGTTGTGGTGCGCATTGTATGGGTGTGTGTTACATTACATTCACTAGTAGGAATGAGAAAAACATCACGGTGTGGTGCGCATTGTATGGGTGTGTGTTACATTACATTCACTAGTAGCAGGGAGAAAAACATCACGGGGTAGTGCGCATTGTATGGGTGTGTGTTACATTACATTCACTAGTAATAGTGAGAAAAACATCATGGGGTGCTGCGCATTGTATGGGTGTGTGTTACGTTACATTCACTAGTAGGAGTGAGAAAATCATCACGGGGTGGTGCGCATTGTATGGGTGTGTGTTACATTACATTCACTAGTAGGAGTGAGAAAAACATCACGGGGTGGTGCACATTGTATGGGTGTGTGTTACATTAGATTGACTGGTAGGAGTGAGAAAATCATCACGGGGTGGTGCGCATTGTATGGGTGTGTGTTACATTACATTCACTAGTAGGAGTGAGAAAAACATCACTGGGTGGTGCGCATTATATGGGTGTGTGTTACATTAGATTCACTAGTAGGAGTGAGAAAAACAACACGGGGTGGTGCGCATTGTATGGGTGTGTGTTACATTAGATTCACTAGTAGGAGTGAGAAAAACATCACGGGGTGGTGCGCATTGTATGGGTGTGTGTTACATTACATTCACTAGTAGGAGTGAGAAAAACATCACGGGGTGCTGCGCATTGTATGGATGTTTGTTACAATAGATTCACTAGTAGGAGGGAGAAAAACATCATGGGGTGGTGCGCATTGTATGGGTGTGTGTTACGTTACATTCACTAGTCGGAGTGAGAAAAACATCACGGGGTGGTGCGCATTGTGTGGGTGTGTGTTACGTTACATTCACTAGTAGGAGTGAGAAAATCATCACGGGGTGGTGCGCATTGTATGGGTGTGTGTTACATTACAATCACTAGTAGGAGTGATAAAAACATCACGGGGTGGTGCGCATTGTATGGGTGTGTGTTAAATTACATTCACTAGTAGGAGTGAGAAAAACATCACAGGGTGGTGCGCATTTTATGGGTGTGTGTTTCATTACATTCACTAGTAGGAGTGAGAAAAACATCACGGGGTGGTGCGCATTGTATGGGTGTGTGTTACATTACATTCACTAGTAGGAGTGAGAAAAACATCACGGGGTGGTGCGCATTTTATGGGCGTGTGTTACATTACATTCACTAGTAGGAGTGAGAAAAACATCACGGGGTGGTGCGCATTGTATGGGCGTGTGTTACATTACATTCACTAGTAGGAGTGACGAAAACATCATGGGGTGGTGCGCATTGTATGGGTGTGTGTTACATTAGATTCACTAGTAGGAGTGAGGAAAACATCACGGGGTGGTGCGCATTGTATGGGTGTGTGTTACATTACATTCACTAGCAGGAGTGAGAAAAACATCACGGGGTGGTGCGCATTGTATGGGTGTGTGTTACATTACATTCACTAGTAGGAGTGAGATAAACATCACGGGGTGGTGCGCATTGTATGGGTGTTTGTTACATTAGATTCACTAGTAAGAGTGAGAAAATCATCACGGGGTGGTGCACATTGTATGGGTGTGTGTTACATTACATTCACTAGTAGGAGTGAGAAAAACATCACGGGGTGGTGCGCATTGTATGGGTGTGTGTTACATTAGATTGACTGGTAGGAGTGAGAAAAACATCACGGGGTGGTGCGCATTGTATGGGTGTGTGTTACATTACATTCACTAGTAGGAGTGAGAAAAACATCACGTTGTGGTGCGCATTGTATGGGTGTGTGTTACATTACATTCACTAGTAGGAGTGAGAAAAACATCACGGTGTGGTGCGCATTGTATGGGTGTGTGTTACATTACATTCACTAGTAGCAGGGAGAAAAACATCACGGGGTGGTGCGCATTGTATGGGTGTGTGTTACATTACATTCACTAGTAATAGTGAGAAAAACATCATGGGGTGGTGCGCATTGTATGGGTGTGTGTTACGTTACATTCACTAGTAGGAGTGAGAAAAATATCACGGTGTGGTGCGCATTGTATGGGTGTGTGTTACGTTACATTCACTAGTAGGAGTGAGAAAAACATCACGGGGTGGTGCGCATTGTATGGGTGTGTGTTACGTTACATTCACTAGTAGGAGTGAGAAAAACATCATGGGGTGGTGCGCATTGTATGGGTGTGTGTTCAATTACATTCACTAGTAGGAGTGAGAAAAACATCACTGGGTGGTGCGCATTGTATGGGTGTGTGTTTCATTACATTCACTAGTAGGAGTGAGAAAAACATCACGTGGTGGTGCGCATTGTATGGGTGTGTGTTAAATTACATTCACTAGTAGGAGTGAGAAAAACATCACGGGATGGTGCGCATTGTATGGGTGTGTGTTACATTACATTCACTAGTAGGAGTGAGAAAAACATCACGGGGTGGTGCGCATTGTATGGGTGTGTGTTACATTACATTCACTGGTAGGAGTGAGAAAAACATCACGGGGTGGTGCGCATTGTATGGGTGTTTGTTACATTAGATTCACTAGTAGGAGTGAGAAAATCATCACGGGGTGGTGCGCATTGTATGGGTGTGTGTTTCATTACATTCACTAGTAGGAGTGAGAAAAACATCACGTGGTGGTGCGCATTGTATGGGTGTGTGTTACATTACATTCACTAGTAGGAGTGAGAAAAACATCACGGGGTGGTGCGCATTGTATGGGTGTGTGTTACATTACATTCACTAGTAGGAGTGAGAAAAACATCACGGTGTGGTGCGCATTGTATGGGTGTGTGTTACATTACATTCACTAGTAGCAGGGAGAAAAACATCACGGGGTGGTGCGCATTGTATGTGTGTGTGTTACATTACATTCACTAGTAAGAGTGAGAAAAACATCATGGGGTGGTGCGCATTGTATGGGTGTGTGTTACGTTACATTCACTAGTAGGAGTGAGAAAAACATCACGGGGTGGTGCGCATTGTATGGGTGTGTGTTACGTTACATTCACTAGTAGGAGTGAGAAAAACATCACGGGGTGGTGCGCATTGTATGGGTGTGTGTTACATTACATTCACTAGTAGGAGTGAGAAAAACATCACGGGGTGGTGCGCATTGTATGGGTGTGTGTTAAATTACATTCACTAGTAGGAGTGAGAAAAACATCACGGGGTGGTGCGCATTGTATGGGTGTGTGTTTCATTACATTCACTAGTAGGAGTGAGAAAAACATCACGTGGTGGTGCGCATTGTATGGGTGTGTGTTACATTACATTCACTAGTAGGAGTGAGAAAAACATCACGGGGTGGTGCGCATTGTATGGGTGTGTGTTACATTACATTCACTAGTAGGAGTGAGAAAAACATCACGGGGTGGTGCGCATTGTATCGGCGTGTGTTACATTACATTCACTAGTAGGAGTGAGAAAAACATCACGGGGTGGTGCGCATTGTATGGGCGTGTGTTACATTACATTCACTAGTAGGAGTGACGAAAACATCATCTGGTGGTGCGCATTGTATGGGTGTGTGTTACATTAGATTCACTAGTAAGAGTGAGGAAAACATCACGGGGTGGTGCGCATTGTATGGGTGTGTGTTACATTACATTCACTAGTAGGAGTGAGAAAAACATCACGGGGTGGTGCGCATTGTATGGGTGTGTGTTACATTACATTCACTAGTAGGAGTGAGAAAAACATCACGGGGTGGTGCGCATTGTATGGGTGTTTGTTACATTAGATTCACTAGTAGGAGTGAGAAAATCATCACGGGGTGGTGCGCATTGTATGGGTGTGTGTTACATTACATTCACTAGTAGGAGTGAGAAAAACATCACGGGGTGGTGCGCATTGTATGGGTGTGTGTTACATTACATTCACGAGTAGGAGTGAGAAAAACATCACGGGGTGGTGCGCATTGTATGGGTGTGTGTTACATTACATTCACTAGTAGGAGTGAGAAAAATATCACGGGGTGGTGCGCATTGTATGGGTGTGTGTTACATTACATTCACTAGTATGAGTGAGAAAAACATCACGGGGTGGTGCGCATTGTATGGGTGTGTGTTACATTACATACACTAGTAGGAGTGAGAAAAACATCACGGGGTGGTGCGCATTGTATGGGTGTGTGTTACATTACATTCACTCGTAGGAGTGAGAAAAACATCACGGGGTGGTGCGCATTGTATGGGTGTGTGTTACATTACATTCACTCGTAGGAGTGAGAAAAACATCACGGGGTGGTGCGCATTGTATGCGTGTGTGTTACATTAGATTCACTAGTAGGAGTGAGAAAAACGTCACGGGGTGGTGCGCATTGTATGGGTGTGTGTTACATTACATTCACTAGTAGGAGTGAGAAAAACATCACGGGGTGGTGCGCATTGTATGGGTGTGGGTTACATTACATTCACTAGTAGGAGTGAGAAAAACATCACGGGGTGGTGCGCATTGTATGGATGTGTGTTACATTACATTCACTAGTAGGAGTGAGAAAAACATCACGGGGTGGTGCGCATTGTATGGGTGTGTGTTACATTACATTCACTCGTAGGAGTGAGAAAAACATCACGGGGTGGTGCGCATTGTATGGGTGTGTGTTACATTACATTCACTCGTAGGAGTGAGAAAAACATCACGGGGTGGTGCGCATTGTATGGCTGTGTGTTACATTACCTTCACTAGTAGGATTGAGAAAAACATCACGGGGTGGTGCGCATTGTATGGGTGTGTGTTACATTACATTCACTAGTAGGAGTGAGAAAAACATCACGGGGTGGTGCGCATTGTATGGGTGTGTGTTACATTACATTCACTAGTAGGAGTGAGAAAAACATCACGGGGTGGTGCGCATTGTATGGGTGTGTGTTACATTACATTCACTAGTAGGAGTGAGAAAAACATCACGGGGTGGTGCGCATTGTATGGGTGTGTGTTACATTACATTCACTAGTAGGAGTGAGAAAAACATCACGGGGTGGTGCGCATTGTATGGGTGTGTGTTACGTTAGATTCACTAGTAGGAGTGAGAAAAACATCACGGGGTGGTGCGCATTGTATGGGTGTGTGTTACGTTAGATTCACTAGTAGGAGTGAGAAAAACATCACGGGGTGGTGCGCATTGTATGGGTGTGTGTTACATTACATTGACTAGTAGGAGTGAGAAAAACATCACGGGGTGGTGCGCATTGTATGGGCGTTTGTTACATTAGATTCACTAGTAGGAGTGAGAAAATCATCACGGGGTGGTGCGCATTGTATGGGTGTGTGTTACATTACATTCACTAGTAGGAGTGAGAAAAACATCACGGGGTGGTGCGCATTGTATGGCTGTGTGTTACATTACATTCACTAGTAGGAGTGAGAAAAACATCACGGGGTGGTGCGCATTGTATGGGTTTGTGTTACATTACATTCACTAGTAGGAGTGAGAAAAACATCACGGGGTGGTGCGCATTGTATGGGTGTTTGTTACATTAGATTCACTAGTAGGAGTGAGAAAAACATCACGGGGTGGTGCGCATTGTATGGGTGTGTGTTACATTACATTCACTAGTAGGAGTGAGAAAAACATCACGGGGTGGTGCGCATTGTATGCGTGTGTGTTACATTAGATTCACTAGTAGGAGTGAGAAAAACATCACGGGGTGGTGCGCATTGTATGGGTGTGTGTTACATTACATTCACTAGTAGGAGTGAGAAAAACATCACGGGGTGGTGCACATTGTATGGGTGTGTGTTACATTACATTCACTAGTAGGAGTGAGAAAATCATCACGGGGTGGTGCGCATTTTATGGGTGTGTGTTACATTACATTCACTAGTAGGAGTGAGAAAAACATCACGCGGTGGTGCGCATTGTATAGGTGTGTGTTACATTACATTCACTAGTAGGAGTGAGAAAAACGTCACGGGGTGGTGCGCATTGTATGGGTGTGTGTTACATTACATTCACTAGTAGGAGTGAGAAAAACGTCACAGGGTGGTGCGCATTGTATGGGTGTGTGTTACATTACATTCACTAGTAGGAGTGAGAAAAACATCACGGGGTGGTGCGCATTGTATGGGTGTGTGTTACATTACATTCACTAGTAGGAGTGAGAAAAACATCACGGGGTGGTGCGCATTGTATGGGTGTGTGTTACATTAGATTCACTAGTAGGAGTGAGAAAAACATCACGGGGTGGTGCGCATTTTATGGATGTGTGTTACATTACATTCACTAGTAGGAGTGAGAAAAACATCACGGGGTGGTGCGCATTGTATGGGTGTGTGTTACATTACATTCACTAGTAGGAGTGAGAAAAACATCACGGGGTGGTGCGCATTGTATGGGTGTGTGTTACATTACATTCACTCGTAGGAGTGAGAAAAACATCACGGGGTGGTGCGCATTGTATGGGTGTGTGTTACATTACCTTCACTCGTAGGAGTGAGAAAAACATCACGGGGTGGTGCGCATTGTATGGGTGTGTGTTACATTACATTCACTAGTAGGAGTGAGAAAAACATCACGGGGTGGTGCGCATTGTATGGGTGTGTGTTACATTACATTCACTAGTAGGAGTGAGAAAAACATCACGGGGTGGTGCGCATTGTATGGGTGTGTGTTACATTACATTCACTAGTAGGAGTGAGAAAAACATCACAGGGTGGTGCGCATTGTATGGGTGTGTGTTACATTACATTCACTAGTAGGAGTGAGAAAAACATCACGGGGTGGTGCGCATTGTATGGGTGTGTGTTACATTACATTCACTAGTAGGAGTGAGAAAAACATCACGGGGTGGTGCGCATTGTATGGGTGTGTGTTACGTTAGATTCACTAGTAGGAGTGAGAAAAACATCACGGGGTGGTGCGCATTGTATGGGTGTGTGTTACGTTAGATTCACTAGTAGGAGTGAGAAAAACATCACGGGGTGGTGCGCATTGTATGGGTGTGTGTTACATTACATTCACTAGTAGGAGTGAGAAAAACATCACGGGGTGGTGCGCATTGTATGGGTGTTTGTTACATTAGATTCACTAGTAGGAGTGAGAAAATCATCACGGGGTGGTGCGCATTGTATGGGTGTGTGTTACATTACATTCACTAGTAGGAGTGAGAAAAACATCACGGGGTGGTGCGCATTGTATGGGTGTGTGTTACATTACATTCACTAGTAGGAGTGAGAAAAACATCACGGGGTGGTGCGCATTGTATGGGTGTGTGTTACATTACATTCACTAGTAGGAGTGAGAAAAACATCACGGGGTGGTGCGCATTGTATGGGTGTTTGTTACATTAGATTCACTAGTAGGAGTGAGAAAATCATCACGGGGTGGTGCGCATTGTATGGGTGTGTGTTACATTACATTCACTAGTAGGAGTGAGAAAAACATCACAGGGTGGTGCGCATTGTATGCATGTGTGTTACATTAGATTCACTAGTAGGAGTTAGAAAAACATCACGGGGTGGTGCGCATTGTATGGATCTGTGTTACATTAGATTCACTAGTAGGAGTGAGAAAAACATCACGGGGTGGTGCGCATTGTATGGGTGTGTGTTACATTACATTCACTAGTAGGAGTGAGAAAAACATCACGGGGTGGTGCGCATTGTATGGGTGTGTGTTACATTAGATTCACTAGTAGGAGTGAGAAAAACATCATGGGGTGGTGCGCATTGTATGGGTGTGTGTTACATTACATTCACTAGTATGAGTGAGAAAAACATCACGGGGTGGTGCCCATTGTATGGGTGTGTGTTACATTACATTCACTAGTAGGAGTGAGAAAAACATCACGGGGTGGTGCCCATTGTATGGGTGTGTGTTACATTACATTCACTAGTAGGAGTGAGAAAATCATCACGGGGTGGTGCGCATTGTATGGGTGTGTGTTACGTTACATTCACTAGTAGGAATGAGAAAAACATCACGGGGTGGTGCGCATTGTATGGGTGTGTGTTACATTACATTCACTAGTAGGAGTGAGAAAAACATCACGGGGTGGTGCGCATTGTATGGGTGTGTGTTACGTTAGATTCACTAGTAGGAGTGAGAAAAACATCACGGGGTGGTGCGCATTGTATGGGTGTGTGTTACATTAGATTCACTAGTAGGAGTGAGAAAAACATCACGGGGTGGTGCGCATTGTATGGGTGTGTGTTACGTTACATTCACCAGTAGGAGTGAGAAAAACATCACGGGGTGGTGCGCATTGTATGGGTGTTTGTTACATTAGATTCACCAGTAGGAGTGAGAAAATCATCACGGGGTGGTGCGCATTGTATGGGTGTGTGTTACATTACATTCACTAGTAGGAGTGAGAAAAACATCACGGGGTGGTGCGCATTGTATGGGTGTTTGTTACATTAGATTCACTAGTAGGAGTGAGAAAAACATCACGGGGTGGTGCGCATTGTATGGGTGTGTGTTACATTAGATTCACTAGTAGGAGTGAGAAAAACATCACGGGGTGGTGCGCATTGTATGCGTGTGTGATACATTAGATTCACTAGTAGGAGTGAGAAAAACATCACGGGGTGGTGCGCATTGTATGGGTGTGTGTTACATTACATTCACTAGTAGGAGTGAGAAAAACATCACGGGGTGGTGCGCATTGTATGGGTGTGTGTTACATTAGATTCACTAGTAGGAGTGAGAAAAACATCACGGGGTGGTGCGCATTGTATGGGTGTGTGTTACATTACATTCACTAGTAGGAGTGAGAAAATCATCACGGGGTGGTGCGCATTGTATGGGTGTGTGTTACATTACATTCACTAGTAGGAGTGAGAAAAACATCACGGGGTGGTGCGCATTGTATGGGTGTGTGTTACATTACATTCACTAGTAGGAGTGAGAAAATCGTCACGGGGTGGTGCGCATTTTATGGGTGTGTGTTACATTACATTCACTAGTAGGAGTGAGAAAAACGTCACAGGGTGGTGCGCATTGTATGGGTGTGTGTTACATTACATTCACTAGTAGGAGTGAGAAAAACATCACGGGGTGGTGCGCATTGTATGGGTGTGTGTTACATTACATTCACTAGTAGGAGTGAGAAAAACATCACGGGGTGGTGCGCATTGTATGGGTGTGTGTTACATTAGATTCACTAGTAGGAGTGAGAAAAACATCACGGGGTGGTGCGCATTGTATGGGTGTGTGTTACATTACATTCACTAGTAGGAGTGAGAAAAACATCACGGGGTGGTGCGCATTGTATGGGTGTGTGTTACATTAGATTCACTAGTAGGAGTGAGAAAATCATCACGGGGTGGTGCGCATTGTATGGGTGTGTGTTACATTACATTCACTAGTAGGAGTGAGAAAAACATCACGGGGTGGTGCGCATTGTATGGGTGTGTGTTACATTACATTCACTAGTAGGAGTGAGAAAAACATCACGGGGTGGTGCGCATTGTATGGGTGTGTGTTACATTACATTCACTCGTAGGAGTGAGAAAAACATCACGGGGTGGTGCGCATTGTATGGGTGTGTGTTACATTACCTTCACTCGTAGGAGTGAGAAAAACATCACGGGGTGGTGCGCATTGTATGGGTGTGTGTTACATTACATTCACTCGTAGGAGTGAGAAAAACATCACGGGGTGGTGCGCATTGTATGGGTGTGTGTTACATTACCTTCACTCGTAGGAGTGAGAAAAACATCACGGGGTGGTGCGCATTGTATGGGTGTGTGTTACATTACATTCACTAGTAGGAGTGAGAAAAACATCACGGGGTGGTGCGCATTGTATGGGTGTGTGTTACATTACCTTCACTCGTAGGAGTGAGAAAAACATCACGGGGTGGTGCGCATTGTATGGGTGTGTGTTACATTACATTCACTCGTAGGAGTGAGAAAAACATCACGGGGTGGTGCGCATTGTATGGGTGTGTGTTACATTACCTTCACTCGTAGGAGTGAGAAAAACATCACGGGGTGGTGCGCATTGTATGGGTGTGTGTTACATTACATTCACTAGTAGGAGTGAGAAAAACATCACGGGGTGGTGCGCATTGTATGGGTGTGTGTTACATTACATTCACTAGTAGGAGTGAGAAAAACATCACGGGGTGGTGCGCATTGTATGGGTGTGTGTTACATTACATTCACTAGTAGGAGTGAGAAAAACATCACGGGGTGGTGCGCATTGTATGGGTGTGTGTTACGTTAGATTCACTAGTAGGAGTGAGAAAAACATCACGGGGTGGTGCGCATTGTATGGGTGTGTGTTGCGTTAGATTCACTAGTAGGAGTGAGAAAAACATCACGGGGTGGTGCGCATTGTATGGGTGTGTGTTACGTTAGATTCACTAGTAGGAGTGAGAAAAACATCACGGGGTGGTGCGCATTGTATGGGTGTGTGTTGCGTTAGATTCACTAGTAGGAGTGAGAAAAACATCACGGGGTGGTGCGCATTGTATGGGTGTGTGTTACGTTAGATTCACTAGTAGGAGTGAGAAAGTCATCACGGGGTGGTGCGCATTGTATGGGTGTGTGTTACATTACATTCACTAGTAGGAGTGAGAAAAACATCACGGGGTGGTGCGCATTGTATGGGTGTTTGTTACATTAGATTCACTAGTAGGAGTGAGAAAATCATCACGGGGTGGTGCGCATTCTATGGGTGTGTGTTACATTACATTCACTAGTAGGAGTGAGAAAAACATCACGGGGTGGTGCGCATTGTATGGGTGTTTGTTACATTAGATTCACTAGTAGGAGTGAGAAAAACATCACGGGGTGGTGCGCATTGTATGGGTGTTTGTTACATTAGATTCACTAGTAGGAGTGAGAAAAACATCACGGGGTGGTGCGCATTGTATGGGTGTGTGTTACATTACATTCACTAGTAGGAGTGAGAAAAACATCACGGGGTGGTGCGCATTGTATGCGTGTGTGTTACATTAGATTCACTAGTAGGAGTGAGAAAAACATCACGGGGTGGTGCGCATTGTATGGGTGTGTGTTACATTACATTCACTAGTAGGAGTGAGAAAAACATCACGGGGTGGTGCGCATTGTATGGGTGTGTGTTACATTACATTCACTAGTAGGAGTGAGAAAATCATCACGGGGTGGTGCGCATTTTATGGGTGTGTGTTACATTACATTCACTAGTAGGAGTGAGAAAAACATCACGCGGTGGTGCGCATTGTATAGGTGTGTGTTACATTACATTCACTAGTAGGAGTGAGAAAAACGTCACGGGGTGGTGCGCATTGTATGGGTGTGTGTTACATTACATTCACTAGTAGGAGTGAGAAAAACGTCACAGGGTGGTGCGCATTGTATGGGTGTGTGTTACATTACATTCACTAGTAGGAGTGAGAAAAACATCACGGGGTGGTGCGCATTGTATGGGTGTGTGTTACATTACATTCACTAGTAGGAGTGAGAAAAACATCACGGGGTGGTGCGCATTGTATGCGTGTGTGTTACATTAGATTCACTAGTAGGAGTGAGAAAAACATCACGGGGTGGTGCGCATTTTATGGATGTGTGTTACATTACATTCACTAGTAGGAGTGAGAAAAACATCACGGGGTGGTGCGCATTGTATGGGTGTGTGTTACATTACATTCACTAGTAGGAGTGAGAAAAACATCACGGGGTGGTGCGCATTGTATGGGTGTGTGTTACATTGCATTCACTCGTAGGAGTGAGAAAAACATCACGGGGTGGTGCGCATTGTATGGGTGTGTGTTACATTACCTTCACTCGTAGGAGTGAGAAAAACATCACGGGGTGGTGCGCATTGTATGGGTGTGTGTTACATTACATTCACTAGTAGGAGTGAGAAAAACATCACGGGGTGGTGCGCATTGTATGGGTGTGTGTTACATTACATTCACTAGTAGGAGTGAGAAAAACATCAAGGGGTGGTGCGCATTGTATGGGTGTGTGTTACATTACATTCACTAGTAGGAGTGAGAAAAACATCACGGGGTGGTGCGCATTGTATGGGTGTGTGTTACATTACATTCACTAGTAGGAGTGAGAAAAACATCACGGGGTGGTGCGCATTGTATGGGTGTGTGTTACATTACATTCACTAGTAGGAGTGAGAAAAACATCACGGGGTGGTGCGCATTGTATGGGTGTGTGTTACGTTAGATTCACTAGTAGGAGTGAGAAAAACATCACGGGGTGGTGCGCATTGTATGGGTGTGTGTTACGTTAGATTCACTAGTAGGAGTGAGAAAAACATCACGGGGTGGTGCGCATTGTATGGGTGTGTGTTACATTACATTCACTAGTAGGAGTGAGAAAAACATCACGGGGTGGTGCGCATTGTATGGGTGTGTGTTACATTACATTCACTAGTAGGAGTGAGAAAAACATCACGGGGTGGTGCGCATTGTATGGGTGTTTGTTACATTAGATTCACTAGTAGGAGTGAGAAAAACATCACGGGGTGGTGCGCATTGTATGGGTGTGTGTTACATTGCATTCACTAGTAGGAGTGAGAAAAACATCACGGGGTGGTGCGCATTGTATGGGTGTGTGTTACATTACATTCACTAGTAGGAGTGAGAAAAACATCACAGGGTGGTGCGCATTGTATGCATGTGTGTTACATTAGATTCACTAGTAGGAGTTAGAAAAACATCACGGGGTGGTGCGCATTGTATGGATCTGTGTTACATTAGATTCACTAGTAGGAGTGAGAAAAACATCACGGGGTGGTGCGCATTGTATGGGTGTGTGTTACATTACATTCACTAGTAGGAGTGAGAAAAACATCACGGGGTGGTGCGCATTGTATGGGTGTGTGTTACATTAGATTCACTAGTAGGAGTGAGAAAAACATCATGGGGTGGTGCGCATTGTATGGGTGTGTGTTACATTACATTCACTAGTATGAGTGAGAAAAACATCACGGGGTGGTGCCCATTGTATGGGTGTGTGTTACATTACATTCACTAGTAGGAGTGAGAAAAACATCACGGGGTGGTGCGCATTGTATGGGTGTGTGTTACATTACATTCACTAGTAGGAGTGAGAAAAACATCACGGGGTGGTGCGCATTGTATGGGTGTGTGTTACGTTACATTCACTAGTAGGAATGAGAAAAACATCACGGGGTGGTGCGCATTGTATGGGTGTGTGTTACATTACATTCACTAGTAGGAGTGAGAAAAACATCACGGGGTGGTGCGCATTGTATGGGTGTGTGTTACGTTAGATTCACTAGTAGGAGTGAGAAAAACATCACGGGGTGGTGCGCATTGTATGGGTGTGTGTTACATTAGATTCACTAGTAGGAGTGAGAAAAACATCACGGGGTGGTGCGCATTGTATGGGTGTGTGTTACGTTACATTCACCAGTAGGAGTGAGAAAAACATCACGGGGTGGTGCGCATTGTATGGGTGTTTGTTACATTAGATTCACCAGTAGGAGTGAGAAAATCATCACGGGGTGGTGCGCATTGTATGGGTGTGTGTTACATTACATTCACTAGTAGGAGTGAGAAAAACATCACGGGGTGGTGCGCATTGTATGGGTGTTTGTTACATTAGATTCACTAGTAGGAGTGAGAAAAACATCACGGGGTGGTGCGCATTGTATGGGTGTGTGTTACATTAGATTCACTAGTAGGAGTGAGAAAAACATCACGGGGTGGTGCGCATTGTATGCGTGTGTGATACATTAGATTCACTAGTAGGAGTGAGAAAAACATCACGGGGTGGTGCGCATTGTATGGGTGTGTGTTACATTACATTCACTAGTAGGAGTGAGAAAAACATCACGGGGTGGTGCGCATTGTATGGGTGTGTGTTACATTAGATTCACTAGTAGGAGTGAGAAAAACATCACGGGGTGGTGCGCATTGTATGGGTGTGTGTTACATTACATTCACTAGTAGGAGTGAGAAAATCATCACGGGGTGGTGCGCATTGTATGGGTGTGTGTTACATTACATTCACTAGTAGGAGTGAGAAAAACATCACGGGGTGGTGCGCATTGTATGGGTGTGTGTTACATTACATTCACTAGTAGGAGTGAGAAAATCGTCACGGGGTGGTGCGCATTTTATGGGTGTGTGTTACATTACATTCACTAGTAGGAGTGAGAAAAACGTCACAGGGTGGTGCGCATTGTATGGGTGTGTGTTACATTACATTCACTAGTAGGAGTGAGAAAAACATCACGGGGTGGTGCGCATTGTATGGGTGTGTGTTACATTACATTCACTAGTAGGAGTGAGAAAAACATCACGGGGTGGTGCGCATTGTATGGGTGTGTGTTACATTAGATTCACTAGTAGGAGTGAGAAAAACATCACGGGGTGGTGCGCATTGTATGGGTGTGTGTTACATTACATTCACTAGTAGGAGTGAGAAAAACATCACGGGGTGGTGCGCATTGTATGGGTGTGTGTTACATTAGATTCACTAGTAGGAGTGAGAAAATCATCACGGGGTGGTGCGCATTGTATGGGTGTGTGTTACATTACATTCACTAGTAGGAGTGAGAAAAACATCACGGGGTGGTGCGCATTGTATGGGTGTGTGTTACATTACATTCACTAGTAGGAGTGAGAAAAACATCACGGGGTGGTGCGCATTGTATGGGTGTGTGTTACATTACATTCACTCGTAGGAGTGAGAAAAACATCACGGGGTGGTGCGCATTGTATGGGTGTGTGTTACATTACCTTCACTCGTAGGAGTGAGAAAAACATCACGGGGTGGTGCGCATTGTATGGGTGTGTGTTACATTACATTCACTCGTAGGAGTGAGAAAAACATCACGGGGTGGTGCGCATTGTATGGGTGTGTGTTACATTACCTTCACTCGTAGGAGTGAGAAAAACATCACGGGGTGGTGCGCATTGTATGGGTGTGTGTTACATTACATTCACTAGTAGGAGTGAGAAAAACATCACGGGGTGGTGCGCATTGTATGGGTGTGTGTTACATTACCTTCACTCGTAGGAGTGAGAAAAACATCACGGGGTGGTGCGCATTGTATGGGTGTGTGTTACATTACATTCACTCGTAGGAGTGAGAAAAACATCACGGGGTGGTGCGCATTGTATGGGTGTGTGTTACATTACCTTCACTCGTAGGAGTGAGAAAAACATCACGGGGTGGTGCGCATTGTATGGGTGTGTGTTACATTACATTCACTAGTAGGAGTGAGAAAAACATCACGGGGTGGTGCGCATTGTATGGGTGTGTGTTACATTACATTCACTAGTAGGAGTGAGAAAAACATCACGGGGTGGTGCGCATTGTATGGGTGTGTGTTACGTTACATTCACTAGTAGGAGTGAGAAAAACATCACGGGGTGGTGCGCATTGTATGGGTGTGTGTTACGTTAGATTCACTAGTAGGAGTGAGAAAAACATCACGGGGTGGTGCGCATTGTATGGGTGTGTGTTGCGTTAGATTCACTAGTAGGAGTGAGAAAAACATCACGGGGTGGTGCGCATTGTATGGGTGTGTGTTACGTTAGATTCACTAGTAGGAGTGAGAAAAACATCACGGGGTGGTGCGCATTGTATGGGTGTGTGTTGCGTTAGATTCACTAGTAGGAGTGAGAAAAACATCACGGGGTGGTGCGCATTGTATGGGTGTGTGTTACGTTAGATTCACTAGTAGGAGTGAGAAAGTCATCACGGGGTGGTGCGCATTGTATGGGTGTGTGTTACATTACATTCACTAGTAGGAGTGAGAAAAACATCACGGGGTGGTGCGCATTGTATGGGTGTTTGTTACATTAGATTCACTAGTAGGAGTGAGAAAATCATCACGGGGTGGTGCGCATTCTATGGGTGTGTGTTACATTACATTCACTAGTAGGAGTGAGAAAAACATCACGGGGTGGTGCGCATTGTATGGGTGTGTGTTACATTACATTCACTAGTAGGAGTGAGAAAAACATCATGGGGTGGTGCGCATTGTATGGGTGTGTGTTACATTACATTCACTAGTAGGAGTGAGAAAAACATCACGGGGTGGTGCGCATTGTATGGGTGTTTGTTACATTAGATTCACTAGTAGGAGTGAGAAAAACATCACGGGGTGGTGCGCATTGTATGGGTGTGTGTTACATTAGATTCACTAGTAGGAGTGAGAAAAACATCACGGGGTGGTGCGCATTGTATGGGTGTGTGTTACATTACATTCACTAGTAGGAGTGAGAAAAACATCACGGGGTGGTGCGCATTGTATGGGTGTGTGTTACATTACATTCACTAGTAGGAGTGAGAAAAACATCACGGGGTGGTGCGCATTGTATGGGTGTGTGTTACATTACATTCACTAGTAGGAGTGAGAAAATCGTCACGGGGTGGTGCGCATTTTATGGGTGTGTGTTACATTACATTCACTAGTAGGAGTGAGAAAAACGTCACGCGGTGGTGTGCATTGTATGGGTGTGTGTTACATTACATTCACTAGTAGGAGTGAGAAAAACGTCACGGTGTGGTGCGCATTGTATGGGTGTGTGTTACATTACATTCACTAGTAGGAGTGAGAAAAACGTCACGGGGTGGTGCGCATTGTATGGGTGTGTGTTACATTACATTCACTAGTAGGAGTGAGAAAAACATCACGGGGTGGTGCGCATTGTATGGGTGTGTGTTACATTACATTCACTAGTAGGAGTGAGAAAAACATCACGGGGTGGTGCGCATTGTATGGGTGTGTGTTACATTACATTCACTAGTAGGAGTGAGAAAAACATCACGGGGTGGTGCGCATTGTATGGGTGTTTGTTACATTAGATTCACTAGTAGGAGTGAGAAAAACATCACGGGGTGGTGCGCATTTTATGGGTGTGTGTTACATTACATTCACTAGTAGGAGTGAGAAAAACATCACGGGGTGGTGCGCATTGTATGCGTGTGTGTTACATTAGATTCACTAGTAGGAGTGAGAAAAACATCACGGGGTGGTGCGCATTGTATGGGTGTGTGTTACATTACATTCACTAGTAGGAGTGAGAAAAACATCACGGGGTGGTGCGCATTGTATGGGTGTGTGTTACATTACATTCACTAGTAGGAGTGAGAAAATCGTCACGGGGTGTTGCGCATTTTATGGGTGTGTGTTACATTACATTCACTAGTAGGAGTGAGAAAAACATCACGCGGTGGTGCGCATTGTATAGGTGTGTGTTACATTACATTCACTAGTAGGAGTGAGAAAAACGTCACGGGGTGGTGCGCATTGTATGGGTGTGTGTTACATTACATTCACTAGTAGGAGTGAGAAAAACGTCACGGGGTGGTGCGCATTGTATGGGTGTGTGTTACATTACATTCACTAGTAGGAGTGAGAAAAACATCACGGGGTGGTGCGCATTGTATGGGTGTGTGTTACATTACATTCACTAGTAGGAGTGAGAAAAACATCACGGGGTGGTGCGCATTGTATGGGTGTGTGTTACATTAGATTCACTAGTAGGAGTGAGAAAAACATCACGGGGTGGTGCGCATTGTATGGGTGTGTGTTACATTACATTCACTCGTAGGAGTGAGAAAAACATCACGGGGTGGTGCGCATTGTATGGGTGTGTGTTACATTACCTTCACTCGTAGGAGTGAGAAAAACATCACGGGGTGGTGCGCATTGTATGGGTGTGTGTTACATTACATTCACTCGTAGGAGTGAGAAAAACATCACGGGGTGGTGCGCATTGTATGGGTGTGTGTTACATTACCTTCACTCGTAGGAGTGAGAAAAACATCACGGGGTGGTGCGCATTGTACGGGTGTGTGTTACATTACATTCACTAGTAGGAGTGAGAAAAACATCACGGGGTGGTGCGCATTGTATGGGTGTGTGTTACATTACATTCACTAGTAGGAGTGAGAAAAACATCACGGGGTGGTGCGCATTGTATGGGTGTGTGTTACATTACATTCACTAGTAGGAGTGAGAAAAACATCACGGGGTGGTGCGCATTGTATGGGTGTGTGTTACGTTAGTTTCACTAGTAGGAGTGAGAAAAACATCACGGGGTGGTGCGCATTGTATGGGTGTGTGTTACGTTAGATTCACTAGTAGGAGTGAGAAAAACATCACGGGGTGGTGCGCATTGTATGGGTGTGTGTTACATTACATTCACTAGTAGGAGTGAGAAAAACGTCACAGGGTGGTGCGCATTGTATGGGTGTGTGTTACATTACATTCACTAGTAGGAGTGAGAAAAACATCACGGGGTGGTGCGCATTGTATGGGTGTGTGTTACATTACATTCACTAGTAGGAGTGAGAAAAACATCACGGGGTGGTGCGCATTGTATGGGTGTGTGTTACATTAGATTCACTAGTAGGAGTGAGAAAAACATCACGGGGTGGTGCGCATTGTATGGGTGTGTGTTACATTACATTCACTAGTAGGAGTGAGAAAAACATCACGGGGTGGTGCGCATTGTATGGGTGTGTGTTACATTAGATTCACTAGTAGGAGTGAGAAAAACATCACGGGGTGGTGCGCATTGTATGGATGTGTGTTACATTACATTCACTAGTAGGAGTGAGAAAAACATCACGGGGTGGTGCGCATTGTATGGGTGTGTGTTACATTACATTCACTAGTAGGAGTGAGAAAAACATCACGGGGTGGTGCGCATTGTATGGGTGTGTGTTACATTACATTCACTCGTAGGAGTGAGAAAAACATCACGGGGTGGTGCGCATTGTATGGGTGTGTGTTACATTACCTTCACTCGTAGGAGTGAGAAAAACATCACGGGGTGGTGCGCATTGTATGGGTGTGTGTTACATTACATTCACTCGTAGGAGTGAGAAAAACATCACGGGGTGGTGCGCATTGTATGGGTGTGTGTTACATTACCTTCACTCGTAGGAGTGACAAAAACATCACGGGGTGGTGCGCATTGTATGGGTGTGTGTTACATTACATTCACTAGTAGGAGTGAGAAAAACATCACGGGGTGGTGCGCATTGTATGGGTGTGTGTTACATTACATTCACTAGTAGGAGTGAGAAAAACATCACGGGGTGGTGCGCATTGTATGGGTGTGTGTTACATTACATTCACTAGTAGGAGTGAGAAAAACATCACGGGGTGGTGCGCATTGTATGGGTGTGTGTTACGTTAGATTCACTAGTAGGAGTGAGAAAAACATCACGGGGTGGTGCGCATTGTATGGGTGTGTGTTGCGTTAGATTCACTAGTAGGAGTGAGAAAAACATCACGGGGTGGTGCGCATTGTATGGGTGTGTGTTACGTTAGATTCACTAGTAGGAGTGAGAAAAACATCACGGGGTGGTGCGCATTGTATGGGTGTGTGTTGCGTTAGATTCACTAGTAGGAGTGAGAAAAACATCACGGGGTGGTGCGCATTGTATGGGTGTGTGTTACGTTAGATTCACTAGTAGGAGTGAGAAAATCATCACGGGGTGGTGCGCATTCTATGGGTGTGTGTTACATTACATTCACTAGTAGGAGTGAGAAAAACATCACGGGGTGGTGCGCATTCTATGGGTGTGTGTTACATTACATTCACTAGTAGGAGTGAGAAAGTCATCACGGGGTGGTGCGCATTGTATGGGTGTGTGTTACATTACATTCACTAGTAGGAGTGAGAAAAACATCACGGGGTGGTGCGCATTGTATGGGTGTTTGTTACATTAGATTCACTAGTAGGAGTGAGAAAATCATCACGGGGTGGTGCGCATTCTATGGGTGTGTGTTACATTACATTCACTAGTAGGAGTGAGAAAAACATCACGGGGTGGTGCGCATTCTATGGGTGTGTGTTACATTACATTCACTAGTAGGAGTGAGAAAAACATCACGGGGTGGTGCGCATTGTATGGGTGTGTGTTACATTACATTCACTAGTAGGAGTGAGAAAAACATCACGGGGTGGTGCGCATTGTATGGGTGTTTGTTACATTAGATTCACTAGTAGGAGTGAGAAAAACATCACGGGGTGGTGCGCATTGTATGGGTGTGTGTTACATTAGATTCACTAGTAGGAGTGAGAAAAACATCACGGGGTGGTGCGCATTGTATGGGTGTGTGTTACATTACATTCACTAGTAGGAGTGAGAAAAACATCACGGGGTGGTGCGCATTGTATGGGTGTGTGTTACATTACATTCACTAGTAGGAGTGAGAAAAACATCACGGGGTGGTGCGCATTGTATGGGTGTGTGTTACATTACATTCACTAGTAGGAGTGAGAAAATCGTCACGGGGTGGTGCGCATTTTATGGGTGTGTGTTACATTACATTCACTAGTAGGAGTGAGAAAAACGTCACGCGGTGGTGTGCATTGTATGGGTGTGTGTTACATTACATTCACTAGTAGGAGTGAGAAAAACGTCACGGTGTGGTGCGCATTGTATGGGTGTGTGTTACATTACATTCACTAGTAGGAGTGAGAAAAACGTCACGGGGTGGTGCGCATTGTATGGGTGTGTGTTACATTACATTCACTAGTAGGAGTGAGAAAAACATCACGGGGTGGTGCGCATTGTATGGGTGTGTGTTACATTACATTCACTAGTAGGAGTGAGAAAAACATCACGGGGTGGTGCGCATTGTATGGGTGTGTGTTACATTACATTCACTAGTAGGAGTGAGAAAAACATCACGGGGTGGTGCGCATTGTATGGGTGTTTGTTACATTAGATTCACTAGTAGGAGTGAGAAAAACATCACGGGGTGGTGCGCATTTTATGGGTGTGTGTTACATTAGATTCACTAGTAGGAGTGAGAAAAACATCACGGGGTGGTGCGCATTGTATGCGTGTGTGTTACATTAGATTCACTAGTAGTAGTGAGAAAAACATCACGGGGTGGTGCGCATTGTATGGGTGTGTGTTACATTACATTCACTAGTAGGAGTGAGAAAAACATCACGGGGTGGTGCGCATTGTATGGGTGTGTGTTACATTACATTCACTAGTAGGAGTGAGAAAATCGTCACGGGGTGTTGCGCATTTTATGGGTGTGTGTTACATTACATTCACTAGTAGGAGTGAGAAAAACATCACGCGGTGGTGCGCATTGTATAGGTGTGTGTTACATTACATTCACTAGTAGGAGTGAGAAAAACGTCACGGGGTGGTGCGCATTGTATGGGTGTGTGTTACATTACATTCACTAGTAGGAGTGAGAAAAACGTCACGGGGTGGTGCGCATTGTATGGGTGTGTGTTACATTACATTCACTAGTAGGAGTGAGAAAAACATCACGGGGTGGTGCGCATTGTATGGGTGTGTGTTACATTACATTCACTAGTAGGAGTGAGAAAAACATCACGGGGTGGTGCGCATTGTATGGGTGTGTGTTACATTAGATTCACTAGTAGGAGTGAGAAAAACATCACGGGGTGGTGCGCATTGTATGGGTGTGTGTTACATTACATTCACTCGTAGGAGTGAGAAAAACATCACGGGGTGGTGCGCATTGTATGGGTGTGTGTTACATTACATTCACTCGTAGGAGTGAGAAAAACATCACGGGGTGGTGCGCATTGTATGGGTGTGTGTTACATTACCTTCACTCGTAGGAGTGAGAAAAACATCACGGGGTGGTGCGCATTGTATGGGTGTGTGTTACATTACATTCACTCGTAGGAGTGAGAAAAACATCACGGGGTGGTGCGCATTGTATGGGTGTGTGTTACATTACCTTCACTCGTAGGAGTGAGAAAAACATCACGGGGTGGTGCGCATTGTATGGGTGTGTGTTACATTACATTCACTAGTAGGAGTGAGAAAAACATCACGGGGTGGTGCGCATTGTATGGGTGTGTGTTACATTACATTCACTAGTAGGAGTGAGAAAAACATCACGGGGTGGTGCGCATTGTATGGGTGTGTGTTACATTACATTCACTAGTAGGAGTGAGAAAATCATCACGGGGTGGTGCGCATTGTATGGGTGTGTGTTACATTACATTCACTAGTAGGAGTGAGAAAAACATCACGGGGTGGTGCGCATTGTATGGGTGTGTGTTACATTACATTCACTAGTAGGAGTGAGAAAATCATCACGGGGTGGTGCGCATTGTATGGGTGTGTGTTACATTACATTCACTAGTAGGAGTGAGAAAAACATCACGGGGTGGTGCGCATTGTATGGGTGTGTGTTACGTTACATTCACTAGTAGGAGTGAGAAAAACATCACGGGGTGGTGCGCATTGTATGGGTGTGTGTTACATTAGATTCACCAGTAGGAGTGAGAAAAACATCACGGGGTGGTGCGCATTGTATGGGTGTGTGTTACGTTAGATTCACCAGTAGGAGTGAGAAAAACATCACGGGGTGGTGCGCATTGTATGGGTGTGTGTTACATTAGATTCACCAGTAGGAGTGAGAAAATCATCACGGGGTGGTGCGCATTGTATGGGTGTGTGTTACATTACATTCACCAGTAGGAGTGAGAAAATCATCACGGGGTGGTGCGCATTGTATGGGTGTGTGTTACATTACATTCACCAGTAGGAGTGAGAAAAACATCACGGGGTGGTGCGCATTCTATGGGTGTGTGTTACATTACATTCACCAGTAGGAGTGAGAAAAACATCACGGGGTGGTGCGCATTGTATGGGTGTGTGTTACATTACATTCACCAGTAGGAGTGAGAAAAACATCACGGGGTGGTGCGCATTGTATGGGTGTGTGTTACATTACATTCACTAGTAGGAGTGAGAAAAACATCACGGGGTGGTGCGCATTGTATGGGTGTGTGTTACATTAGATTCACTAGTAGGAGTGAGAAAAACATCACGGGGTGGTGCGCATTGTATGGGTGTGTGTTACATTAGATTCACTAGTAGGAGTGAGAAAAACATCACGGGGTGGTGCGCATTGTATGCGTGTGTGATACATTAGATTCACTAGTAGGAGTGAGAAAAACATCACGGGGTGGTGCGCATTGTATGGGTGTGTGTTACATTACATTCACTAGTAGGAGTGAGAAAAACATCACGGGGTGGTGCGCATTGTATGCGTGTGTGATACATTAGATTCACTAGTAGGAGTGAGAAAAACATCACGGGGTGGTGCGCATTGTATGGGTGTGTGTTACATTACATTCACTAGTAGGAGTGAGAAAAACATCACGGGGTGGTGCGCATTGTATGGGTGTGTGTTACATTACATTCACTAGTAGGAGTGAGAAAAACGTCACGCGGTGGTGCGCATTGTATGGGTGTGTGTTACATTACATTCACTAGTAGGAGTGAGAAAATCGTCACGGGGTGTTGCGCATTTTATGGGTGTGTGTTACATTACATTCACTAGTAGGAGTGAGAAAAACGTCACGGGGTGGTGCGCATTGTATGGGTGTGTGTTACATTACATTCACTAGTAGGAGTGAGAAAAACGTCACGCGGTGGTGCGCATTGTATGGGTGTGTGTTACATTACATTCACTAGTAGGAGTGAGAAAAACGTCACGGGGTGGTGCGCATTGTATGGGTGTGTGTTACATTACATTCACTAGTAGGAGTGAGAAAAACATCACGGGGTGGTGCGCATTGTATGGGTGTGTGTTACATTACATTCACTAGTAGGAGTGAGAAAAACATCACGGGGTGGTGCGCATTGTATGGGTGTGTGTTACATTAGATTCACTAGTAGGAGTGAGAAAAACATCACGGGGTGGTGCGCATTGTATGGGTGTGTGTTACATTACATTCACTCGTAGGAGTGAGAAAAACATCACGGGGTGGTGCGCATTGTATGGGTGTGTGTTACATTACATTCACTAGTAGGAGTGAGAAAAACATCACGGGGTGGTGCGCATTGTATGGGTGTGTGTTACATTACATTCACTCGTAGGAGTGAGAAAAACATCACGGGGTGGTGCGCATTGTATGGGTGTGTGTTACATTACCTTCACTCGTAGGAGTGAGAAAAACATCACGGGGTGGTGCGCATTGTATGGGTGTGTGTTACATTACATTCACTAGTAGGAGTGAGAAAAACATCACGGGGTGGTGCGCATTGTATGGGTGTGTGTTACATTACCTTCACTCGTAGGAGTGAGAAAAACATCACGGGGTGGTGCGCATTGTATGGGTGTGTGTTACATTACCTTCACTCGTAGGAGTGAGAAAAACATCACGGGGTGGTGCGCATTGTATGGGTGTGTGTTACATTACATTCACTAGTAGGAGTGAGAAAAACATCACGGGGTGGTGCGCATTGTATGGATGTGTGTTACATTACCTTCACTCGTAGGAGTGAGAAAAACATCACGGGGTGGTGCGCATTGTATGGGTGTGTGTTACATTACATTCACTAGTAGGAGTGAGAAAAACATCACGGGGTGGTGCGCATTGTATGGGTGTGTGTTACGTTAGATTCACTAGTAGGAGTGAGAAAAACATCACGGGGTGGTGCGCATTGTATGGGTGTGTGTTACGTTACATTCACTAGTAGGAGTGAGAAAAACATCACGGGGTGGTGCGCATTGTATGGGTGTGTGTTACGTTAGATTCACTAGTAGGAGTGAGAAAAACATCACGGGGTGGTGCGCATTGTATGGGTGTGTGTTACGTTAGATTCACTAGTAGGAGTGAGAAAAACATCACGGGGTGGTGCGCATTGTATGGGTGTGTGTTACGTTAGATTCACTAGTAGGAGTGAGAAAAACATCACGGGGTGGTGCGCATTCTATGGGTGTGTGTTACATTACATTCACTAGTAGGAGTGAGAAAAACATCACGGGGTGGTGCGCATTGTATGGGTGTTTGTTACATTAGATTCACTAGTAGGAGTGAGAAAATCATCACGGGGTGGTGCGCATTCTATGGGTGTGTGTTACATTACATTCACTAGTAGGAGTGAGAAAAACATCACGGGGTGGTGCGCATTCTATGGGTGTGTGTTACATTACATTCACTAGTAGGAGTGAGAAAAACATCACGGGGTGGTGCGCATTGTATGGGTGTGTGTTACATTACATTCACTAGTAGGAGTGAGAAAAACATCACGGGGTGGTGCGCATTGTATGGGTGTGTGTTACATTACATTCACTAGTAGGAGTGAGAAAAACATCACGGGGTGGTGCGCATTGTATGGGTGTGTGTTACATTACATTCACTAGTAGGAGTGAGAAAAACATCACGGGGTGGTGCGCATTGTATGGGTGTGTGTTACATTACATTCACTAGTAGGAGTGAGAAAAACATCACGGGGTGGTGCGCATTGTATGGGTGTGTGTTACATTACATTCACTAGTAGGAGTGAGAAAATCGTCACGGGGTGGTGCGCATTGTATGGGTGTGTGTTACATTACATTCACTAGTAGGAGTGAGAAAAACGTCACGCGGTGGTGTGCATTGTATGGGTGTGTGTTACATTACATTCACTAGTAGGAGTGAGAAAAACATCACGGGGTGGTGCGCATTGTATGGGTGTGTGTTACATTACATTCACTAGTAGGAGTGAGAAAAACGTCACGGGGTGGTGCGCATTGTATGGGTGTGTGTTACATTACATTCACTAGTAGGAGTGAGAAAAACATCACGGGGTGGTGCGCATTGTATGGGTGTGTGTTACATTACATTCACTAGTAGGAGTGAGAAAAATATCACGGGGTGGTGCGCATTGTATGGGTGTGTGTTACATTACATTCACTAGTAGGAGTGAGAAAAACATCACGGGGTGGTGCGCATTGTATGGGTGTGTGTTACATTACCTTCACTCGTAGGAGTGAGAAAAACATCATGGGGTGGTGCGCATTGTATGGGTGTGTGTTACATTACATTCACTAGTATGAGTGAGAAAAACATCACGGGGTGGTGCGCATTGTATGGGTGTGTGTTACATTACATTCACTCGTAGGAGTGAGAAAAACATCACGGGGTGGTGCGCATTGTATGGGTGTGTGTTACATTACATTCACTAGTATGAGTGAGAAAAACATCACGGGGTGGTGCGCATTGTATGCGTGTGTGTTACATTAGATTCACTCGTAGGAGTGAGAAAAACATCACGGGGTGGTGCGCATTGTATGGGTGTGTGTTACATTACATTCACTAGTAGGAGTGAGAAAAACATCACGGGGTGGTGCGCATTGTATGGGTGTGTGTTACGTTAGATTCACTAGTAGGAGTGAGAAAAACATCACGGGGTGGTGCGCATTGTATGGGTGTGTGTTACGTTACATTCACTAGTAGGAGTGAGAAAAACATCACGGGGTGGTGCGCATTGTATGGGTGTGTGTTACGTTAGATTCACTAGTAGGAGTGAGAAAAACATCACGGGGTGGTGCGCATTGTATGGGTGTGTGTTACGTTAGATTCACTAGTAGGAGTGAGAAAAACATCACGGGGTGGTGCGCATTGTATGGGTGTGTGTTACGTTAGATTCACTAGGAGGAGTGAGAAAAACATCACGGGGTGGTGCGCATTCTATGGGTGTGTGTTACATTACATTCACTAGTAGGAGTGAGAAAAACATCACGGGGTGGTGCGCATTGTATGGGTGTTTGTTACATTAGATTCACTAGTAGGAGTGAGAAAATCATCACGGGGTGGTGCGCATTCTATGGGTGTGTGTTACATTACATTCACTAGTAGGAGTGAGAAAAACATCACGGGGTGGTGCGCATTGTATGGGTGTGTGTTACATTACATTCACTAGTAGGAGTGAGAAAAACATCACGGGGTGGTGCGCATTGTATGGGTGTGTGTTACATTCACTAGTAGGAGTGAGAAAAACATCACGGGGTGGTGCGCATTGTATGGGTGTGTGTTACATTAGATTCACTAGTAGGAGTGAGAAAAACATCACGGGGTGGTGCGCATTGTATGGGTGTGTGTTACATTACATTCACTAGTAGGAGTGAGAAAAACATCACGGGGTGGTGCGCATTGTATGGGTGTGTGTTACATTACATTCACTAGTAGGAGTGAGAAAAACATCACGGGGTGGTGCGCATTGTATGGGTGTGTGTTACATTACATTCACTAGTAGGAGTGAGAAAAACGTCACGGGGTGGTGCGCATTGTATGGGTGTGTGTTACATTACATTCACTAGTAGGAGTGAGAAAATCGTCACGGGGTGGTGCGCATTGTATGGGTGTGTGTTACATTACATTCACTAGTAGGAGTGAGAAAAACGTCACGCGGTGGTGCGCATTGTATGGGTGTGTGTTACATTACATTCACTAGTAGGAGTGAGAAAAACGTCACGGTGTGGTGCGCATTGTATGGGTGTGTGTTACATTACATTCACTAGTAGGAGTGAGAAAAACGTCACGGGGTGGTGCGCATTGTATGGGTGTGTGTTACATTACATTCACTAGTAGGAGTGAGAAAAACATCACGGGGTGGTGCGCATTGTATGGGTGTGTGTTACATTACATTCACTAGTAGGAGTGAGAAAAATATCACGGGGTGGTGCGCATTGTATGGGTGTGTGTTACATTACATTCACTAGTAGGAGTGAGAAAAACATCACGGGGTGGTGCGCATTGTATGGGTGTGTGTTACATTACATTCACTCGTAGGAGTGAGAAAAACATCACGGGGTGGTGCGCATTGTATGGGTGTGTGTTACATTACCTTCACTCGTAGGAGTGAGAAAAACATCACGGGGTGGTGCGCAATGTATGGGTGTGTGTTACATTACATTCACTCATAGGAGTGAGAAAAACATCACGGGGTGGTGCGCATTGTATGGGTGTGTGTTACATTACATTCACTAGTAGGAGTGAGAAAAACATCACGGGGTGGTGCGCATTGTATGGGTGTGTGTTACATTACATTCACTAGTAGGAGTGAGAAAAACATCACGGGGTGGTGCGCATTGTATGGGTGTGTGTTACATTACATTCACTAGTAGGAGTGAGAAAAACATCACGGGGTGGTGCGCATTGTATGGGTGTGTGTTACATTACATTCACTAGTAGGAGTGAGGAAAACATCACGGGGTGGTGCGCATTGTATGGGTGTGTGTTACATTACATTCACTAGTAGGAGTGAGAAAAACATCACGGGGTGGTGCGCATTGTATGGGTGTGTGTTACATTACATTCACTAGTAGGAGTGAGGAAAACATCACGGGGTGGTGCGCATTGTATGCGTGTGTGTTACATTACATTCACTAGTAGGAGTGAGAAAAACATCACGGGGTGGTGCGCATTGTATGGGTGTGTGTTACATTACATTCACTAGTAGGAGTGAGAAAAACATCACGGGGTGGTGCGCATTGTATGGGTGTGTGTTACATTAGATTCACTAGTAGGAGTGAGAAAAACATCATGGGGTGGTGCGCATTGTATGGGTGTGTGTTACATTACATTCACTAGTATGAGTGAGAAAAACATCACGGGGTGGTGCGCATTGTATGGGTGTGTGTTACATTACATTCACTCGTAGGAGTGAGAAAAACATCACGGGGTGGTGCCCATTGTATGGGTGTGTGTTACATTACATTCACTAGTAGGAGTGAGAAAAACATCACGGGGTGGTGCGCATTGTACGGGTGTGTGTTACGTTAGATTCCCTAGTAGGAGTGAGAAAAACATCACGGGGTGGTGCGCATTGTATGGGTGTGTGTTACGTTAGATTCACTAGTAGGAGTGAGAAAAACATCACGGGGTGGTGCGCATTGTATGGGTGTGTGTTACATTACATTCACTAGTAGGAGTGAGAAAAACATCACGGGGTGGTGCGCATTGTATGGGTGTTTGTTACATTAGATTCACTAGTAGGAGTGAGAAAATCATCACGGGGTGGTGCGCATTGTATGGGTGTGTGTTACATTACATTCACTAGTAGGAGTGAGAAAAACATCACGGGGTGGTGCGCATTGTATGGGTGTGTGTTACATTACATTCACTAGTAGGAGTGAGAAAAACATCACGGGGTGGTGCGCATTGTATGGGTGTGTGTTACATTACATTCACTAGTAGGAGTGAGAAAAACATCACGGGGTGGTGCGCATTGTATGGGTGTGTGTTACGTTAGATTCACTAGTAGGAGTGAGAAAAACATCACGGGGTGGTGCGCATTGTATGGGTGTGTGTTACGTTAGATTCACTAGTAGGAGTGAGAAAAACATCACGGCGTGGTGCGCATTGTATGGGTGTGTGTTACATTACATTCACTAGTAGGAGTGAGAAAAACATCACGGGGTGGTGCGCATTGTATGGGTGTTTGTTACATTAGATTCACCAGTAGGAGTGAGAAAATCATCACGGGGTGGTGCGCATTGTATGGGTGTGTGTTACATTACATTCACTAGTAGGAGTGAGAAAAACATCACGGGGTGGTGCCCATTCTATGGGTGTGTGTTACATTACATTCACTAGTAGGAGTGAGAAAAACATCACGGGGTGTTGCGCATTGTATGGGTGTGTGTTACATTACATTCACTAGTAGGAGAGAGAAAAACATCACGGGGTGGTGCGCATTGTATGGGTGTTTGTTACATTAGATTCACTAGTAGGAGTGAGAAAAACATCACGGGGTGGTGCGCATTGTATGGGTGTGTGTTACATTACATTCACTAGTAGGAGTGAGAAAAACATCACGGGGTGGTGCGCATTGTATGCGTGTGTGTTACATTAGATTCACTCGTAGGAGTGAGAAAAACATCACGGGGTGGTGCGCATTGTATGGGTGTGTGTTACATTACCTTCACTCGTAGGAGTGAGAAAAACATCACGGGGTGGTGCGCATTGTATGGGTGTGTGTTACATTACATTCACTCGTAGGAGTGAGAAAAACATCACGGGGTGGTGCGCATTGTATGGGTGTGTGTTAAATTACATTCACTAGTAGGAGTGAGAAAAACATCACGGGGTGGTGCGCATTGTATGGGTGTGTGTTACATTACATTCACTAGTAGGAGTGAGAAAAACATCACGGGGTGGTGCGCATTGTATGGGTGTGTGACATTACATTCACTAGTAGGAGTGAGAAAATCATCACGGGGTGGTGCGCATTGTATGGGTGTGTGTTACATTACATTCACTAGTAGGAGTGAGAAAAACATCACGGGGTGGTGCGCATTGTATGGGTGTTTGTTACATTAGATTCACTAGTAGGAGTGAGAAAATCATCACGGGGTGGTGCGCATTGTATGGGTGTGTGTTACATTACATTCACTAGTAGGAGTGAGAAAATCATCACGGGGTGGTGCGCATTTTATGGGTGTGTGTTACATTACATTCACTAGTAGGAGTGAGAAAAACATCACGCGGTGGTGTGCATTGTATGGGTGTGTGTTACATTACATTCACTAGTAGGAGTGAGAAAAACGTCACGGTGTGGTGCGCATTGTATGGGTGTGTGTTACATTACATTCACTAGTAGGAGTGAGAAAAACGTCACAGGGTGGTGCGCATTGTATGGGTGTGTGTTACATTACATTCACTAGTAGGAGTGAGAAAAACATCACGGGGTGGTGCGCATTGTATGGGTGTGTGTTACATTACATTCACTAGTAGGAGTGAGAAAAATATCACGGGGTGGTGCGCATTGTATGGGTGTGTGTTACATTAGATTCACTAGTAGGAGTGAGAAAAACATCACGGGTTGGTGCGCATTGTATGGATGTGTGTTACATTACATTCACTAGTAGGAGTGAGAAAAACATCACGGGGTGGTGCGCATTGTATGGGTGTGTGTTACATTACATTCACTAGTAGGAGTGAGAACAACATCACGGGGTGGTGCGCATTGTATGGGTGTGTGTTACATTACATTCACTCGTAGGAGTGAGAAAAACATCACGGGGTGGTGCGCATTGTATGGGTGTGTGTTACATTACCTTCACTCGTAGGAGTGAGAAAAACATCACGGGGTGGTGCGCATTGTATGGGTGTGTGTTACATTACATTCACTCGTAGGAGTGAGAAAAACATCACGGGGTGGTGCGCATTGTATGGGTGTGTGTTACATTACATTCACTAGTAGGAGTGAGAAAAACATCACGGGGTGGTGCGCATTGTATGGGTGTGTGTTACATTACATTCACTAGTAGGAGTGAGAAAAACATCACGGGGTGGTGCGCATTGTATGGGTGTGTGTTACATTACATTCACTAGTAGGAGTGAGAAAATCGTCACGGGGTGGTGCGCATTGTATGGGTGTGTGTTACATTACATTCACTAGTAGGAGTGAGAAAAACGTCACGCGGTGGTGTGCATTGTATGGGTGTGTGTTACATTACATTCACTAGTAGGAGTGAGAAAAACGTCACGGTGTGGTGCGCATTGTATGGGTGTGTGTTACATTACATTCACTAGTAGGAGTGAGAAAAACGTCACGGGGTGGTGCGCATTGTATGGGTGTGTGTTACATTACATTCACTAGTAGGAGTGAGAAAAACATCACGGGGTGGTGCGCATTGTATGGGTGTGTGTTACATTACATTCACTAGTAGGAGTGAGAAAAATATCACGGGGTGGTGCGCATTGTATGGGTGTGTGTTACATTACATTCACTAGTAGGAGTGAGAAAAACATCACGGGGTGGTGCGCATTGTATGGGTGTGTGTTACATTACATTCACTCGTAGGAGTGAGAAAAACATCACGGGGTGGTGCGCATTGTATGGGTGTGTGTTACATTACCTTCACTCGTAGGAGTGAGAAAAACATCACGGGGTGGTGCGCATTGTATGGGTGTGTGTTACATTACATTCACTCATAGGAGTGAGAAAAACATCACGGGGTGGTGCGCATTGTATGGGTGTGTGTTACATTACATTCACTAGTAGGAGTGAGAAAAACATCACGGGGTGGTGCGCATTGTATGGGTGTGTGTTACATTACATTCACTAGTAGGAGTGAGAAAAACATCACGGGGTGGTGCGCATTGTATGGGTGTGTGTTACATTACATTCACTAGTAGGAGTGAGAAAAACATCACGGGGTGGTGCGCATTGTATGGGTGTGTGTTACATTACATTCACTAGTAGGAGTGAGGAAAACATCACGGGGTGGTGCGCATTGTATGGGTGTGTGTTACATTACATTCACTAGTAGGAGTGAGAAAAACATCACGGGGTGGTGCGCATTGTATGGGTGTGTGTTACATTACATTCACTAGTAGGAGTGAGGAAAACATCACGGGGTGGTGCGCATTGTATGGGTGTTTGTTACATTAGATTCACCAGTAGGAGTGAGAAAATCATCACGGGGTGGTGCGCATTGTATGGGTGTGTGTTACATTACATTCACTCGTAGGAGTGAGAAAAACATCACGGGGTGGTGCGCATTGTATGGGTGTGTGTTACATTACATTCACTCGTAGGAGTGAGAAAAACATCACGGGGTGGTGCGCATTGTATGGGTGTGTGTTACATTACCTTCACTCGTAGGAGTGAGAAAAACATCACGGGGTGGTGCGCAATGTATGGGTGTGTGTTACATTACATTCACTCATAGGAGTGAGAAAAACATCACGGGGTGGTGCGCATTGTATGGGTGTGTGTTACATTACATTCACTAGTAGGAGTGAGAAAAACATCACGGGGTGGTGCGCATTGTATGGGTGTGTGTTACATTACATTCACTAGTAGGAGTGAGAAAAACATCACGGGGTGGTGCGCATTGTATGGGTGTGTGTTACATTACATTCACTAGTAGGAGTGAGAAAAACATCACGGGGTGGTGCGCATTGTATGGGTGTGTGTTACATTACATTCACTAGTAGGAGTGAGGAAAACATCACGGGGTGGTGCGCATTGTATGGGTGTGTGTTACATTACATTCACTAGTAGGAGTGAGAAAAACATCACGGGGTGGTGCGCATTGTATGGGTGTGTGTTACATTAGATTCACTAGTAGGAGTGAGAAAAACATCATGGGGTGGTGCGCATTGTATGGGTGTGTGTTACATTACATTCACTAGTATGAGTGAGAAAAACATCACGGGGTGGTGCGCATTGTATGGGTGTGTGTTACATTACATTCACTCGTAGGAGTGAGAAAAACATCACGGGGTGGTGCCCATTGTATGGGTGTGTGTTACATTACATTCACTAGTAGGAGTGAGAAAAACATCACGGGGTGGTGCGCATTGTACGGGTGTGTGTTACGTTAGATTCCCTAGTAGGAGTGAGAAAAACATCACGGGGTGGTGCGCATTGTATGGGTGTGTGTTACGTTAGATTCACTAGTAGGAGTGAGAAAAACATCACGGGGTGGTGCGCATTGTATGGGTGTGTGTTACATTACATTCACTAGTAGGAGTGAGAAAAACATCACGGGGTGGTGCGCATTGTATGGGTGTTTGTTACATTAGATTCACTAGTAGGAGTGAGAAAATCATCACGGGGTGGTGCGCATTGTATGGGTGTGTGTTACATTACATTCACTAGTAGGAGTGAGAAAAACATCACGGGGTGGTGCGCATTGTATGGGTGTGTGTTACATTACATTCACTAGTAGGAGTGAGAAAAACATCACGGGGTGGTGCGCATTGTATGGGTGTGTGTTACATTACATTCACTAGTAGGAGTGAGAAAAACATCACGGGGTGGTGCGCATTGTATGGGTGTGTGTTACGTTAGATTCACTAGTAGGAGTGAGAAAAACATCACGGGGTGGTGCGCATTGTATGGGTGTGTGTTACGTTAGATTCACTAGTAGGAGTGAGAAAAACATCACAGCGTGGTGCGCATTGTATGGGTGTGTGTTACATTACATTCACTAGTAGGAGTGAGAAAAACATCACGGGGTGGTGCGCATTGTATGGGTGTTTGTTACATTAGATTCACCAGTAGGAGTGAGAAAATCATCACGGGGTGGTGCGCATTGTATGGGTGTGTGTTACATTACATTCACTAGTAGGAGTGAGAAAAACATCACGGGGTGGTGCCCATTCTATGGGTGTGTGTTACATTACATTCACTAGTAGGAGTGAGAAAAACATCACGGGGTGTTGCGCATTGTATGGGTGTGTGTTACATTACATTCACTAGTAGGAGAGAGAAAAACATCACGGGGTGGTGCGCATTGTATGGGTGTTTGTTACATTAGATTCACTAGTAGGAGTGAGAAAAACATCACGGGGTGGTGCGCATTGTATGGGTGTGTGTTACATTACATTCACTAGTAGGAGTGAGAAAAACATCACGGGGTGGTGCGCATTGTATGCGTGTGTGTTACATTAGATTCACTCGTAGGAGTGAGAAAAACATCACGGGGTGGTGCGCATTGTATGGGTGTGTGTTACATTACCTTCACTCGTAGGAGTGAGAAAAACATCACGGGGTGGTGCGCATTGTATGGGTGTGTGTTACATTACATTCACTCGTAGGAGTGAGAAAAACATCACGGGGTGGTGCGCATTGTATGGGTGTGTGTTAAATTACATTCACTAGTAGGAGTGAGAAAAACATCACGGGGTGGTTCGCATTGTATGGGTGTGTGTTACATTACATTCACTAGTAGGAGTGAGAAAAACATCACGGGGTGGTGCGCATTGTATGGGTGTGTGACATTACATTCACTAGTAGGAGTGAGAAAATCATCACGGGGTGGTGCGCATTGTATGGGTGTGTGTTACATTACATTCACTAGTAGGAGTGAGAAAAACATCACGGGGTGGTGCGCATTGTATGGGTGTTTGTTACATTAGATTCACTAGTAGGAGTGAGAAAATCATCACGGGGTGGTGCGCATTGTATGGGTGTGTGTTACATTACATTCACTAGTAGGAGTGAGAAAATCATCACGGGGTGGTGCGCATTTTATGGGTGTGTGTTACATTACATTCACTAGTAGGAGTGAGAAAAACATCACGCGGTGGTGTGCATTGTATGGGTGTGTGTTACATTACATTCACTAGTAGGAGTGAGAAAAACGTCACGGTGTGGTGCGCATTGTATGGGTGTGTGTTACATTACATTCACTAGTAGGAGTGAGAAAAACGTCACAGGGTGGTGCGCATTGTATGGGTGTGTGTTACATTACATTCACTAGTAGGAGTGAGAAAAACATCACGGGGTGGTGCGCATTGTATGGGTGTGTGTTACATTACATTCACTAGTAGGAGTGAGAAAAATATCACGGGGTGGTGCGCATTGTATGGGTGTGTGTTACATTAGATTCACTAGTAGGAGTGAGAAAAACATCACGGGTTGGTGCGCATTGTATGGATGTGTGTTACATTACATTCACTAGTAGGAGTGAGAAAAACATCACGGGGTGGTGCGCATTGTATGGGTGTGTGTTACATTACATTCACTAGTAGGAGTGAGAACAACATCACGGGGTGGTGCGCATTGTATGGGTGTGTGTTACATTACATTCACTCGTAGGAGTGAGAAAAACATCACGGGGTGGTGCGCATTGTATGGGTGTGTGTTACATTACCTTCACTCGTAGGAGTGAGAAAAACATCACGGGGTGGTGCGCATTGTATGGGTGTGTGTTACATTACATTCACTCGTAGGAGTGAGAAAAACATCACGGGGTGGTGCGCATTGTATGGGTGTGTGTTACATTACATTCACTAGTAGGAGTGAGAAAAACATCACGGGGTGGTGCGCATTGTATGGGTGTGTGTTACATTACATTCACTAGTAGGAGTGAGAAAAACATCACGGGGTGGTGCGCATTGTATGGGTGTGTGTTACATTACATTCACTAGTAGGAGTGAGAAAATCGTCACGGGGTGGTGCGCATTGTATGGGTGTGTGTTACATTACATTCACTAGTAGGAGTGAGAAAAACGTCACGCGGTGGTGTGCATTGTATGGGTGTGTGTTACATTACATTCACTAGTAGGAGTGAGAAAAACGTCACGGTGTGGTGCGCATTGTATGGGTGTGTGTTACATTACATTCACTAGTAGGAGTGAGAAAAACGTCACGGGGTGGTGCGCATTGTATGGGTGTGTGTTACATTACATTCACTAGTAGGAGTGAGAAAAACATCACGGGGTGGTGCGCATTGTATGGGTGTGTGTTACATTACATTCACTAGTAGGAGTGAGAAAAATATCACGGGGTGGTGCGCATTGTATGGGTGTGTGTTACATTACATTCACTAGTAGGAGTGAGAAAAACATCACGGGGTGGTGCGCATTGTATGGGTGTGTGTTACATTACATTCACTCGTAGGAGTGACAAAAACATCACGGGGTGGTGCGCATTGTATGGGTGTGTGTTACATTACCTTCACTCGTAGGAGTGAGAAAAACATCACGGGGTGGTGCGCATTGTATGGGTGTGTGTTACATTACATTCACTCATAGGAGTGAGAAAAACATCACGGGGTGGTGCGCATTGTATGGGTGTGTGTTACATTACATTCACTAGTAGGAGTGAGAAAAACATCACGGGGTGGTGCGCATTGTATGGGTGTGTGTTACATTACATTCACTAGTAGGAGTGAGAAAAACATCACGGGGTGGTGCGCATTGTATGGGTGTGTGTTACATTACATTCACTAGTAGGAGTGAGAAAAACATCACGGGGTGGTGCGCATTGTATGGGTGTGTGTTACATTACATTCACTAGTAGGAGTGAGGAAAACATCACGGGGTGGTGCGCATTGTATGGGTGTGTGTTACATTACATTCACTAGTAGGAGTGAGAAAAACATCACGGGGTGGTGCGCATTGTATGGGTGTGTGTTACATTACATTCACTAGTAGGAGTGAGGAAAACATCACGGGGTGGTGCGCATTGTATGCGTGTGTGTTACATTACATTCACTAGTAGGAGTGAGAAAAACATCACGGGGTGGTGCGCATTGTATGGGTGTGTGTTACATTACATTCACTAGTAGGAGTGAGAAAAACATCACGGGGTGGTGCGCATTGTATGGGTGTGTGTTACATTAGATTCAATAGTAGGAGTGAGAAAAACATCATGGGGTGGTGCGCATTGTATGGGTGTGTGTTACATTACATTCACTAGTATGAGTGAGAAAAACATCACGGGGTGGTGCGCATTGTATGGGTGTGTGTTACATTACATTCACTCGCAGGAGTGAGAAAAACATCACGGGGTGGTGCCCATTGTATGGGTGTGTGTTACATTACATTCACTAGTAGGAGTGAGAAAAACATCACGGGGTGGTGCGCATTGTACGGGTGTGTGTTACGTTAGATTCCCTAGTAGGAGTGAGAAAAACATCACGGGGTGGTGCGCATTGTATGGGTGTGTGTTACGTTAGATTCACTAGTAGGAGTGAGAAAAACATCACGGGGTGGTGCGCATTGCATGGGTGTGTGTTACATTACATTCACTAGTAGGAGTGAGAAAAACATCACGGGGTGGTGCGCATTGTATGGGTGTTTGTTACATTAGATTCACCAGTAGGAGTGAGAAAATCATCACGGGGTGGTGCGCATTGTATGGGTGTGTGTTACATTACATTCACTAGTAGGAGTGAGAAAAACATCACGGGGTGGTGCGCATTGTATGGGTGTGTGTTACATTACATTCACTAGTAGGAGTGAGAAAAACATCACGGGGTGGTGCGCATTGTATGGGTGTGTGTTACATTACATTCACTAGTAGGAGTGAGAAAAACATCACGGGGTGGTGCGCATTGTATGGGTGTGTGTTACATTACATTCACTAGTAGGAGTGAGAAAAACATCACGGGGTGGTGCGCATTGTATGGGTGTGTGTTACGTTAGATTCACTAGTAGGAGTGAGAAAAACATCACGGGGTGGTGCGCATTGTATGGGTGTGTGTTACGTTAGATTCACTAGTAGGAGTGAGAAAAACATCACGGCGTGGTGCGCATTGTATGGGTGTGTGTTACATTACATTCACTAGTAGGAGTGAGAAAAACATCACGGGGTGGTGCGCATTGTATGGGTGTTTTTTACATTAGATTCACCAGTAGGAGTGAGAAAATCATCACGGGGTGGTGCGCATTGTATGGGTGTGTGTTACATTACATTCACTAGTAGGAGTGAGAAAAACATCACGGGGTGGTGCCCATTCTATGGGTGTGTGTTACATTACATTCACTAGTAGGAGTGAGAAAAACATCACGGGGTGTTGCGCATTGTATGGGTGTGTGTTACATTACATTCACTAGTAGGAGAGAGAAAAACATCACGGGGTGGTGCGCATTGTATGGGTGTTTGTTACATTAGATTCACTAGTAGGAGTGAGAAAAACATCACGGGGTGGTGCGCATTGTATGGGTGTGTGTTACATTACATTCACTAGTAGGAGTGAGAAAAACATCACGGGGTGGTGCGCATTGTAGGCGTGTGTGTTACATTAGATTCACTCGTAGGAGTGAGAAAAACATCACGGGGTGGTGCGCATTGTATGGGTGTGTGTTACATTACCTTCACTCGTAGGAGTGAGAAAAACATCACGGGGTGGTGCGCATTGTATGGGTGTGTGTTACATTACATTCACTCGTAGGAGTGAGAAAAACATCACGGGGTGGTGCGCATTGTATGGGTGTGTGTTACATTACATTCACTAGTAGGAGTGAGAAAAACATCACGGGGTGGTGCGCATTGTATGGGTGTGTGTTACATTACATTCACTAGTAGGAGTGAGAAAAACATCACGGGGTGGTGCGCATTGTATGGGTGTGTGACATTACATTCACTAGTAGGAGTGAGAAAATCATCACGGGGTGGTGCGCATTGTATGGGTGTGTGTTACATTACATTCACTAGTAGGTGTGAGAAAAACATCACGGGGTGGTGCGCATTGTATGGGTGTTTGTTACATTAGATTCACTAGTAGGAGTGAGAAAATCATCACGGGGTGGTGCGCATTGTATGGGTGTGTGTTACATTACATTCACTAGTAGGAGTGAGAAAATCATCACGGGGTGGTGCGCATTTTATGGGTGTGTGTTACATTACATTCACTAGTAGGAGTGAGAAAAACATCACGCGGTGGTGTGCATTGTATGGGTGTGTGTTACATTACATTCACTAGTAGGAGTGAGAAAAACGTCACGGTGTGGTGCGCATTGTATGGGTGTGTGTTACATTACATTCACTAGTAGGAGTGAGAAAAACGTCACAGGGTGGTGCGCATTGTATGGGTGTGTGTTACATTACATTCACTAGTAGGAGTGAGAAAAACATCACGGGGTGGTGCGCATTGTATGGGTGTGTGTTACATTACATTCACTAGTAGGAGTGAGAAAAATATCACGGGGTGGTGCGCATTGTATGGGTGTGTGTTACATTAGATTCACTAGTAGGAGTGAGAAAAACATCACGGGGTGGTGCGCATTGTATGGATGTGTGTTACATTACATTCACTAGTAGGAGTGAGAAAAACATCACGGGGTGGTGCGCATTGTATGGGTGTGTGTTACATTACATTCACTAGTAGGAGTGAGAAAAACATCACGGGGTGGTGCGCATTGTATGGGTGTGTGTTACATTACATTCACTCGTAGGAGTGAGAAAAACATCACGGGGTGGTGCGCATTGTATGGGTGTGTTACATTACCTTCACTCGTAGGAGTGAGAAAAACATCACGGGGTGGTGCGCATTGTATGGGTGTGTGTTACATTACATTCACTCGTAGGAGTGAGAAAAACATCACGGGGTGGTGCGCATTGTATGGGTGTGTGTTACATTACATTCACTAGTAGGAGTGAGAAAAACATCACGGGGTGGTGCGCATTGTATGGGTGTGTGTTACATTACATTCACTAGTAGGAGTGAGAAAAACATCACGGGGTGGTGCGCATTGTATGGGTGTGTGTTACATTACATTCACTAGTAGGAGTGAGAAAAACATCACGGGGTGGTGCGCATTGTATGGGTGTGTGTTACATTACATTCACTAGTAGGAGTGAGGAAAACATCACGGGGTGGTGCGCATTGTATGCGTGTGTGTTACATTACATTCACTAGTAGGAGTGAGAAAAACATCACGGGGTGGTGCGCATTGTATGGGTGTGTGTTACATTACATTCACTAGTAGGAGTGAGAAAAACATCACGGGGTGGTGCGCATTGTATGGGTGTGTGTTACATTAGATTCACTAGTTGGACTGAGAAAAACATCATGGGGTGGTGCGCATTGTATGGGTGTGTGTTACATTACATTCACTAGTATGAGTGAGAAAAACATCACGGGGTGGTGCGCATTGTATGGGTGTGTGTTACATTACATTCACTCGTAGAAGTGAGAAAAACATCACGGGGTGGTGCCCATTGTATGGGTGTGTGTTACATTACATTCACTAGTAGGAGTGAGAAAAACATCACGGGGTGGTGCGCATTGTACGGGTGTGTGTTACGTTAGATTCCCTAGTAGGAGTGAGAAAAACATCACGGGGTGGTGCGCATTGTATGGGTGTGTGTTACGTTAGATTCACTAGTAGGAGTGAGAAAAACATCACGGGGTGGTGCGCATTGTATGGGTGTGTGTTACATTACATTCACTATTAGGAGTGAGAAAATCATCACGGGGTGGTGCGCATTGTATGGGTGTGTGTTACATTACATTCACTAGTAGGAGTGAGAAAAACATCACGGGGTGGTGCGCATTGTATGGGTGTGTGTTACATTACATTCACTAGTAGGAGTGAGAAAAACATCACGGGGTGGTGCGCATTGTATGGGTGTGTGTTACATTACATTCACTAGTAGGAGTGAGAAAAACATCACGGGGTGGTGCGCATTGTATGGGTGTGTGTTACATTACATTCACTAGTAGGAGTGAGAAAAACATCACGGGGTGGTGCGCATTGTATGGGTGTGTGTTACGTTAGATTCACTTGCAGGAGTGAGAAAAACATCACGGGGTGGTGCGCATTGTATGGGTGTGTGTTACGTTAGATTCACTAGTAGGAGTGAGAAAAACATCACGGCGTGGTGCGCATTGTATGGGTGTGTGTTACATTACATTCACTAGTAGGAGTGAGAAAAACATCACGGGGTGGTGCGCATTGTATGGGTGTTTGTTACATTAGATTCACCAGTAGGAGTGAGAAAATCATCACGGGGTGGTGCGCATTGTATGGGTGTGTGTTACATTACATTCACTAGTAGGAGTGAGAAAAACATCACGGGGTGGTGCCCATTCTATGGGTGTGTGTCACATTACATTCACTAGTAGGAGTGAGAAAAACATCACGGGGTGTTGCGCATTGTATGGGTGTGTGTTACATTACATTCACTAGTAGGAGAGAGAAGAACATCACGGGGTGGTGCGCATTGTATGGGTGTTTGTTACATTAGATTCACTAGTAGGAGTGAGAAAAACATCACGGGGTGCTGCGCATTGTATGGGTGTGTGTTACATTACATTCACTAGTAGGAGTGAGAAAAACATCACGGGGTGGTGCGCATTGTATGCGTGTGTGTTACATTAGATTCACTCGTAGGAGTGAGAAAAACATCACGGGGTGGTGCGCATTGTATGGGTGTGTGTTACATTACATTCACTCGTAGGAGTGAGAAAAACATCACGGGGTGGTGCGCATTGTATGGGTGTGTGTTACATTACATTCACTAGTAGGAGTGAGAAAAACATCACGGGGTGGTGCGCATTCTATGGGTGTGTGTTACATTACATTCACTAGTAGGAGTGAGAAAAACATCACGGGGTGGTGCGCATTGTATGGGTGTGTGTTACATTACATTCACTAGTAGGAGTGAGAAAAACATCACGGGGTGGTGCGCATTGTATGGGTGTGTGACATTACATTCACTAGTAGGAGTGAGAAAAACATCACGGGGTGGTGCGCATTGCATGGGTGTGTGTTACGTTAGATTCACTAGTAGGAGTGAGAAAAACATCACGGGGTGGTGCGCATTGTATGGGTGTGTGTTACGTTAGATTCACTAGTAGGAGTGAGAAAAACATCATGGGGTGGTGCGCATTGTATGGGTGTGTGTTACATTACATTCACTAGTAGGAGTGAGAAAAACATCACGGGGTGGTGCGCATTGTATGGGTGTTTGTTACATTAGATTCACTAGTAGGAGTGAGAAAATCATCACGGGGTGGTGCGCATTGTATGGGTGTGTGTTACATTACATTCACTAGTAGGAGTGAGAAAAACATCACGGGGTGGTGCGCAATGTATGGGTGTTTGTTACATTAGATTCACTAGTAGGAGTGAGAAAAACATCACGGGGTGGTGCGCATTGTATGGGTGTGTGTTACATTACATTCACTAGTAGGAGTGAGAAAAACATCACGGGGTGGTGCCCATTGTATGGGTGTGTGTTACATTACATTCACTAGTAGGAGTGAGAAAAACATCAAGTGGTGGTGCGCATTGTACGGGTGTGTGTTACGTTAGATTCCCTAGTAGGAGTGAGAAAAACATCACGGGGTGGTGCGCATTGTATGGGTGTGTGTTACGTTAGATTCACTAGTAGGAGTGAGAAAAACATCACGGGGTGGTGCGCATTGTATGGGTGTGTGTTACATTACATTCACTAGTAGGAGTGAGAAAAACATCACGGGGTGGTGCGCATTGTATGGGTGTTTGTTACATTAGATTCACTAGTAGGAGTGAGAAAATCATCACGGGGTGGTGCGCATTGTATGGGTGTGTGTTACATTACATTCACTAGTAGGAGTGAGAAAAACATCACGGGGTGGTGCGCATTGTATGGGTGTGTGTTACATTACATTCACTAGTAGGAGTGAGAAAATCATCACGGGGTGGTGCGCATTTTATGGGTGTGTGTTACATTACATTCACTAGTAGGAGTGAGAAAAACATCACGCGGTGGTGTGCATTGTATGGGTGTGTGTTACATTACATTCACTAGTAGGAGTGAGAAAAACGTCACGGTGTGGTGCGCATTGTATGGGTGTGTGTTACATTACATTCACTAGTAGGAGTGAGAAAAACGTCACAGGGTGGTGCGCATTGTATGGGTGTGTGTTACATTACATTCACTAGTAGGAGTGTGAAAAACATCACGGGGTGGTGCGCATTGTATGGGTGTGTGTTACATTACATTCACTAGTAGGAGTGAGAAAAATATCACGGGGTGGTGCGCATTGTATGGGTGTGTGTTACATTAGATTCACTAGTAGGAGTGAGAAAAACATCACGGGTTGGTGCGCATTGTATGGATGTGTGTTACATTACATTCACTAGTAGGAGTGAGAAAAACATCACGGGGTGGTGCGCATTGTATGGGTGTGTGTTACATTACATTCACTAGTAGGAGTGAGAACAACATCACGGGGTGGTGCGCATTGTATGGGTGTGTGTTACATTACATTCACTCGTAGGAGTGAGAAAAACATCACGGGGTGGTGCGCATTGTATGGGTGTGTGTTACATTACCTTCACTCGTAGGAGTGAGAAAAACATCACGGGGTGGTGCGCATTGTATGGGTGTGTGTTACATTACATTCACTCGTAGGAGTGAGAAAAACATCACGGGGTGGTGCGCATTGTATGGGTGTGTGTTACATTACATTCACTAGTAGGAGTGAGAAAAACATCACGGGGTGGTGCGCATTGTATGGGTGTGTGTTACATTACATTCACTAGTAGGAGTGAGAAAAACATCACGGGGTGGTGCGCATTGTATGGGTGTGTGTTACATTACATTCACTAGTAGGAGTGAGAAAATCGTCACGGGGTGGTGCGCATTGTATGGGTGTGTGTTACATTACATTCACTAGTAGGAGTGAGAAAAACGTCACGCGGTGGTGTGCATTGTATGGGTGTGTGTTACATTACATTCACTAGTAGGAGTGAGAAAAACGTCACGGTGTGGTGCGCATTGTATGGGTGTGTGTTACATTACATTCACTAGTAGGAGTGAGAAAAACATCACGGGGTGGTGCGCATTGTATGGGTGTGTGTTACATTACATTCACTAGTAGGAGTGAGAAAAATATCACGGGGTGGTGCGCATTGTATGGGTGTGTGTTACATTACATTCACTAGTAGGAGTGAGAAAAACGTCACGGGGTGGTGCGCATTGTATGGGTGTGTGTTACATTACATTCACTAGTAGGAGTGAGAAAAACATCACGGGGTGGTGCGCATTGTATGGGTGTGTGTTACATTACATTCACTAGTAGGAGTGAGAAAAATATCACGGGGTGGTGCGCATTGTATGGGTGTGTGTTACATTACATTCACTAGTAGGAGTGAGAAAAACATCACGGGGTGGTGCGCATTGTATGGGTGTGTGTTACATTACATTCACTCGTAGGAGTGACAAAAACATCACGGGTGGTGCGCATTGTATGGGTGTGTGTTACATTACCTTCACTCGTAGGAGTGAGAAAAACATCACGGGGTGGTGCGCATTGTATGGGTGTGTGTTACATTACATTCACTCATAGGAGTGAGAAAAACATCACGGGGTGGTGCGCATTGTATGGGTGTGTGTTACATTACATTCACTAGTAGGAGTGAGAAAAACATCACGGGGTGGTGCGCATTGTATGGGTGTGTGTTACATTACATTCACTAGTAGGAGTGAGAAAAACATCACGGGGTGGTGCGCATTGTATGGGTGTGTGTTACATTACATTCACTAGTAGGAGTGAGAAAAACATCACGGGGTGGTGCGCATTGTATGGGTGTGTGTTACATTACATTCACTAGTAGGAGTGAGGAAAACATCACGGGGTGGTGCGCATTGTATGGGTGTGTGTTACATTACATTCACTAGTAGGAGTGAGAAAAACATCACGGGGTGGTGCGCATTGTATGGGTGTGTGTTACATTACATTCACTAGTAGGAGTGAGGAAAACATCACGGGGTGGTGCGCATTGTATGCGTGTGTGTTACATTACATTCACTAGTAGGAGTGAGAAAAACATCACGGGGTGGTGCGCATTGTATGGGTGTGTGTTACATTACATTCACTAGTAGGAGTGAGAAAAACATCACGGGGTGGTGCGCATTGTATGGGTGTGTGTTACATTAGATTCAATAGTAGGAGTGAGAAAAACATCATGGGGTGGTGCGCATTGTATGGGTGTGTGTTACATTACATTCACTAGTATGAGTGAGAAAAACATCACGGGGTGGTGCGCATTGTATGGGTGTGTGTTACATTACATTCACTCGCAGGAGTGAGAAAAACATCACGGGGTGGTGCCCATTGTATGGGTGTGTGTTACATTACATTCACTAGTAGGAGTGAGAAAAACATCACGGGGTGGTGCGCATTGTACGGGTGTGTGTTACGTTAGATTCCCTAGTAGGAGTGAGAAAAACATCACGGGGTGGTGCGCATTGTATGGGTGTGTGTTACGTTAGATTCACTAGTAGGAGTGAGAAAAACATCACGGGGTGGTGCGCATTGCATGGGTGTGTGTTACATTACATTCACTAGTAGGAGTGAGAAAAACATCACGGGGTGGTGCGCATTGTATGGGTGTTTGTTACATTAGATTCACCAGTAGGAGTGAGAAAATCATCACGGGGTGGTGCGCATTGTATGGGTGTGTGTTACATTACATTCACTAGTAGGAGTGAGAAAAACATCACGGGGTGGTGCGCATTGTATGGGTGTGTGTTACATTACATTCACTAGTAGGAGTGAGAAAAACATCACGGGGTGGTGCGCATTGTATGGGTGTGTGTTACATTACATTCACTAGTAGGAGTGAGAAAAACATCACGGGGTGGTGCGCATTGTATGGGTGTGTGTTACATTACATTCACTAGTAGGAGTGAGAAAAACATCACGGGGTGGTGCGCATTGTATGGGTGTGTGTTACGTTAGATTCACTAGTAGGAGTGAGAAAAACATCACGGGGTGGTGCGCATTGTATGGGTGTGTGTTACGTTAGATTCACTAGTAGGAGTGAGAAAAACATCACGGCGTGGTGCGCATTGTATGGGTGTGTGTTACATTACATTCACTAGTAGGAGTGAGAAAAACATCACGGGGTGGTGCGCATTGTATGGGTGTTTTTTACATTAGATTCACCAGTAGGAGTGAGAAAATCATCACGGGGTGGTGCGCATTGTATGGGTGTGTGTTACATTACATTCACTAGTAGGAGTGAGAAAAACATCACGGGGTGGTGCCCATTCTATGGGTGTGTGTTACATTACATTCACTAGTAGGAGTGAGAAAAACATCACGGGGTGTTGCGCATTGTATGGGTGTGTGTTACATTACATTCACTAGTAGGAGAGAGAAAAACATCACGGGGTGGTGCGCATTGTATGGGTGTTTGTTACATTAGATTCACTAGTAGGAGTGAGAAAAACATCACGGGGTGGTGCGCATTGTATGGGTGTGTGTTACATTACATTCACTAGTAGGAGTGAGAAAAACATCACGGGGTGGTGCGCATTGTAGGCGTGTGTGTTACATTAGATTCACTCGTAGGAGTCAGAAAAACATCACGGGGTGGTGCGCATTGTATGGGTGTGTGTTACATTACCTTCACTCGTAGGAGTGAGAAAAACATCACGGGGTGGTGCGCATTGTATGGGTGTGTGTTACATTACATTCACTCGTAGGAGTGAGAAAAACATCACGGGGTGGTGCGCATTGTATGGGTGTGTGTTACATTACATTCACTAGTAGGAGTGAGAAAAACATCACGGGGTGGTGCGCATTGTATGGGTGTGTGTTACATTACATTCACTAGTAGGAGTGAGAAAAACATCACGGGGTGGTGCGCATTGTATGGGTGTGTGACATTACATTCACTAGTAGGAGTGAGAAAATCATCACGGGGTGGTGCGCATTGTATGGGTGTGTGTTACATTACATTCACTAGTAGGTGTGAGAAAAACATCACGGGGTGGTGCGCATTGTATGGGTGTTTGTTACATTAGATTCACTAGTAGGAGTGAGAAAATCATCACGGGGTGGTGCGCATTGTATGGGTGTGTGTTACATTACATTCACTAGTAGGAGTGAGAAAATCATCACGGGGTGGTGCGCATTTTATGGGTGTGTGTTACATTACATTCACTAGTAGGAGTGAGAAAAACATCACGCGGTGGTGTGCATTGTATGGGTGTGTGTTACATTACATTCACTAGTAGGAGTGAGAAAAACGTCACGGTGTGGTGCGCATTGTATGGGTGTGTGTTACATTACATTCACTAGTAGGAGTGAGAAAAACGTCACAGGGTGGTGCGCATTGTATGGGTGTGTGTTACATTACATTCACTAGTAGGAGTGAGAAAAACATCACGGGGTGGTGCGCATTGTATGGGTGTGTGTTACATTACATTCACTAGTAGGAGTGAGAAAAATATCACGGGGTGGTGCGCATTGTATGGGTGTGTGTTACATTAGATTCACTAGTAGGAGTGAGAAAAACATCACGGGGTGGTGCGCATTGTATGGATGTGTGTTACATTACATTCACTAGTAGGAGTGAGAAAAACATCACGGGGTGGTGCGCATTGTATGGGTGTGTGTTACATTACATTCACTAGTAGGAGTGAGAAAAACATCACGGGGTGGTGCGCATTGTATGGGTGTGTGTTACATTACATTCACTCGTAGGAGTGAGAAAAACATCACGGGGTGGTGCGCATTGTATGGGTGTGTTACATTACCTTCACTCGTAGGAGTGAGAAAAACATCACGGGGTGGTGCGCATTGTATGGGTGTGTGTTACATTACATTCACTCGTAGGAGTGAGAAAAACATCACGGGGTGGTGCGCATTGTATGGGTGTGTGTTACATTACATTCACTAGTAGGAGTGAGAAAAACATCACGGGGTGGTGCGCATTGTATGGGTGTGTGTTACATTACATTCACTAGTAGGAGTGAGAAAAACATCACGGGGTGGTGCGCATTGTATGGGTGTGTGTTACATTACATTCACTAGTAGGAGTGAGAAAAACATCACGGGGTGGTGCGCATTGTATGGGTGTGTGTTACATTACATTCACTAGTAGGAGTGAGGAAAACATCACGGGGTGGTGCGCATTGTATGCGTGTGTGTTACATTACATTCACTAGTAGGAGTGAGAAAAACATCACGGGGTGGTGCGCATTGTATGGGTGTGTGTTACATTACATTCACTAGTAGGAGTGAGAAAAACATCACGGGGTGGTGCGCATTGTATGGGTGTGTGTTACATTAGATTCACTAGTAGGACTGAGAAAAACATCATGGGGTGGTGCGCATTGTATGGGTGTGTGTTACATTACATTCACTAGTATGAGTGAGAAAAACATCACGGGGTGGTGCGCATTGTATGGGTGTGTGTTACATTACATTCACTCGTAGAAGTGAGAAAAACATCACGGGGTGGTGCCCATTGTATGGGTGTGTGTTACATTACATTCACTAGTAGGAGTGAGAAAAACATCACGGGGTGGTGCGCATTGTACGGGTGTGTGTTACGTTAGATTCCCTAGTAGGAGTGAGAAAAACATCACGGGGTGGTGCGCATTGTATGGGTGTGTGTTACGTTAGATTCACTAGTAGGAGTGAGAAAAACATCACGGGGTGGTGCGCATTGTATGGGTGTGTGTTACATTACATTCACTATTAGGAGTGAGAAAATCATCACGGGGTGGTGCGCATTGTATGGGTGTGTGTTACATTACATTCACTAGTAGGAGTGAGAAAAACATCACGGGGTGGTGCGCATTGTATGGGTGTGTGTTACATTACATTCACTAGTAGGAGTGAGAAAAACATCACGGGGTGGTGCGCATTGTATGGGTGTGTGTTACATTACATTCACTAGTAGGAGTGAGAAAAACATCACGGGGTGGTGCGCATTGTATGGGTGTGTGTTACATTACATTCACTAGTAGGAGTGAGAAAAACATCACGGGGTGGTGCGCATTGTATGGGTGTGTGTTACGTTAGATTCACTTGTAGGAGTGAGAAAAACATCACGGGGTGGTGCGCATTGTATGGGTGTGTGTTACGTTAGATTCACTAGTAGGAGTGAGAAAAACATCACGGCGTGGTGCGCATTGTATGGGTGTGTGTTACATTACATTCACTAGTAGGAGTGAGAAAAACATCACGGGGTGGTGCGCATTGTATGGGTGTTTGTTACATTAGATTCACCAGTAGGAGTGAGAAAATCATCACGGGGTGGTGCGCATTGTATGGGTGTGTGTTACATTACATTCACTAGTAGGAGTGAGAAAAACATCACGGGGTGGTGCCCATTCTATGGGTGTGTGTCACATTACATTCACTAGTAGGAGTGAGAAAAACATCACGGGGTGTTGCGCATTGTATGGGTGTGTGTTACATTACATTCACTAGTAGGAGAGAGAAGAACATCACGGGGTGGTGCGCATTGTATGGGTGTTTGTTACATTAGATTCACTAGTAGGAGTGAGAAAAACATCACGGGGTGCTGCGCATTGTATGGGTGTGTGTTACATTACATTCACTAGTAGGAGTGAGAAAAACATCACGGGGTGGTGCGCATTGTATGCGTGTGTGTTACATTAGATTCACTCGTAGGAGTGAGAAAAACATCACGGGGTGGTGCGCATTGTATGGGTGTGTGTTACATTACATTCACTCGTAGGAGTGAGAAAAACATCACGGGGTGGTGCGCATTGTATGGGTGTGTGTTACATTACATTCACTAGTAGGAGTGAGAAAAACATCACGGGGTGGTGCGCATTCTATGGGTGTGTGTTACATTACATTCACTAGTAGGAGTGAGAAAAACATCACGGGGTGGTGCGCATTGTATGGGTGTGTGTTACATTACATTCACTAGTAGGAGTGAGAAAAACATCACGGGGTGGTGCGCATTGTATGGGTGTGTGACATTACATTCACTAGTAGGAGTGAGAAAAACATCACGGGGTGGTGCGCATTGCATGGGTGTGTGTTACGTTAGATTCACTAGTAGGAGTGAGAAAAACATCACGGGGTGGTGCGCATTGTATGGGTGTGTGTTACGTTAGATTCACTAGTAGGAGTGAGAAAAACATCATGGGGTGGTGCGCATTGTATGGGTGTGTGTTACATTACATTCACTAGTAGGAGTGAGAAAAACATCACGGGGTGGTGCGCATTGTATGGGTGTTTGTTACATTAGATTCACTAGTAGGAGTGAGAAAATCATCACGGGGTGGTGCGCATTGTATGGGTGTGTGTTACATTACATTCACTAGTAGGAGTGAGAAAAACATCACGGGGTGGTGCGCAATGTATGGGTGTTTGTTACATTAGATTCACTAGTAGGAGTGAGAAAAACATCACGGGGTGGTGCGCATTGTATGGGTGTGTGTTACATTACATTCACTAGTAGGAGTGAGAAAAACATCACGGGGTGGTGCCCATTGTATGGGTGTGTGTTACATTACATTCACTAGTAGGAGTGAGAAAAACATCAAGTGGTGGTGCGCATTGTACGGGTGTGTGTTACGTTAGATTCCCTAGTAGGAGTGAGAAAAACATCACGGGGTGGTGCGCATTGTATGGGTGTGTGTTACGTTAGATTCACTAGTAGGAGTGAGAAAAACATCACGGGGTGGTGCGCATTGTATGGGTGTGTGTTACATTACATTCACTAGTAGGAGTGAGAAAAACATCACGGGGTGGTGCGCATTGTATGGGTGTTTGTTACATTAGATTCACTAGTAGGAGTGAGAAAATCATCACGGGGTGGTGCGCATTGTATGGGTGTGTGTTACATTACATTCACTAGTAGGAGTGAGAAAAACATCACGGGGTGGTGCGCATTGTATGGGTGTGTGTTACATTACATTCACTAGTAGGAGTGAGAAAATCATCACGGGGTGGTGCGCATTTTATGGGTGTGTGTTACATTACATTCACTAGTAGGAGTGAGAAAAACATCACGCGGTGGTGTGCATTGTATGGGTGTGTGTTACATTACATTCACTAGTAGGAGTGAGAAAAACGTCACGGTGTGGTGCGCATTGTATGGGTGTGTGTTACATTACATTCACTAGTAGGAGTGAGAAAAACGTCACAGGGTGGTGCGCATTGTATGGGTGTGTGTTACATTACATTCACTAGTAGGAGTGAGAAAAACATCACGGGGTGGTGCGCATTGTATGGGTGTGTGTTACATTACATTCACTAGTAGGAGTGAGAAAAATATCACGGGGTGGTGCGCATTGTATGGGTGTGTGTTACATTAGATTCACTAGTAGGAGTGAGAAAAACATCACGGGTTGGTGCGCATTGTATGGATGTGTGTTACATTACATTCACTAGTAGGAGTGAGAAAAACATCACGGGGTGGTGCGCATTGTATGGGTGTGTGTTACATTACATTCACTAGTAGGAGTGAGAACAACATCACGGGGTGGTGCGCATTGTATGGGTGTGTGTTACATTACATTCACTCGTAGGAGTGAGAAAAACATCACGGGGTGGTGCGCATTGTATGGGTGTGTGTTACATTACCTTCACTCGTAGGAGTGAGAAAAACATCACGGGGTTGTGCGCATTGTATGGGTGTGTGTTACATTACATTCACTCGTAGGAGTGAGAAAAACATCACGGGGTGGTGCGCATTGTATGGGTGTGTGTTACATTACATTCACTAGTAGGAGTGAGAAAAACATCACGGGGTGGTGCGCATTGTATGGGTGTGTGTTACATTACATTCACTAGTAGGAGTGAGAAAAACATCACGGGGTGGTGCGCATTGTATGGGTGTGTGTTACATTACATTCACTAGTAGGAGTGAGAAAATCGTCACGGGGTGGTGCGCATTGTATGGGTGTGTGTTACATTACATTCACTAGTAGGAGTGAGAAAAACGTCACGCGGTGGTGTGCATTGTATGGGTGTGTGTTACATTACATTCACTAGTAGGAGTGAGAAAAACGTCACGGTGTGGTGCGCATTGTATGGGTGTGTGTTACATTACATTCACTAGTAGGAGTGAGAAAAACGTCACGGGGTGGTGCGCATTGTATGGGTGTGTGTTACATTACATTCACTAGTAGGAGTGAGAAAAACATCACGGGGTGGTGCGCATTGTATGGGTGTGTGTTACATTACATTCACTAGTAGGAGTGAGAAAAATATCACGGGGTGGTGCGCATTGTATGGGTGTGTGTTACATTACATTCACTAGTAGGAGTGAGAAAAACATCACGGGGTGGTGCGCATTGTATGGGTGTGTGTTACATTACATTCACTCGTAGGAGTGAGAAAAACATCACGGGGTGGTGCGCATTGTATGGGTGTGTGTTACATTACCTTCACTCGTAGGAGTGAGAAAAACATCACGGGGTGGTGCGCATTGTATGGGTGTGTGTTACATTACATTCACTCATAGGAGTGAGGAAAACATCACGGGGTGGTGCGCATTGTATGCCTGTGTGTTACATTACATTCACTAGTAGGAGTGAGAAAAACATCACGGGGTGGTGCGCATTGTATGGGTGTGTGTTACATTACATTCACTAGTAGGAGTGAGAAAAACATCACGGGGTGGTGCGCATTGTATGGGTGTGTGTTACATTACATTCACTAGTAGGAGTGAGAAAAACATCACGGGGTGGTGCGCATTGTATGGGTGTGTGTTACATTACATTCACTCGTAGGAGTGAGAAAAACATCACGGGGTGGTGCGCATTGTATGGGTGTGTGTTACATTACATTCACTAGTAGGAGTGAGGAAAACATCACGGGGTGGTGCGCATTGTATGCGTGTGTGTTACATTACATTCACTAGTAGGAGTGAGAAAAACATCACGGGGTGGTGCGCATTGTATGGGTGTGTGTTACATTACATTCACTAGTAGGAGTGAGAAAAACATCACGGGGTGGTGCGCATTGTATGGGTGTGTGTTACATTAGATTCAATAGTAGGAGTGAGAAAAACATCATGGGGTGGTGCGCATTGTATGGGTGTGTGTTACATTACATTCACTAGTATGAGTGAGAAAAACATCACGGGGTGGTGCGCATTGTATGGGTGTGTGTTACATTACATTCACTAGTATGAGTGAGAAAAACATCACGGGGTGGTGCGCATTGTATGGGTGTGTGTTACATTACATTCACTCGTAGGAGTGAGAAAAACATCACGGGGTGGTGCCCATTGTATGGGTGTGTGTTACATTACATTCACTAGTAGGAGTGAGAAAAACATCACGGGGTGGTGCGCATTGTACGGGTGTGTGTTACGTTAGATTCCCTAGTAGGAGTGAGAAAAACATCACGGGGTGGTGCGCATTGTATGGGTGTGTGTTACGTTAGATTCACTAGTAGGAGTGAGAAAAACATCACGGGGTGGTGCGCATTGCATGGGTGTGTGTTACATTACATTCACTAGTAGGAGTGAGAAAAACATCACGGGGTGGTGCGCATTGTATGGGTGTTTGTTACATTAGATTCACCAGTAGGAGTGAGAAAATCATCACGGGGTGGTGCGCATTGTATGGGTGTGTGTTACATTACATTCACTAGTAGGAGTGAGAAAAACATCACGGGGTGGTGCGCATTGTATGGGTGTGTGCTACATTACATTCACTAGTAGGAGTGAGAAAAACATCACGGGGTGGTGCGCATTGTATGGGTGTGTGTTACATTACATTCACTAGTAGGAGTGAGAAAAACATCACGGGGTGGTGCGCATTGTATGGGTGTGTGTTACATTACATTCACTCGTAGGAGTGAGAAAAACATCACGGGGTGGTGCGCATTGTATGGGTGTGTGTTACATTACCTTCACTCGTAGGAGTGAGAAAAACATCACGGGGTGGTGCGCATTGTATGGGTGTGTGTTACATTACATTCACTCGTAGGAGTGAGAAAAACATCACGGGGTGGTGCGCATTGTATGGGTGTGTGTTACATTACATTCACTAGTAGGAGTGAGAAAAACATCACGGGGTGGTGCGCATTGTATGGGTGTGTGTTACATTACATTCACTAGTAGGAGTGAGAAAAACATCACGGGGTGGTGCGCATTGTATGGGTGTGTGTTACATTACATTCACTAGTAGGAGTGAGAAAATCGTCACGGGGTGGTGCGCATTGTATGGGTGTGTGTTACATTACATTCACTAGTAGGAGTGAGAAAAACGTCACGCGGTGGTGTGCATTGTATGGGTGTGTGTTACATTACATTCACTAGTAGGAGTGAGAAAAACGTCACGGTGTGGTGCGCATTGTATGGGTGTGTGTTACATTACATTCACTAGTAGGAGTGAGAAAAACGTCACGGGGTGGTGCGCATTGTATGGGTGTGTGTTACATTACATTCACTAGTAGGAGTGAGAAAAATATCACGGGGTGGTGCGCATTGTATGGGTGTGTGTTACATTACATTCACTAGTAGGAGTGAGAAAAACATCACGGGGTGGTGCGCATTGTATGGGTGTGTGTTACATTACATTCACTCGTAGGAGTGAGAAAAACATCACGGGGTGGTGCGCATTGTATGGGTGTGTGTTACATTACCTTCACTCGTAGGAGTGAGAAAAACATCACGGGGTGGTGCGCATTGTATGGGTGTGTGTTACATTACATTCACTCATAGGAGTGAGAAAAACATCACGGGGTGGTGCGCATTGTATGGGTGTGTGTTACATTACATTCACTAGTAGGAGTGAGAAAAACATCACGGGGTGGTGCGCATTGTATGGGTGTGTGTTACATTACATTCACTAGTAGGAGTGAGAAAAACATCACGGGGTGGTGCGCATTGTATGGGTGTGTGTTACATTACATTCACTAGTAGGAGTGAGAAAAACATCACGGGGTGGTGCGCATTGTATGGGTGTGTGTTACATTACATTCACTAGTAGGAGTGAGGAAAACATCACGGGGTGGTGCGCATTGTATGCGTGTGTGTTACATTACATTCACTAGTAGGAGTGAGAAAAACATCACGGGGTGGTGCGCATTGTATGGGTGTGTGTTACATTACATTCACTAGTAGGAGTGAGAAAAACATCACGGGGTGGTGCGCATTGTATGGGTGTGTGTTACATTAGATTCAATAGTAGGAGTGAGAAAAACATCATGGGGTGGTGCGCATTGTATGGGTGTGTGTTACATTACATTCACTAGTATGAGTGAGAAAAACATCACGGGGTGGTGCGCATTGTATGGGTGTGTGTTACATTACATTCACTCGTAGGAGTGAGAAAAACATCACGGGGTGGTGCCCATTGTATGGGTGTGTGTTACATTACATTCACTAGTAGGAGTGAGAAAAACATCACGGGGTGGTGCGCATTGTACGGGTGTGTGTTACGTTAGATTCCCTAGTAGGAGTGAGAAAAACATCACGGGGTGGTGCGCATTGTATGGGTGTGTGTTACGTTAGATTCACTAGTAGGAGTGAGAAAAACATCACGGGGTGGTGCGCATTGCATGGGTGTGTGTTACATTACATTCACTAGTAGGAGTGAGAAAAACATCACGGGGTGGTGCGCATTGTATGGGTGTTTGTTACATTAGATTCACCAGTAGGAGTGAGAAAATCATCACGGGGTGGTGCGCATTGTATGGGTGTGTGTTACATTACATTCACTAGTAGGAGTGAGAAAAACATCACGGGGTGGTGCGCATTGTATGGGTGTGTGCTACATTACATTCACTAGTAGGAGTGAGAAAAACATCACGGGGTGGTGCGCATTGTATGGGTGTGTGTTACATTACATTCACTAGTAGGAGTGAGAAAAACATCACGGGGTGGTGCGCATTGTATGGGTGTGTGTTACATTACATTCACTAGTAGGAGTGAGAAAAACATCACGGGGTGGTGCGCATTGTATGGGTGTGTGTTACGTTAGATTCACTAGTAGGAGTGAGAAAAACATCACGGGGTGGTGCGCATTGTATGGGTGTGTGTTACGTTAGATTCACTAGTAGGAGTGAGAAAAACATCACGGCGTGGTGCGCATTGTATGGGTGTGTGTTACATTACATTCACTAGTAGGAGTGAGAAAAACATCACGGGGTGGTGCGCATTGTATGGGTGTTTTTTACATTAGATTCACCAGTAGGAGTGAGAAAATCATCACGGGGTGGTGCGCATTGTATGGGTGTTTGTTACATTAGATTCACTAGTAGGAGTGAGAAAAACATCACGGGGTGGTGCGCATTGTATGGGTGTGTGTTACATTACATTCACTAGTAGGAGTGAGAAAAACATCACGGGGTGGTGCGCATTGTAGGCGTGTGTGTTACATTAGATTCACTCGTAGGAGTGAGAAAAACATCACGGGGTGGTGCGCATTGTATGGGTGTGTGTTACATTACCTTCACTCGTAGGAGTGAGAAAAACATCACGGGGTGGTGCGCATTGTATGGGTGTGTGTTACATTACATTCACTCGTAGGAGTGAGAAAAACATCACGGGGTGGTGCGCATTGTATGGGTGTGTGTTACATTACATTCACTAGTAGGAGTGAGAAAAACATCACGGGGTGGTGCGCATTGTATGGGTGTGTGTTACATTACATTCACTAGTAGGAGTGAGAAAAACATCACGGGGTGGTGCGCATTGTATGGGTGTGTGACATTACATTCACTAGTAGGAGTGAGAAAAACATCACGGGGTGGTGCGCATTGTATGGGTGTGTGTTACATTACATTCACTAGTAGGTGTGAGAAAAACATCACGGGGTGGTGCGCATTTTATGGGTGTTTGTTACATTAGATTCACTAGTAGGAGTGAGAAAATCATCACGGGGTGGTGCGCATTGTATGGGTGTGTGTTACATTACATTCACTAGTAGGAGTGAGAAAATCATCACGGGGTGGTGCGCATTTTATGGGTGTGTGTTACATTACATTCACTAGTAGGAGTGAGAAAAACATCACGCGGTGGTGTGCATTGTATGGGTGTTTTTTACATTACATTCACTAGTAGGAGTGAGAAAAACGTCACGGTGTGGTGCGCATTGTATGGGTGTGTGTTACATTACATTCACTAGTAGGAGTGAGAAAAACGTCACAGGGTGGTGCGCATTGTATGGGTGTGTGTTACATTACATTCACTAGTAGGAGTGAGAAAAACATCACGGGGTGGTGCGCATTGTATGGGTGTGTGTTACATTACATTCACTAGTAGGAGTGAGAAAAATATCACGGGGTGGTGCGCATTGTATGGGTGTGTGTTACATTAGATTCACTAGTAGGAGTGAGAAAAACATCACGGGGTGGTGCGCATTGTATGGATGTGTGTTACATTACATTCACTAGTAGGAGTGAGAAAAACATCACGGGGTGGTGCGCATTGTATGGGTGTGTGTTACATTACATTCACTAGTAGGAGTGAGAAAAACATCACGGGGTGGTGCGCATTGTATGGGTGTGTGTTACATTACATTCACTCGTAGGAGTGAGAAAAACATCACGGGGTGGTGCGCATTGTATGGGTGTGTTACATTACCTTCACTCGTAGGAGTGAGAAAAACATCACGGGGTGGTGCGCATTGTATGGGTGTGTGTTACATTACATTCACTCGTAGGAGTGAGAAAAACATCACGGGGTGGTGCGCATTGTATGGGTGTGTGTTACATTACATTCACTAGTAGGAGTGAGAAAAACATCACGGGGTGGTGCGCATTGTATGGGTGTGTGTTACATTACATTCACTAGTAGGAGTGAGAAAAACATCACGGGGTGGTGCGCATTGTATGGGTGTGTGTTACATTACATTCACTAGTAGGAGTGAGAAAAACATCACGGGGTGGTGCGCATTGTATGGGTGTGTGTTACATTACATTCACTAGTAGGAGTGAGGAAAACATCACGGGGTGGTGCGCATTGTATGCGTGTGTGTTACATTACATTCACTAGTAGGAGTGAGAAAAACATCACGGGGTGGTGCGCATTGTATGGGTGTGTGTTACATTACATTCACTAGTAGGAGTGAGAAAAACATCACGGGGTGGTGCGCATTGTATGGGTGTGTGTTACATTAGATTCACTAGTAGGACTGAGAAAAACATCATGGGGTGGTGCGCATTGTATGGGTGTGTGTTACATTACATTCACTAGTATGAGTGAGAAAAACATCACGGGGTGGTGCGCATTGTATGGGTGTGTGTTACATTACATTCACTCGTAGAAGTGAGCAAAACATCACGGGGTGGTGCCCATTGTATGGGTGTGTGTTACATTACATTCACTAGTAGGAGTGAGAAAAACATCACGGGGTGGTGCGCATTGTACGGGTGTGTGTTACGTTAGATTCCCTAGTAGGAGTGAGAAAAACATCACGGGGTGGTGCGCATTGTATGGGTGTGTGTTACGTTAGATTCACTAGTAGGAGTGAGAAAAACATCACGGGGTGGTGCGCATTGTATGGGTGTGTGTTACATTACATTCACTATTAGGAGTGAGAAAATCATCACGGGGTGGTGCGCATTGTATGGGTGTGTGTTACATTACATTCACTAGTAGGAGTGAGAAAAACATCACGGGGTGGTGCGCATTGTATGGGTGTGTGTTACATTACATTCACTAGTAGGAGTGAGAAAAACATCACGGGGTGGTGCGCATTGTATGGGTGTGTGTTACATTACATTCACTAGTAGGAGTGAGAAAAACATCACGGGGTGGTGCGCATTGTATGGGTGTGTGTTACATTACATTCACTAGTAGGAGTGAGAAAAACATCACGGGGTGGTGCGCATTGTATGGGTGTGTGTTACGTTAGATTCACTTGTAGGAGTGAGAAAAACATCACGGGGTGGTGCGCATTGTATGGGTGTGTGTTACGTTAGATTCACTAGTAGGAGTGAGAAAAACATCACGGCGTGGTGCGCATTGTATGGGTGTGTGTTACATTACATTCACTAGTAGGAGTGAGAAAAACATCACGGGGTGGTGCGCATTGTATGGGTGTTTGTTACATTAGATTCACCAGTAGGAGTGAGAAAATCATCACGGGGTGGTGCGCATTGTATGGGTGTGTGTTACATTACATTCACTAGTAGGAGTGAGAAAAACATCACGGGGTGGTGCCCATTCTATGGGTGTGTGTCACATTACATTCACTAGTAGGAGTGAGAAAAACATCACGGGGTGTTGCGCATTGTATGGGTGTGTGTTACATTACATTCACTAGTAGGAGAGAGAAGAACATCACGGGGTGGTGCGCATTGTATGGGTGTTTGTTACATTAGATTCACTAGTAGGAGTGAGAAAAACATCACGGGGTGCTGCGCATTGTATGGGTGTTTGTTACATTAGATTCACCAGTAGGAGTGAGAAAATCATCACGGGGTGGTGCGCATTGTATGGGTGTGTGTTACATTACATTCACTAGTAGGAGTGAGAAAAACATAACGGGGTGGTGCCCATTCTATGGGTGTGTGTCACATTACATTCACTAGTAGGAGTGAGAAAAACATCACGGGGTGTTGCGCATTGTATGGGTGTGTGTTACATTACATTCACTAGTAGGAGAGAGAAGAACATCACGGGGTGGTGCGCATTGTATGGGTGTTTGTTACATTAGATTCACTAGTAGGAGTGAGAAAAACATCACGGGGTGCTGCGCATTGTATGGGTGTGTGTTACATTACATTCACTAGTAGGAGTGAGAAAAACATCACGGGGTGGTGCGCATTGTATGCGTGTGTGTTACATTAGATTCACTCGTAGGAGTGAGAAAAACATCACGGGGTGGTGCGCATTGTATGGGTGTGTGTTACATTACATTCACTCGTAGGAGTGAGAAAAACATCACGGGGTGGTGCGCATTGTATGGGTGTGTGTTACATTACATTCACTAGTAGGAGTGAGAAAAACATCACGGGGTGGTGCGCATTCTATGGGTGTGTGTTACATTACATTCACTAGTAGGAGTGAGAAAAACATCACGGGGTGGTGCGCATTGTATGGGTGTGTGTTACATTACATTCACTAGTAGGAGTGAGAAAAACATCACGGGGTGGTGCGCATTGTATGGGTGTGTGACATTACATTCACTAGTAGGAGTGAGAAAAACATCACGGGGTGGTGCGCATTGCATGGGTGTGTGTTACGTTAGATTCACTAGTAGGAGTGAGAAAAACATCACGGGGTGGTGCGCATTGTATGGGTGTGTGTTACGTTAGATTCACTAGTAGGAGTGAGAAAAACATCACGGGGTGGTGCGCATTGTATGGGTGTGTGTTACATTACATTCACTAGTAGGAGTGAGAAAAACATCACGGGGTGGTGCGCATTGTATGGGTGTTTGTTACATTAGATTCACTAGTAGGAGTGAGAAAATCATCACGGGGTGGTGCGCATTGTATGGGTGTGTGTTACATTACATTCACTAGTAGGAGTGAGAAAAACATCACGGGGTGGTGCGCAATGTATGGGTGTTTGTTACATTAGATTCACTAGTAGGAGTGAGAAAAACATCACGGGGTGGTGCGCATTGTATGGGTGTGTGTTACATTACATTCACTAGTAGGAGTGAGAAAAACATCACGGGGTGGTGCCCATTGTATGGGTGTGTGTTACATTACATTCACTAGTAGGAGTGAGAAAAACATCAAGGGGTGGTGCGCATTGTACGGGTGTGTGTTACGTTAGATTCCCTAGTAGGAGTGAGAAAAACATCACGGGGTGGTGCGCATTGTATGGGTGTGTGTTACGTTAGATTCACTAGTAGGAGTGAGAAAAACATCACGGGGTGGTGCGCATTGTATGGGTGTGTGTTACATTACATTCACTAGTAGGAGTGAGAAAAACATCACGGGGTGGTGCGCATTGTATGGGTGTTTGTTACATTAGATTCACTAGTAGGAGTGAGAAAATCATCACGGGGTGGTGCGCATTGTATGGGTGTGTGTTACATTACATTCACTAGTAGGAGTGAGAAAAACATCACGGGGTGGTGCGCATTGTATGGGTGTGTGTTACATTACATTCACTAGTAGGAGTGAGAAAATCATCACGGGGTGGTGCGCATTTTATGGGTGTGTGTTACATTACATTCACTAGTAGGAGTGAGAAAAACATCACGCGGTGGTGTGCATTGTATGGGTGTGTGTTACATTACATTCACTAGTAGGAGTGAGAAAAACGTCACGGTGTGGTGCGCATTGTATGGGTGTGTGTTACATTACATTCACTAGTAGGAGTGAGAAAAACGTCACAGGGTGGTGCGCATTGTATGGGTGTGTGTTACATTACATTCACTAGTAGGAGTGAGAAAAACATCACGGGGTGGTGCGCATTGTATGGGTGTGTGTTACATTACATTCACTAGTAGGAGTGAGAAAAATATCACGGGGTGGTGCGCATTGTATGGGTGTGTGTTACATTAGATTCACTAGTAGGAGTGAGAAAAACATCACGGGTTGGTGCGCATTGTATGGATGTGTGTTACATTACATTCACTAGTAGGAGTGAGAAAAACATCACGGGGTGGTGCGCATTGTATGGGTGTGTGTTACATTACATTCACTAGTAGGAGTGAGAACAACATCACGGGGTGGTGCGCATTGTATGGGTGTGTGTTACATTACATTCACTCGTAGGAGTGAGAAAAACATCACGGGGTGGTGCGCATTGTATGGGTGTGTGTTACATTACCTTCACTCGTAGGAGTGAGAAAAACATCACGGGGTGGTGCGCATTGTATGGGTGTGTGTTACATTACATTCACTCGTAGGAGTGAGAAAAACATCACGGGGTGGTGCGCATTGTATGGGTGTGTGTTACATTACATTCACTAGTAGGAGTGAGAAAAACATCACGGGGTGGTGCGCATTGTATGGGTGTGTGTTACATTACATTCACTAGTAGGAGTGAGAAAAACATCACGGGGTGGTGCGCATTGTATGGGTGTGTGTTACATTACATTCACTAGTAGGAGTGAGAAAATCGTCACGGGGTGGTGCGCATTGTATGGGTGTGTGTTACATTACATTCACTAGTAGGAGTGAGAAAAACGTCACGCGGTGGTGTGCATTGTATGGGTGTGTGTTACATTACATTCACTAGTAGGAGTGAGAAAAACGTCACGGTGTGGTGCGCATTGTATGGGTGTGTGTTACATTACATTCACTAGTAGGAGTGAGAAAAACGTCACGGGGTGGTGCGCATTGTATGGGTGTGTGTTACATTACATTCACTAGTAGGAGTGAGAAAAACATCACGGGGTGGTGCGCATTGTATGGGTGTGTGTTACATTACATTCACTAGTAGGAGTGAGAAAAATATCACGGGGTGGTGCGCATTGTATGGGTGTGTGTTACATTACATTCACTAGTAGGAGTGAGAAAAACATCACGGGGTGGTGCGCATTGTATGGGTGTGTGTTACATTACATTCACTCGTAGGAGTGAGAAAAACATCACGGGGTGGTGCGCATTGTATGGGTGTGTGTTACATTACCTTCACTCGTAGGAGTGAGAAAAACATCACGGGGTGGTGCGCATTGTATGGGTGTGTGTTACATTACATTCACTCATAGGAGTGAGAAAAACATCACGGGGTGGTGCGCATTGTATGGGTGTGTGTTACATTACATTCACTAGTAGGAGTGAGAAAAACATCACGGGGTGGTGCGCATTGTATGGGTGTGTGTTACATTACATTCACTAGTAGGAGTGAGAAAAACATCACGGGGTGGTGCGCATTGTATGGGTGTGTGTTACATTACATTCACTAGTAGGAGTGAGAAAAACATCACGGGGTGGTGCGCATTGTATGGGTGTGTGTTACATTACATTCACTAGTAGGAGTGAGGAAAACATCACGGGGTGGTGCGCATTGTATGGGTGTGTGTTACATTACATTCACTAGTAGGAGTGAGAAAAACATCACGGGGTGGTGCGCATTGTATGGGTGTGTGTTACATTACATTCACTAGTAGGAGTGAGGAAAACATCACGGGGTGGTGCGCATTGTATGCGTGTGTGTTACATTACATTCACTAGTAGGAGTGAGAAAAACATCACGGGGTGGTGCGCATTGTATGGGTGTGTGTTACATTACATTCACTAGTAGGAGTGAGAAAAACATCACGGGGTGGTGCGCATTGTATGGGTGTGTGTTACATTAGATTCAATAGTAGGAGTGAGAAAAACATCATGGGGTGGTGCGCATTGTATGGGTGTGTGTTACATTACATTCACTAGTATGAGTGAGAAAAACATCACGGGGTGGTGCGCATTGTATGGGTGTGTGTTACATTACATTCACTCGTAGGAGTGAGAAAAACATCACGGGGTGGTGCCCATTGTATGGGTGTGTGTTACATTACATTCACTAGTAGGAGTGAGAAAAACATCACGGGGTGGTGCGCATTGTACGGGTGTGTGTTACGTTAGATTCCCTAGTAGGAGTGAGAAAAACATCACGGGGTGGTGCGCATTGTATGGGTGTGTGTTACGTTAGATTCACTAGTAGGAGTGAGAAAAACATCACGGGGTGGTGCGCATTGCATGGGTGTGTGTTACATTACATTCACTAGTAGGAGTGAGAAAAACATCACGGGGTGGTGCGCATTGTATGGGTGTTTGTTACATTAGATTCACCAGTAGGAGTGAGAAAATCATCACGGGGTGGTGCGCATTGTATGGGTGTGTGTTACATTACATTCACTAGTAGGAGTGAGAAAAACATCACGGGGTGGTGCGCATTGTATGGGTGTGTGTTACATTACATTCACTAGTAGGAGTGAGAAAAACATCACGGGGTGGTGCGCATTGTATGGGTGTGTGTTACATTACATTCACTAGTAGGAGTGAGAAAAACATCACGGGGTGGTGCGCATTGTATGGGTGTGTGTTACATTACATTCACTAGTAGGAGTGAGAAAAACATCACGGGGTGGTGCGCATTGTATGGGTGTGTGTTACGTTAGATTCACTAGTAGGAGTGAGAAAAACATCACGGGGTGGTGCGCATTGTATGGGTGTGTGTTACGTTAGATTCACTAGTAGGAGTGAGAAAAACATCACGGCGTGGTGCGCATTGTATGGGTGTGTGTTACATTACATTCACTAGTAGGAGTGAGAAAAACATCACGGGGTGGTGCGCATTGTATGGGTGTTTTTTACATTAGATTCACCAGTAGGAGTGAGAAAATCATCACGGGGTGGTGCGCATTGTATGGGTGTTTGTTACATTAGATTCACTAGTAGGAGTGAGAAAAACATCACGGGGTGGTGCGCATTGTATGGGTGTGTGTTACATTACATTCACTAGTAGGAGTGAGAAAAACATCACGGGGTGGTGCGCATTGTAGGCGTGTGTGTTACATTAGATTCACTCGTAGGAGTGAGAAAAACATCACGGGGTGGTGCGCATTGTATGGGTGTGTGTTACATTACCTTCACTCGTAGGAGTGAGAAAAACATCACGGGGTGGTGCGCATTGTATGGGTGTGTGTTACATTACATTCACTCGTAGGAGTGAGAAAAACATCATGGGGTGGTGCGCATTGTATGGGTGTGTGTTACATTACATTCACTAGTAGGAGTGAGAAAAACATCACGGGGTGGTGCGCATTGTATGGGTGTGTGTTACATTACATTCACTAGTAGGAGTGAGAAAAACATCACGGGGTGGTGCGCATTGTATGGGTGTGTGACATTACATTCACTAGTAGGAGTGAGAAAATCATCACGGGGTGGTGCGCATTGTATGGGTGTGTGTTACATTACATTCACTAGTAGGTGTGAGAAAAACATCACGGGGTGGTGCGCATTGTATGGGTGTTTGTTACATTAGATTCACTAGTAGGAGTGAGAAAATCATCACGGGGTGGTGCGCATTGTATGGGTGTGTGTTACATTACATTCACTAGTAGGAGTGAGAAAATCATCACGGGGTGGTGCGCATTTTATGGGTGTGTGTTACATTACATTCACTAGTAGGAGTGAGAAAAACATCACGCGGTGGTGTGCATTGTATGGGTGTGTGTTACATTACATTCACTAGTAGGAGTGAGAAAAACGTCACGGTGTGGTGCGCATTGTATGGGTGTGTGTTACATTACATTCACTAGTAGGAGTGAGAAAAACGTCACAGGGTGGTGCGCATTGTATGGGTGTGTGTTACATTACATTCACTAGTAGGAGTGAGAAAAACATCACGGGGTGGTGCGCATTGTATGGGTGTGTGTTACATTACATTCACTAGTAGGAGTGAGAAAAATATCACGGGGTGGTGCGCATTGTATGGGTGTGTGTTACATTAGATTCACTAGTAGGAGTGAGAAAAACATCACGGGGTGGTGCGCATTGTATGGATGTGTGTTACATTACATTCACTAGTAGGAGTGAGAAAAACATCACGGGGTGGTGCGCATTGTATGGGTGTGTGTTACATTACATTCACTAGTAGGAGTGAGAAAAACATCACGGGGTGGTGCGCATTGTATGGGTGTGTGTTACATTACATTCACTCGTAGGAGTGAGAAAAACATCACGGGGTGGTGCGCATTGTATGGGTGTGTTACATTACCTTCACTCGTAGGAGTGAGAAAAACATCACGGGGTGGTGCGCATTGTATGGGTGTGTGTTACATTACATTCACTCGTAGGAGTGAGAAAAACATCACGGGGTGGTGCGCATTGTATGGGTGTGTGTTACATTACATTCACTAGTAGGAGTGAGAAAAACATCACGGGGTGGTGCGCATTGTATGGGTGTGTGTTACATTACATTCACTAGTAGGAGTGAGAAAAACATCACGGGGTGGTGCGCATTGTATGGGTGTGTGTTACATTACATTCACTAGTAGGAGTGAGAAAAACATCACGGGGTGGTGCGCATTGTATGGGTGTGTGTTACATTACATTCACTAGTAGGAGTGAGGAAAACATCACGGGGTGGTGCGCATTGTATGCGTGTGTGTTACATTACATTCACTAGTAGGAGTGAGAAAAACATCACGGGGTGGTGCGCATTGTATGGGTGTGTGTTACATTACATTCACTAGTAGGAGTGAGAAAAACATCACGGGGTGGTGCGCATTGTACGGGTGTGTGTTACGTTAGATTCCCTAGTAGGAGTGAGAAAAACATCACGGGGTGGTGCGCATTGTATGGGTGTGTGTTACGTTAGATTCACTAGTAGGAGTGAGAAAAACATCACGGGGTGGTGCGCATTGTATGGGTGTGTGTTACATTACATTCACTATTAGGAGTGAGAAAATCATCACGGGGTGGTGCGCATTGTATGGGTGTGTGTTACATTACATTCACTAGTAGGAGTGAGAAAAACATCACGGGGTGGTGCGCATTGTATGGGTGTGTGTTACATTACATTCACTAGTAGGAGTGAGAAAAACATCACGGGGTGGTGCGCATTGTATGGGTGTGTGTTACATTACATTCACTAGTAGGAGTGAGAAAAACATCACGGGGTGGTGCGCATTGTATGGGTGTGTGTTACATTACATTCACTAGTAGGAGTGAGAAAAACATCACGGGGTGGTGCGCATTGTATGGGTGTGTGTTACGTTAGATTCACTTGTAGGAGTGAGAAAAACATCACGGGGTGGTGCGCATTGTATGGGTGTGTGTTACGTTAGATTCACTAGTAGGAGTGAGAAAAACATCACGGCGTGGTGCGCATTGTATGGGTGTGTGTTACATTACATTCACTAGTAGGAGTGAGAAAAACATCACGGGGTGGTGCGCATTGTATGGGTGTTTGTTACATTAGATTCACCAGTAGGAGTGAGAAAATCATCACGGGGTGGTGCGCATTGTATGGGTGTGTGTTACATTACATTCACTAGTAGGAGTGAGAAAAACATCACGGGGTGGTGCCCATTCTATGGGTGTGTGTCACATTACATTCACTAGTAGGAGTGAGAAAAACATCACGGGGTGTTGCGCATTGTATGGGTGTGTGTTACATTACATTCACTAGTAGGAGAGAGAAGAACATCACGGGGTGGTGCGCATTGTATGGGTGTTTGTTACATTAGATTCACTAGTAGGAGTGAGAAAAACATCACGGGGTGCTGCGCATTGTATGGGTGTGTGTTACATTACATTCACTAGTAGGAGTGAGAAAAACATCACGGGGTGGTGCGCATTGTATGCGTGTGTGTTACATTAGATTCACTCGTAGGAGTGAGAAAAACATCACGGGGTGGTGCGCATTGTATGGGTGTGTGTTACATTACCTTCACTCGTAGGAGTGAGAAAAACATCACGGGGTGGTGCGCATTGCATGGGTGTGTGTTACATTACATTCACTCGTAGGAGTGAGAAAAACATCACGGGGTGGTGCGCATTGTATGGGTGTGTGTTACATTACATTCACTAGTAGGAGTGAGAAAAACATCACGGGGTGGTGCGCATTCTATGGGTGTGTGTTACATTACATTCACTAGTAGGAGTGAGAAAAACATCACGGGGTGGTGCGCATTGTATGGGTGTGTGTTACATTACATTCACTAGTAGGAGTGAGAAAAACATCACGGGGTGGTGCGCATTGTATGGGTGTGTGACATTACATTCACTAGTAGGAGTGAGAAAAACATCACGGGGTGGTGCGCATTGCATGGGTGTGTGTTACGTTAGATTCACTAGTAGGAGTGAGAAAAACATCACGGGGTGGTGCGCATTGTATGGGTGTGTGTTACGTTAGATTCACTAGTAGGAGTGAGAAAAACATCACGGGGTGGTGCGCATTGTATGGGTGTGTGTTACATTACATTCACTAGTAGGAGTGAGAAAAACATCACGGGGTGGTGCGCATTGTATGGGTGTTTGTTACATTAGATTCACTAGTAGGAGTGAGAAAATCATCACGGGGTGGTGCGCATTGTATGGGTGTGTGTTACATTACATTCACTAGTAGGAGTGAGAAAAACATCACGGGGTGGTGCGCAATGTATGGGTGTTTGTTACATTAGATTCACTAGTAGGAGTGAGAAAAACATCACGGGGTGGTGCGCATTGTATGGGTGTGTGTTACATTACATTCACTAGTAGGAGTGAGAAAAACATCACGGGGTGGTGCCCATTGTATGGGTGTGTGTTACATTACATTCACTAGTAGGAGTGAGAAAAACATCACGGGGTGGTGCGCATTGTACGGGTGTGTGTTACGTTAGATTCCCTAGTAGGAGTGAGAAAAACATCACGGGGTGGTGCGCATTGTATGGGTGTGTGTTACGTTAGATTCACTAGTAGGAGTGAGAAAAACATCACGGGGTGGTGCGCATTGTATGGGTGTGTGTTACATTACATTCACTAGTAGGAGTGAGAAAAACATCACGGGGTGGTGCGCATTGTATGGGTGTTTGTTACATTAGATTCACTAGTAGGAGTGAGAAAATCATCACGGGGTGGTGCGCATTGTATGGGTGTGTGTTACATTACATTCACTAGTAGGAGTGAGAAAAACATCACGGGGTGGTGCGCATTGTATGGGTGTGTGTTACATTACATTCACTAGTAGGAGTGAGAAAATCATCACGGGGTGGTGCGCATTTTATGGGTGTGTGTTACATTACATTCACTAGTAGGAGTGAGAAAAACATCACGCGGTGGTGTGCATTGTATGGGTGTGTGTTACATTACATTCACTAGTAGGAGTGAGAAAAACGTCACGGTGTGGTGCGCATTGTATGGGTGTGTGTTACATTACATTCACTAGTAGGAGTGAGAAAAACGTCACAGGGTGGTGCGCATTGTATGGGTGTGTGTTACATTACATTCACTAGTAGGAGTGAGAAAAACATCACGGGGTGGTGCGCATTGTATGGGTGTGTGTTACATTACATTCACTAGTAGGAGTGAGAAAAATATCACGGGGTGGTGCGCATTGTATGGGTGTGTGTTACATTAGATTCACTAGTAGGAGTGAGAAAAACATCACGGGTTGGTGCGCATTGTATGGATGTGTGTTACATTACATTCACTAGTAGGAGTGAGAAAAACATCACGGGGTGGTGCGCATTGTATGGGTGTGTGTTACATTACATTCACTAGTAGGAGTGAGAACAACATCACGGGGTGGTGCGCATTGTATGGGTGTGTGTTACATTACATTCACTCGTAGGAGTGAGAAAAACATCACGGGGTGGTGCGCATTGTATGGGTGTGTGTTACATTACCTTCACTCGTAGGAGTGAGAAAAACATCACGGGGTGGTGCGCATTGTATGGGTGTGTGTTACATTACATTCACTCGTAGGAGTGAGAAAAACATCACGGGGTGGTGCGCATTGTATGGGTGTGTGTTACATTACATTCACTAGTAGGAGTGAGAAAAACATCACGGGGTGGTGCGCATTGTATGGGTGTGTGTTACATTACATTCACTAGTAGGAGTGAGAAAAACATCACGGGGTGGTGCGCATTGTATGGGTGTGTGTTACATTACATTCACTAGTAGGAGTGAGAAAATCGTCACGGGGTGGTGCGCATTGTATGGGTGTGTGTTACATTACATTCACTAGTAGGAGTGAGAAAAACGTCACGCGGTGGTGTGCATTGTATGGGTGTGTGTTACATTACATTCACTAGTAGGAGTGAGAAAAACGTCACGGTGTGGTGCGCATTGTATGGGTGTGTGTTACATTACATTCACTAGTAGGAGTGAGAAAAACGTCACGGGGTGGTGCGCATTGTATGGGTGTGTGTTACATTACATTCACTAGTAGGAGTGAGAAAAACATCACGGGGTGGTGCGCATTGTATGGGTGTGTGTTACATTACATTCACTAGTAGGAGTGAGAAAAATATCACGGGGTGGTGCGCATTGTATGGGTGTGTGTTACATTACATTCACTAGTAGGAGTGAGAAAAACATCACGGGGTGGTGCGCATTGTATGGGTGTGTGTTACATTACATTCACTCGTAGGAGTGAGAAAAACATCACGGGGTGGTGCGCATTGTATGGGTGTGTGTTACATTACCTTCACTCGTAGGAGTGAGAAAAACATCACGGGGTGGTGCGCATTGTATGGGTGTGTGTTACATTACATTCACTCATAGGAGTGAGAAAAACATCACGGGGTGGTGCGCATTGTATGGGTGTGTGTTACATTACATTCACTAGTAGGAGTGAGAAAAACATCACGGGGTGGTGCGCATTGTATGGGTGTGTGTTACATTACATTCACTAGTAGGAGTGAGAAAAACATCACGGGGTGGTGCGCATTGTATGGGTGTGTGTTACATTACATTCACTAGTAGGAGTGAGAAAAACATCACGGGGTGGTGCGCATTGTATGGGTGTGTGTTACATTACATTCACTAGTAGGAGTGAGGAAAACATCACGGGGTGGTGCGCATTGTATGGGTGTGTGTTACATTACATTCACTAGTAGGAGTGAGAAAAACATCACGGGGTGGTGCGCATTGTATGGGTGTGTGTTACATTACATTCACTAGTAGGAGTGAGGAAAACATCACGGGGTGGTGCGCATTGTATGCGTGTGTGTTACATTACATTCACTAGTAGGAGTGAGAAAAACATCACGGGGTGGTGCGCATTGTATGGGTGTGTGTTACATTACATTCACTAGTAGGAGTGAGAAAAACATCACGGGGTGGTGCGCATTGTATGGGTGTGTGTTACATTAGATTCAATAGTAGGAGTGAGAAAAACATCATGGGGTGGTGCGCATTGTATGGGTGTGTGTTACATTACATTCACTAGTATGAGTGAGAAAAACATCACGGGGTGGTGCGCATTGTATGGGTGTGTGTTACATTACATTCACTCGTAGGAGTGAGAAAAACATCACGGGGTGGTGCCCATTGTATGGGTGTGTGTTACATTACATTCACTAGTAGGAGTGAGAAAAACATCACGGGGTGGTGCGCATTGTACGGGTGTGTGTTACGTTAGATTCCCTAGTAGGAGTGAGAAAAACATCACGGGGTGGTGCGCATTGTATGGGTGTGTGTTACGTTAGATTCACTAGTAGGAGTGAGAAAAACATCACGGGGTGGTGCGCATTGCATGGGTGTGTGTTACATTACATTCACTAGTAGGAGTGAGAAAAACATCACGGGGTGGTGCGCATTGTATGGGTGTTTGTTACATTAGATTCACCAGTAGGAGTGAGAAAATCATCACGGGGTGGTGCGCATTGTATGGGTGTGTGTTACATTACATTCACTAGTAGGAGTGAGAAAAACATCACGGGGTGGTGCGCATTGTATGGGTGTGTGTTACATTACATTCACTAGTAGGAGTGAGAAAAACATCACGGGGTGGTGCGCATTGTATGGGTGTGTGTTACATTACATTCACTAGTAGGAGTGAGAAAAACATCACGGGGTGGTGCGCATTGTATGGGTGTGTGTTACATTACATTCACTAGTAGGAGTGAGAAAAACATCACGGGGTGGTGCGCATTGTATGGGTGTGTGTTACGTTAGATTCACTAGTAGGAGTGAGAAAAACATCACGGGGTGGTGCGCATTGTATGGGTGTGTGTTACGTTAGATTCACTAGTAGGAGTGAGAAAAACATCACGGCGTGGTGCGCATTGTATGGGTGTGTGTTACATTACATTCACTAGTAGGAGTGAGAAAAACATCACGGGGTGGTGCGCATTGTATGGGTGTTTTTTACATTAGATTCACCAGTAGGAGTGAGAAAATCATCACGGGGTGGTGCGCATTGTATGGGTGTGTGTTACATTACATTCACTAGTAGGAGTGAGAAAAACATCACGGGGTGGTGCCCATTATATGGGTGTGTGTTACATTACATTCACTAGTAGGAGTGAGAAAAACATCACGGGGTGTTGCGCATTGTATGGGTGTGTGTTACATTACATTCACTAGTAGGAGAGAGAAAAACATCACGGGGTGGTGCGCATTGTATGGGTGTTTGTTACATTAGATTCACTAGTAGGAGTGAGAAAAACATCACGGGGTGGTGCGCATTGTATGGGTGTGTGTTACATTACATTCACTAGTAGGAGTGAGAAAAACATCACGGGGTGGTGCGCATTGTAGGCGTGTGTGTTACATTAGATTCACTCGTAGGAGTGAGAAAAACATCACGGGGTGGTGCGCATTGTATGGGTGTGTGTTACATTACCTTCACTCGTAGGAGTGAGAAAAACATCACGGGGTGGTGCGCATTGTATGGGTGTGTGTTACACTACATTCACTCGTAGGAGTGAGAAAAACATCACGGGGTGGTGCGCATTGTATGGGTGTGTGTTACATTACATTCACTAGTAGGAGTGAGAAAAACATCACGGGGTGGTGCGCATTGTATGGGTGTGTGTTACATTACATTCACTAGTAGGAGTGAGAAAAACATCACGGGGTGGTGCGCATTGTATGGGTGTGTGACATTACATTCACTAGTAGGAGTGAGAAAATCATCACGGGGTGGTGCGCATTGTATGGGTGTGTGTTACATTACATTCACTAGTAGGTGTGAGAAAAACATCACGGGGTGGTGCGCATTGTATGGGTGTTTGTTACATTAGATTCACTAGTAGGAGTGAGAAAATCATCACGGGGTGGTGCGCATTGTATGGGTGTGTGTTACATTACATTCACTAGTAGGAGTGAGAAAATCATCACGGGGTGGTGCGCATTTTATGGGTGTGTGTTACATTACATTCACTAGTAGGAGTGAGAAAAACATCACGCGGTGGTGTGCATTGTATGGGTGTGTGTTACATTACATTCACTAGTAGGAGTGAGAAAAACGTCACGGTGTGGTGCGCATTGTATGGGTGTGTGTTACATTACATTCACTAGTAGGAGTGAGAAAAACGTCACAGGGTGGTGCGCATTGTATGGGTGTGTGTTACATTACATTCACTAGTAGGAGTGAGAAAAACATCACGGGGTGGTGCGCATTGTATGGGTGTGTGTTACATTACATTCACTAGTAGGAGTGAGAAAAATATCACGGGGTGGTGCGCATTGTATGGGTGTGTGTTACATTAGATTCACTAGTAGGAGTGAGAAAAACATCACGGGGTGGTGCGCATTGTATGGATGTGTGTTACATTACATTCACTAGTAGGAGTGAGAAAAACATCACGGGGTGGTGCGCATTGTATGGGTGTGTGTTACATTACATTCACTAGTAGGAGTGAGAAAAACATCACGGGGTGGTGCGCATTGTATGGGTGTGTGTTACATTACATTCACTCGTAGGAGTGAGAAAAACATCACGGGGTGGTGCGCATTGTATGGGTGTGTTACATTACCTTCACTCGTAGGAGTGAGAAAAACATCACGGGGTGGTGCGCATTGTATGGGTGTGTGTTACATTACATTCACTCGTAGGAGTGAGAAAAACATCACGGGGTGGTGCGCATTGTATGGGTGTGTGTTACATTACATTCACTAGTAGGAGTGAGAAAAACATCACGGGGTGGTGCGCATTGTATGGGTGTGTGTTACATTACATTCACTAGTAGGAGTGAGAAAAACATCACGGGGTGGTGCGCATTGTATGGGTGTGTGTTACATTACATTCACTAGTAGGAGTGAGAAAAACATCACGGGGTGGTGCGCATTGTATGGGTGTGTGTTACATTACATTCACTAGTAGGAGTGAGGAAAACATCACGGGGTGGTGCGCATTGTATGCGTGTGTGTTACATTACATTCACTAGTAGGAGTGAGAAAAACATCACGGGGTGGTGCGCATTGTATGGGTGTGTGTTACATTACATTCACTAGTAGGAGTGAGAAAAACATCACGGGGTGGTGCGCATTGTATGGGTGTGTGTTACATTAGATTCACTAGTAGGACTGAGAAAAACATCATGGGGTGGTGCGCATTGTATGGGTGTGTGTTACATTACATTCACTAGTATGAGTGAGAAAAACATCACGGGGTGGTGCGCATTGTATGGGTGTGTGTTACATTACATTCACTCGTAGAAGTGAGAAAAACATCACGGGGTGGTGCCCATTGTATGGGTGTGTGTTACATTACATTCACTAGTAGGAGTGAGAAAAACATCACGGGGTGGTGCGCATTGTACGGGTGTGTGTTACGTTAGATTCCCTAGTAGGAGTGAGAAAAACATCACGGGGTGGTGCGCATTGTATGGGTGTGTGTTACGTTAGATTCACTAGTAGGAGTGAGAAAAACATCACGGGGTGGTGCGCATTGTATGGGTGTGTGTTACATTACATTCACTAGTAGGAGTGAGAAAAACATCACGGGGTGGTGCGCATTGTATGGGTGTTTGTTACATTAGATTCACTAGTAGGAGTGAGAAAATCATCACGGGGTGGTGCGCATTGTATGGGTGTGTGTTACATTACATTCACTAGTAGGAGTGAGAAAAACATCACGGGGTGGTGCGCATTGTATGGGTGTGTGTTACATTACATTCACTAGTAGGAGTGAGAAAATCATCACGGGGTGGTGCGCATTTTATGGGTGTGTGTTACATTACATTCACTAGTAGGAGTGAGAAAAACATCACGCGGTGGTGTGCATTGTATGGGTGTGTGTTACATTACATTCACTAGTAGGAGTGAGAAAAACGTCACGGTGTGGTGCGCATTGTATGGGTGTGTGTTACATTACATTCACTAGTAGGAGTGAGAAAAACGTCACAGGGTGGTGCGCATTGTATGGGTGTGTGTTACATTACATTCACTAGTAGGAGTGAGAAAAACATCACGGGGTGGTGCGCATTGTATGGGTGTGTGTTACATTACATTCACTAGTAGGAGTGAGAAAAATATCACGGGGTGGTGCGCATTGTATGGGTGTGTGTTACATTAGATTCACTAGTAGGAGTGAGAAAAACATCACGGGTTGGTGCGCATTGTATGGATGTGTGTTACATTACATTCACTAGTAGGAGTGAGAAAAACATCACGGGGTGGTGCGCATTGTATGGGTGTGTGTTACATTACATTCACTAGTAGGAGTGAGAACAACATCACGGGGTGGTGCGCATTGTATGGGTGTGTGTTACATTACATTCACTCGTAGGAGTGAGAAAAACATCACGGGGTGGTGCGCATTGTATGGGTGTGTGTTACATTACCTTCACTCGTAGGAGTGAGAAAAACATCACGGGGTGGTGCGCATTGTATGGGTGTGTGTTACATTACATTCACTCGTAGGAGTGAGAAAAACATCACGGGGTGGTGCGCATTGTATGGGTGTGTGTTACATTACATTCACTAGTAGGAGTGAGAAAAACATCACGGGGTGGTGCGCATTGTATGGGTGTGTGTTACATTACATTCACTAGTAGGAGTGAGAAAAACATCACGGGGTGGTGCGCATTGTATGGGTGTGTGTTACATTACATTCACTAGTAGGAGTGAGAAAATCGTCACGGGGTGGTGCGCATTGTATGGGTGTGTGTTACATTACATTCACTAGTAGGAGTGAGAAAAACGTCACGCGGTGGTGTGCATTGTATGGGTGTGTGTTACATTACATTCACTAGTAGGAGTGAGAAAAACGTCACGGTGTGGTGCGCATTGTATGGGTGTGTGTTACATTACATTCACTAGTAGGAGTGAGAAAAACGTCACGGGGTGGTGCGCATTGTATGGGTGTGTGTTACATTACATTCACTAGTAGGAGTGAGAAAAACATCACGGGGTGGTGCGCATTGTATGGGTGTGTGTTACATTACATTCACTAGTAGGAGTGAGAAAAATATCACGGGGTGGTGCGCATTGTATGGGTGTGTGTTACATTACATTCACTAGTAGGAGTGAGAAAAACATCACGGGGTGGTGCGCATTGTATGGGTGTGTGTTACATTACATTCACTCGTAGGAGTGAGAAAAACATCACGGGGTGGTGCGCATTGTATGGGTGTGTGTTACATTACCTTCACTCGTAGGAGTGAGAAAAACATCACGGGGTGGTGCGCATTGTATGGGTGTGTGTTACATTACATTCACTCATAGGAGTGAGAAAAACATCACGGGGTGGTGCGCATTGTATGGGTGTGTGTTACATTACATTCACTAGTAGGAGTGAGAAAAACATCACGGGGTGGTGCGCATTGTATGGGTGTGTGTTACATTACATTCACTAGTAGGAGTGAGAAAAACATCACGGGGTGGTGCGCATTGTATGGGTGTGTGTTACATTACATTCACTAGTAGGAGTGAGAAAAACATCACGGGGTGGTGCGCATTGTATGGGTGTGTGTTACATTACATTCACTAGTAGGAGTGAGGAAAACATCACGGGGTGGTGCGCATTGTATGGGTGTGTGTTACATTACATTCACTAGTAGGAGTGAGAAAAACATCACGGGGTGGTGCGCATTGTATGGGTGTGTGTTACATTACATTCACTAGTAGGAGTGAGGAAAACATCACGGGGTGGTGCGCATTGTATGCGTGTGTGTTACATTACATTCACTAGTAGGAGTGAGAAAAACATCACGGGGTGGTGCGCATTGTATGGGTGTGTGTTACATTACATTCACTAGTAGGAGTGAGAAAAACATCACGGGGTGGTGCGCATTGTATGGGTGTGTGTTACATTAGATTCAATAGTAGGAGTGAGAAAAACATCATGGGGTGGTGCGCATTGTATGGGTGTGTGTTACATTACATTCACTAGTATGAGTGAGAAAAACATCACGGGGTGGTGCGCATTGTATGGGTGTGTGTTACATTACATTCACTCGTAGGAGTGAGAAAAACATCACGGGGTGGTGCCCATTGTATGGGTGTGTGTTACATTACATTCACTAGTAGGAGTGAGAAAAACATCACGGGGTGGTGCGCATTGTACGGGTGTGTGTTACGTTAGATTCCCTAGTAGGAGTGAGAAAAACATCACGGGGTGGTGCGCATTGTATGGGTGTGTGTTACGTTAGATTCACTAGTAGGAGTGAGAAAAACATCACGGGGTGGTGCGCATTGCATGGGTGTGTGTTACATTACATTCACTAGTAGGAGTGAGAAAAACATCACGGGGTGGTGCGCATTGTATGGGTGTTTGTTACATTAGATTCACCAGTAGGAGTGAGAAAATCATCACGGGGTGGTGCGCATTGTATGGGTGTGTGTTACATTACATTCACTAGTAGGAGTGAGAAAAACATCACGGGGTGGTGCGCATTGTATGGGTGTGTGTTACATTACATTCACTAGTAGGAGTGAGAAAAACATCACGGGGTGGTGCGCATTGTATGGGTGTGTGTTACATTACATTCACTAGTAGGAGTGAGAAAAACATCACGGGGTGGTGCGCATTGTATGGGTGTGTGTTACTTTACATTCACTAGTAGGAGTGAGAAAAACATCACGGGGTGGTGCGCATTGTATGGGTGTGTGTTACGTTAGATTCACTAGTAGGAGTGAGAAAAACATCACGGGGTGGTGCGCATTGTATGGGTGTGTGTTACGTTAGATTCACTAGTAGGAGTGAGAAAAACATCACGGCGTGGTGCGCATTGTATGGGTGTGTGTTACATTACATTCACTAGTAGGAGTGAGAAAAACATCACGGGGTGGTGCGCATTGTATGGGTGTTTTTTACATTAGATTCACCAGTAGGAGTGAGAAAATCATCACGGGGTGGTGCGCATTGTATGGGTGTGTGTTACATTACATTCACTAGTAGGAGTGAGAAAAACATCACGGGGTGGTGCCCATTCTATGGGTGTGTGTTACATTACATTCACTAGTAGGAGTGAGAAAAACATCACGGGGTGTTGCGCATTGTATGGGTGTGTGTTACATTACATTCACTAGTAGGAGAGAGAAAAACATCACGGGGTGGTGCGCATTGTATGGGTGTTTGTTACATTAGATTCACTAGTAGGAGTGAGAAAAACATCACGGGGTGGTGCGCATTGTATGGGTGTGTGTTACATTACATTCACTAGTAGGAGTGAGAAAAACATCACGGGGTGGTGCGCATTGTAGGCGTGTGTGTTACATTAGATTCACTCGTAGGAGTGAGAAAAACATCACGGGGTGGTGCGCATTGTATGGGTGTGTGTTACATTACCTTCACTCGTAGGAGTGAGAAAAACATCACGGGGTGGTGCGCATTGTATGGGTGTGTGTTACACTACATTCACTCGTAGGAGTGAGAAAAACATCACGGGGTGGTGCGCATTGTATGGGTGTGTGTTACATTACATTCACTAGTAGGAGTGAGAAAAACATCACGGGGTGGTGCGCATTGTATGGGTGTGTGTTACATTACATTCACTAGTAGGAGTGAGAAAAACATCACGGGGTGGTGCGCATTGTATGGGTGTGTGACATTACATTCACTAGTAGGAGTGAGAAAATCATCACGGGGTGGTGCGCATTGTATGGGTGTGTGTTACATTACATTCACTAGTAGGTGTGAGAAAAACATCACGGGGTGGTGCGCATTGTATGGGTGTTTGTTACATTAGATTCACTAGTAGGAGTGAGAAAATCATCACGGGGTGGTGCGCATTGTATGGGTGTGTGTTACATTACATTCACTAGTAGGAGTGAGAAAATCATCACGGGGTGGTGCGCATTTTATGGGTGTGTGTTACATTACATTCACTAGTAGGAGTGAGAAAAACATCACGCGGTGGTGTGCATTGTATGGGTGTGTGTTACATTACATTCACTAGTAGGAGTGAGAAAAACGTCACGGTGTGGTGCGCATTGTATGGGTGTGTGTTACATTACATTCACTAGTAGGAGTGAGAAAAACGTCACAGGGTGGTGCGCATTGTATGGGTGTGTGTTACATTACATTCACTAGTAGGAGTGAGAAAAACATCACGGGGTGGTGCGCATTGTATGGGTGTGTGTTACATTACATTCACTAGTAGGAGTGAGAAAAATATCACGGGGTGGTGCGCATTGTATGGGTGTGTGTTACATTAGATTCACTAGTAGGAGTGAGAAAAACATCACGGGGTGGTGCGCATTGTATGGATGTGTGTTACATTACATTCACTAGTAGGAGTGAGAAAAACATCACGGGGTGGTGCGCATTGTATGGGTGTGTGTTACATTACATTCACTAGTAGGAGTGAGAAAAACATCACGGGGTGGTGCGCATTGTATGGGTGTGTGTTACATTACATTCACTCGTAGGAGTGAGAAAAACATCACGGGGTGGTGCGCATTGTATGGGTGTGTTACATTACCTTCACTCGTAGGAGTGAGAAAAACATCACGGGGTGGTGCGCATTGTATGGGTGTGTGTTACATTACATTCACTCGTAGGAGTGAGAAAAACATCACGGGGTGGTGCGCATTGTATGGGTGTGTGTTACATTACATTCACTAGTAGGAGTGAGAAAAACATCACGGGGTGGTGCGCATTGTATGGGTGTGTGTTACATTACATTCACTAGTAGGAGTGAGAAAAACATCACGGGGTGGTGCGCATTGTATGGGTGTGTGTTACATTACATTCACTAGTAGGAGTGAGAAAAACATCACGGGGTGGTGCGCATTGTATGGGTGTGTGTTACATTACATTCACTAGTAGGAGTGAGGAAAACATCACGGGGTGGTGCGCATTGTATGCGTGTGTGTTACATTACATTCACTAGTAGGAGTGAGAAAAACATCACGGGGTGGTGCGCATTGTATGGGTGTGTGTTACATTACATTCACTAGTAGGAGTGAGAAAAACATCACGGGGTGGTGCGCATTGTATGGGTGTGTGTTACATTAGATTCACTAGTAGGACTGAGAAAAACATCATGGGGTGGTGCGCATTGTATGGGTGTGTGTTACATTACATTCACTAGTATGAGTGAGAAAAACATCACGGGGTGGTGCGCATTGTATGGGTGTGTGTTACATTACATTCACTCGTAGAAGTGAGAAAAACATCACGGGGTGGTGCCCATTGTATGGGTGTGTGTTACATTACATTCACTAGTAGGAGTGAGAAAAACATCACGGGGTGGTGCGCATTGTACGGGTGTGTGTTACGTTAGATTCCCTAGTAGGAGTGAGAAAAACATCACGGGGTGGTGCGCATTGTATGGGTGTGTGTTACGTTAGATTCACTAGTAGGAGTGAGAAAAACATCACGGGGTGGTGCGCATTGTATGGGTGTGTGTTACATTACATTCACTATTAGGAGTGAGAAAATCATCACGGGGTGGTGCGCATTGTATGGGTGTGTGTTACATTACATTCACTAGTAGGAGTGAGAAAAACATCACGGGGTGGTGCGCATTGTATGGGTGTGTGTTACATTACATTCACTAGTAGGAGTGAGAAAAACATCACGGGGTGGTGCGCATTGTATGGGTGTGTGTTACATTACATTCACTAGTAGGAGTGAGAAAAACATCACGGGGTGGTGCGCATTGTATGGGTGTGTGTTACATTACATTCACTAGTAGGAGTGAGAAAAACATCACGGGGTGGTGCGCATTGTATGGGTGTGTGTTACGTTAGATTCACTTGTAGGAGTGAGAAAAACATCACGGGGTGGTGCGCATTGTATGGGTGTGTGTTACGTTAGATTCACTAGTAGGAGTGAGAAAAACATCACGGCGTGGTGCGCATTGTATGGGTGTGTGTTACATTACATTCACTAGTAGGAGTGAGAAAAACATCACGGGGTGGTGCGCATTGTATGGGTGTTTGTTACATTAGATTCACCAGTAGGAGTGAGAAAATCATCACGGGGTGGTGCGCATTGTATGGGTGTGTGTTACATTACATTCACTAGTAGGAGTGAGAAAAACATCACGGGGTGGTGCCCATTCTATGGGTGTGTGTCACATTACATTCACTAGTAGGAGTGAGAAAAACATCACGGGGTGTTGCGCATTGTATGGGTGTGTGTTACATTACATTCACTAGTAGGAGAGAGAAGAACATCACGGGGTGGTGCGCATTGTATGGGTGTTTGTTACATTAGATTCACTAGTAGGAGTGAGAAAAACATCACGGGGTGCTGCGCATTGTATGGGTGTGTGTTACATTACATTCACTAGTAGGAGTGAGAAAAACATCACGGGGTGGTGCGCATTGTATGCGTGTGTGTTACATTAGATTCACTCGTAGGAGTGAGAAAAACATCACGGGGTGGTGCGCATTGTATGGGTGTGTGTTACATTACCTTCACTCGTAGGAGTGAGAAAAACATCACGGGGTGGTGCGCATTGCATGGGTGTGTGTTACATTACATTCACTCGTAGGAGTGAGAAAAACATCACGGGGTGGTGCGCATTGTATGGGTGTGTGTTACATTACATTCACTAGTAGGAGTGAGAAAAACATCACGGGGTGGTGCGCATTCTATGGGTGTGTGTTACATTACATTCACTAGTAGGAGTGAGAAAAACATCACGGGGTGGTGCGCATTGTATGGGTGTGTGTTACATTACATTCACTAGTAGGAGTGAGAAAAACATCACGGGGTGGTGCGCATTGTATGGGTGTGTGACATTACATTCACTAGTAGGAGTGAGAAAAACATCACGGGGTGGTGCGCATTGCATGGGTGTGTGTTACGTTAGATTCACTAGTAGGAGTGAGAAAAACATCACGGGGTGGTGCGCATTGTATGGGTGTGTGTTACGTTAGATTCACTAGTAGGAGTGAGAAAAACATCACGGGGTGGTGCGCATTGTATGGGTGTGTGTTACATTACATTCACTAGTAGGAGTGAGAAAAACATCACGGGGTGGTGCGCATTGTATGGGTGTTTGTTACATTAGATTCACTAGTAGGAGTGAGAAAATCATCACGGGGTGGTGCGCATTGTATGGGTGTGTGTTACATTACATTCACTAGTAGGAGTGAGAAAAACATCACGGGGTGGTGCGCAATGTATGGGTGTTTGTTACATTAGATTCACTAGTAGGAGTGAGAAAAACATCACGGGGTGGTGCGCATTGTATGGGTGTGTGTTACATTACATTCACTAGTAGGAGTGAGAAAAACATCACGGGGTGGTGCCCATTGTATGGGTGTGTGTTACATTACATTCACTAGTAGGAGTGAGAAAAACATCACGGGGTGGTGCGCATTGTACGGGTGTGTGTTACGTTAGATTCCCTAGTAGGAGTGAGAAAAACATCACGGGGTGGTGCGCATTGTATGGGTGTGTGTTACGTTAGATTCACTAGTAGGAGTGAGAAAAACATCACGGGGTGGTGCGCATTGTATGGGTGTGTGTTACATTACATTCACTAGTAGGAGTGAGAAAAACATCACGGGGTGGTGCGCATTGTATGGGTGTTTGTTACATTAGATTCACTAGTAGGAGTGAGAAAATCATCACGGGGTGGTGCGCATTGTATGGGTGTGTGTTACATTACATTCACTAGTAGGAGTGAGAAAAACATCACGGGGTGGTGCGCATTGTATGGGTGTGTGTTACATTACATTCACTAGTAGGAGTGAGAAAAACATCACGGGGTGGTGCGCATTGTATGGGTGTGTGTTACATTACATTCACTAGTAGGAGTGAGAAAAACATCACGGGGTGGTGCGCATTGTATGGGTGTGTGTTACATTACATTCACTAGTAGGAGTGAGAAAAACATCACGGGGTGGTGCGCATTGTATGGGTGTGTGTTACGTTAGATTCACTAGTAGGAGTGAGAAAAACATCACGGGGTGGTGCGCATTGTATGGGAGTGTGTTACGTTAGATTCACTAGTAGGAGTGAGAAAAACATCACGGCGTGGTGCGCATTGTATGGGTGTGTGTTACATTACATTCACTAGTAGGAGTGAGAAAAACATCACGGGGTGGTGCGCATTGTATGGGTGTTTGTTACATTAGATTCACCAGTAGGAGTGAGAAAATCATCACGGGGTGGTGCGCATTGTATGGGTGTGTGTTACATTACATTCACTAGTAGGAGTGAGAAAAACATCACGGGGTGGTGCGCATTGTATGGGTGTTTGTTACATTAGATTCACTAGTAGGAGTGAGAAAAACATCACGGGGTGGTGCGCATTGTATGGGTGTGTGTTACATTACATTCACTAGTAGGAGTGAGAAAAACATCACGGGGTGGTGCGCATTGTATGGGTGTGTGTTACATTACATTCACTAGTAGGAGTGAGAAAAACATCACAGGGTGGTGCGCATTGTATGGGTGTGTGACATTACATTCACTAGTAGGAGTGAGAAAAACATCACGGGGTGGTGCGCATTGCATGGGTGTGTGTTACGTTAGATTGACTAGTAGGAGTGAGAAAAACATCACGGGGTGGTGCGCATTGTATGGGTGTGTGTTACGTTAGATTCACTAGTAGGAGTGAGAAAAACATCACGGGGTGGTGCGCATTGTATGGGTGTGTGTTACATTACATTCACTCGTAGGAGTGAGAAAAACATCACGGGGTGGTGCGCATTGTATGGGTGTGTGTTACATTACCTTCACTCGTAGGAGTGAGAAAAACATCACGGGGTGGTGCGCATTGTATGGGTGTGTGTTACATTACATTCACTCGTAGGAGTGAGAAAAACATCACGGGGTGGTGCGCATTGTATGGGTGTGTGTTACATTACATTCACTAGTAGGAGTGAGAAAAACATCACGGGGTGGTGCGCATTGTATGGGTGTGTGTTACATTACATTCACTAGTAGGAGTGAGGAAAACATCACGGGGTGGTGCGCATTGTATGCGTGTGTGTTACATTACATTCACTAGTAGGAGTGAGAAAAACATCACGGGGTGGTGCGCATTGTATGGGTGTGTGTTACATTACATTCACTAGTAGGAGTGAGAAAAACATCACGGGGTGGTGCGCATTGTATGGGTGTGTGTTACATTAGATTCACTAGTAGGACTGAGAAAAACATCATGGGGTGGTGCGCATTGTATGGGTGTGTGTTACATTACATTCACTAGTATGAGTGAGAAAAACATCACGGGGTGGTGCGCATTGTATGGGTGTGTGTTACATTACATTCACTCGTAGGAGTGAGAAAAACATCACGGGGTGGTGCCCATTGTATGGGTGTGTGTTACATTACATTCACTAGTAGGAGTGAGAAAAACATCACGGGGTGGTGCGCATTGTACGGGTGTGTGTTACGTAAGATTCCCTAGTAGGAGTGAGAAAAACATCACGGGGTGGTGCGCATTGTATGGGTGTGTGTTACGTTAGATTCACTAGTAGGAGTGAGAAAAACATCACGGGGTGGTGCGCATTGTATGGGTGTGTGTTACATTACATTCACTAGTAGGAGTGAGAAAAACATCACGGGGTGGTGCGCATTGTATGGGTGTTTGTTACATTAGATTCACTAGTAGGAGTGAGAAAATCATCACGGGGTGGTGCGCATTGTATGGGTGTGTGTTACATTACATTCACTAGTAGGAGTGAGAAAAACATCACGGGGTGGTGCGCATTGTATGGGTGTGTGTTACATTACATTCACTAGTAGGAGTGAGAAAAACATCACGGGGTGGTGCGCATTGTATGGGTGTGTGTTACATTACATTCACTAGTAGGAGTGAGAAAAACATCACGGGGTGGTGCGCATTGTATGGGTGTGTGTTACATTACATTCACTAGTAGGAGTGAGAAAAACATCACGGGGTGGTGCGCATTGTATGGGTGTGTGTCACGTTAGATTCACTAGTAGGAGTGAGAAAAACATCACGGGGTGGTGCGCATTGTATGGGTGTGTGTTACGTTAGATTCACTAGTAGGAGTGAGAAAAACATCACGGCGTGGTGCGCATTGTATGGGTGTGTGTTACATTACATTCACTAGTAGGAGTGAGAAAAACATCACGGGGTGGTGCGCATTGTATGGGTGTTTGTTACATTAGATTCACTAGTAGGAGTGAGAAAATCATCACGGGGTGGTGCGCATTGTATGGGTGTGTGTTACATTACATTCACTAGTAGGAGTGAGAAAATCATCACGGGGTGGTGCGCATTTTATGGGTGTGTGTTACATTACATTCACTAGTAGGAGTGAGAAAAACATCACGCGGTGGTGTGCATTGTATGGGTGTGTGTTACATTACATTCACTAGTAGGAGTGAGAAAAACGTCACGGTGTGGTGCGCATTGTATGGGTGTGTGTTACATTACATTCACTAGTAGGAGTGAGAAAAACGTCACAGGGTGGTGCGCATTGTATGGGTGTGTGTTACATTACATTCACTAGTAGGAGTGAGAAAAACATCACGGGGTGGTGCGCATTGTATGGGTGTGTGTTACATTACATTCACTAGTAGGAGTGAGAAAAATATCACGGGGTGGTGCGCATTGTATGGGTGTGTGTTACATTAGATTCACTAGTAGGAGTGAGAAAAACATCACGGGGTGGTGCGCATTGTATGGATGTGTGTTACATTACATTCACTAGTAGGAGTGAGAAAAACATCACGGGGTGGTGCGCATTGTATGGGTGTGTGTTACATTACATTCAGTAGTAGGAGTGAGAAAAACATCACGGGGTGGTGCGCATTGTATGGGTGTGTGTTACATTACATTCACTCGTAGGAGTGAGAAAAACATCACGGGGTGGTGCGCATTGTATGGGTGTGTGTTACATTACCTTCACTCGTAGGAGTGAGAAAAACATCACGGGGTGGTGCGCATTGTATGGGTGTGTGTTACATTACATTCACTCGTAGGAGTGAGAAAAACATCACGGGGTGGTGCGCATTGTATGGGTGTGTGTTACATTACATTCACTAGTAGGAGTGAGAAAAACATCACGGGGTGGTGCGCATTGTATGGGTGTGTGTTACATTACATTCACTAGTAGGAGTGAGGAAAACATCACGGGGTGGTGCGCATTGTATGCGTGTGTGTTACATTACATTCACTAGTAGGAGTGAGAAAAACATCACGGGGTGGTGCGCATTGTATGGGTGTGTGTTACATTACATTCACTAGTAGGAGTGAGAAAAACATCACGGGGTGGTGCGCATTGTATGGGTGTGTGTTACATTAGATTCACTAGTAGGACTGAGAAAAACATCATGGGGTGGTGCGCATTGTATGGGTGTGTGTTACATTACATTCACTAGTATGAGTGAGAAAAACATCACGGGGTGGTGCGCATTGTATGGGTGTGTGTTACATTACATTCACTCGTAGGAGTGAGAAAAACATCACGGGGTGGTGCCCATTGTATGGGTGTGTGTTACATTACATTCACTAGTAGGAGTGAGAAAAACATCACGGGGTGGTGCGCATTGTACGGGTGTGTGTTACGTAAGATTCCCTAGTAGGAGTGAGAAAAACATCACGGGGTGGTGCGCATTGTATGGGTGTGTGTTACGTTAGATTCACTAGTAGGAGTGAGAAAAACATCACGGGGTGGTGCGCATTGTATGGGTGTGTGTTACATTACATTCACTAGTAGGAGTGAGAAAAACATCACGGGGTGGTGCGCATTGTATGGGTGTTTGTTACATTAGATTCACTAGTAGGAGTGAGAAAATCATCACGGGGTGGTGCGCATTGTATGGGTGTGTGTTACATTACATTCACTAGTAGGAGTGAGAAAAACATCACGGGGTGGTGCGCATTGTATGGGTGTGTGTTACATTACATTCACTAGTAGGAGTGAGAAAAACATCACGGGGTGGTGCGCATTGTATGGGTGTGTGTTACATTACATTCACTAGTAGGAGTGAGAAAAACATCACGGGGTGGTGCGCATTGTATGGGTGTGTGTTACATTACATTCACTAGTAGGAGTGAGAAAAACATCACGGGGTGGTGCGCATTGTATGGGTGTGTGTTACGTTAGATTCACTAGTAGGAGTGAGAAAAACATCACGGGGTGGTGCGCATTGTATGGGTGTGTGTTACGTTAGATTCACTAGTAGGAGTGAGAAAAACATCACGGCGTGGTGCGCATTGTATGGGTGTGTGTTACATTACATTCACTAGTAGGAGTGAGAAAAACATCACGGGGTGGTGCGCATTGTATGGGTGTTTGTTACATTAGATTCACCAGTAGGAGTGAGAAAATCATCACGGGGTGGTGCGCATTGTATGGGTGTGTGTTACATTACATTCACTAGTAGGAGTGAGAAAAACATCACGGGGTGGTGCCCATTCTATGGGTGTGTGTCACATTACATTCACTAGTAGGAGTGAGAAAAACATCACGGGGTGTTGCGCATTGTATGGGTGTGTGTTACATTACATTCACTAGTAGGAGAGAGAAAAACATCACGGGGTGGTGCGCATTGTATGGGTGTTTGTTACATTAGATTCACTAGTAGGAGTGAGAAAAACATCACGGGGTGGTGCGCATTGTATGGGTGTGTGTTACATTACATTCACTAGTAGGAGTGAGAAAAACATCACGGGGTGGTGCGCATTGTATGCGTGTGTGTTACATTAGATTCACTCGTAGGAGTGAGAAAAATATCACGGGGTGGTGCGCATTGTATGGGTGTGTGTTACATTACCTTCACTCGTAGGAGTGAGAAAAACATCACGGGGTGGTGCGCATTGTATGGGTGTGTGTTACATTACATTCACTCGTAGGAGTGAGAAAAACATCACGGGGTGGTGCGCATTGTATGGGTGTGTGTTACATTACATTCACTAGTAGGAGTGAGAAAAACATCACGGGGTGGTGCGCATTCTATGGGTGTGTGTTACATTACATTCACTAGTAGGAGTGAGAAAAACATCACGGGGTGGTGCGCATTGTATGGGTGTGTGTTACATTACATTCACTAGTAGGAGTGAGAAAAACATCACGGGGTGGTGCGCATTGTATGGGTGTGTGACATTACATTCACTAGTAGGAGTGAGAAAAACATCACGGGGTGGTGCGCATTGCATGGGTGTGTGTTACGTTAGATTCACTAGTAGGAGTGAGAAAAACATCACGGGGTGGTGCGCATTGTATGGGTGTGTGTTACGTTAGATTCACTAGTAGGAGTGAGAAAAACATCACGGGGTGGTGCGCATTGTATGGGTGTGTGTTACATTACATTCACTAGTAGGAGTGAGAAAAACATCACGGGGTGGTGCGCATTGTATGGGTGTTTGTTACATTAGATTCACTAGTAGGAGTGAGAAAATCATCACGGGGTGGTGCGCATTGTATGGGTGTGTGTTACATTACATTCACTAGTAGGAGTGAGAAAAACATCACGGGGTGGTGCGCAATGTATGGGTGTTTGTTACATTAGATTCACTAGTAGGAGTGAGAAAAACATCACGGGGTGGTGCGCATTGTATGGGTGTGTGTTACATTACATTCACTAGTAGGAGTGAGAAAAACATCACGGGGTGGTGCGCATTGTATGCGTGTGTGTTACATTAGATTCACTAGTAGGAGTGAGAAAAACATCACGGGGTGGTGCGCATTGTATGGGTGTGTGTTACATTACATTCACTAGTAGGAGTGAGAAAAACATCACGGGGTGGTGCGCATTGTATGGGTGTGTGTTACATTCACTAGTAGGAGTGAGAAAAACATCACGGGGTGGTGCGCATTGTATGGGTGTGTGTTACATTAGATTCACTAGTAGGAGTGAGAAAAACATCATGGGGTGGTGCGCATTGTATGGGTGTGTGTTACATTACATTCACTAGTATGAGTGAGAAAAACATCACGGGGTGGTGCGCATTGTATGGGTGTGTGTTACATTACATTCACTCGTAGGAGTGAGAAAAACATCACGGGGTGGTGCCCATTGTATGGGTGTGTGTTACATTACATTCACTAGTAGGAGTGAGAAAAACATCACGGGGTGGTGCGCATTGTACGGGTGTGTGTTACGTTAGATTCCCTAGTAGGAGTGAGAAAAATATCACGGGGTGGTGCGCATTGTATGGGTGTGTGTTACGTTAGATTCACTAGTAGGAGTGAGAAAATAATCACGGGGTGGTGCGCATTGTATGGGTGTGTGTTACATTACATTCACTAGTAGGAGTGAGAAAAACATCACGGGGTGGTGCGCATTGTATGGGTGTTTCTTACATTAGATTCACTAGTAGGAGTGAGAAAATCATCACGGGGTGGTGCGCATTGTATGGGAGTGTGTTACATTACATTCACTAGTAGGAGTGAGAAAAACATCACGGGGTGGTGCGCATTGTATGGGTGTGTGTTACATTACATTCACTAGTAGGAGTGAGAAAAACATCACGGGTGGTGCGCATTGTATGGGTGTGTGTTACATTACATTCACTAGTAGGAGTGAGAAAAACATCACGGGGTGGTGCGCATTGTATGGGTGTGTGTTACATTACATTCACTAGTAGGAGTGAGAAAAACATCACGGGGTGGTGCGCATTGTATGGGTGTGTGTTACGTTAGATTCACTAGTAGGAGTGAGAAAAACATCACGGGGTGGTGCGCATTGTATGGGTGTGTGTTACGTTAGATTCACTAGTAGGAGTGAGAAAAACATCACGGCGTGGTGCGCATTGTATGGGTGTGTGTTACATTACATTCACTAGTAGGAGTGAGAAAAACATCACGGGGTGGTGCGCATTGTATGGGTGTTTGTTACATTAGATTCACCAGTAGGAGTGAGAAAATCATCACGGGGCGGTGCGCATTGTATGGGTGTGTGTTACATTACATTCACTAGTAGGAGTGAGAAAAACATCACGGGGTGGTGCCCATTCTATGGGTGTGTGTTACATTACATTCACTAGTAGGAGTGAGAAAAACATCACGGGGTGTTGCGCATTGTATGGGTGTGTGTTACATTACATTCACTAGTAGGAGAGAGAAAAACATCACGGGGTGGTGCGCATTGTATGGGTGTTTGTTACATTAGATTCACTAGTAGGAGTGAGAAAAACATCACGGGGTGGTGCGCATTGTATGGGTGTGTGTTACATTACATTCACTAGTAGGAGTGAGAAAAACATCACGGGGTGGTGCGCATTGTATGCGTGTGTGTTACATTAGATTCACTAGTAGGAGTGAGAAAAACATCACGGGGTGGTGCGCATTGTATGGGTGTGTGTTACATTACATTCACTAGTAGGAGTGAGAAAAACATCACGGGGTGGTGCGCATTGTATGGGTGTGTGTTACATTACATTCACTAGTAGGAGTGAGAAAAACATCACGGGGTGGTGCGCATTGTACGGGTGTGTGTTACGTTAGATTCACTAGTAGGAGTGAGAAAAACATCACGGGGTGGTGCGCATTGTATGGGTGTGTGTTACGTTAGATTCACTAGTAGGAGTGAGAAAAACATCACGGGGTGGTGCGCATTGTATGGGTGTGTGTTACATTACATTCACTAGTAGGAGTGAGAAAAACATCACGGGGTGGTGCGCATTGTATGGGTGTTTGTTACATTAGATTCACTAGTAGGAGTGAGAAAATCATCACGGGGTGGTGCGCATTGTATGGGTGTGTGTTACATTACATTCACTAGTAGGAGTGAGAAAAACATCACGGGGTGGTGCGCATTCTATGGGTGTGTGTTACATTACATTCACTAGTAGGAGTGAGAAAAACATCACGGGGTGGTGCGCATTGTATGGGTGTGTGTTACATTGCATTCACTAGTAGGAGTGAGAAAAACATCACGGGGTGGTGCGCATTGTATGGGTGTTTGTTACATTAGATTCACTAGTAGGAGTGAGAAATACATCACGGGGTGGTGCGCATTGTATGGGTGTGTGTTACATTACATTCACTAGTAGGAGTGAGAAAAACATCACGGGGTGGTGCGCATTGTATGCGTGTGTGTTACATTAGATTCACTCGTAGGAGTGAGAAAAACATCACGGGGTGGTGCGCATTGTATGGGTGTGTGTTACATTACCTTCACTCGTAGGAGTGAGAAAAACATCACGGGGTGGTGCGCATTGTATGGGTGTTTGTTACATTAGATTCACTAGTAGGAGTGAGAAAAACATCACGGGGTGGTGCGCATTGTATGGGTGTGTGTTACATTACATTCACTAGTAGGAGAGAGAAAAACATCACGGGGTGGTGCGCATTGTATGGGTGTTTGTTACATTAGATTCACTAGTAGGAGTGAGAAAAACATCACGGGGTGGTGCGCATTGTATGGGTGTGTGTTACATTACATTCACTAGTAGGAGTGAGAAAAACATCACGGGGTGGTGCGCATTGTATGCGTGTGTGTTACATTAGATTCACTAGTAGGAGTGAGAAAAACATCACGGGGTGGTGCGCATTGTATGGGTGTGTGTTACATTACATTCACTAGTAGGAGTGAGAAAAACATCACGGGGTGGTGCGCATTGTATGGGTGTGTGTTACATTACATTCACTAGTAGGAGTGAGAAAAACATCACGGGGTGGTGCGCATTGTACGGGTGTGTGTTACGTTAGATTCACTAGTAGGAGTGAGAAAAACATCACGGGGTGGTGCGCATTGTATGGGTGTGTGTTACGTTAGATTCACTAGTAGGAGTGAGAAAAACATCACGGGGTGGTGCGCATTGTATGGGTGTGTGTTACATTACATTCACTAGTAGGAGTGAGAAAAACATCACGGGGTGGTGCGCATTGTATGGGTGTTTGTTACATTAGATTCACTAGTAGGAGTGAGAAAATCATCACGGGGTGGTGCGCATTGTATGGGTGTGTGTTACATTACATTCACTAGTAGGAGTGAGAAAAACATCACGGGGTGGTGCGCATTCTATGGGTGTGTGTTACATTACATTCACTAGTAGGAGTGAGAAAAACATCACGGGGTGGTGCGCATTGTATGGGTGTGTGTTACATTGAATTCACTAGTAGGAGTGAGAAAAACATCACGGGGTGGTGCGCATTGTATGGGTGTTTGTTACATTAGATTCACTAGTAGGAGTGAGAAAAACATCACGGGGTGGTGCGCATTGTATGGGTGTGTGTTACATTACATTCACTAGTAGGAGTGAGAAAAACATCACGGGGTGGTGCGCATTGTATGCGTGTGTGTTACATTAGATTCACTCGTAGGAGTGAGAAAAACATCACGGGGTGGTGCGCATTGTATGGGTGTGTGTTACATTACCTTCACTCGTAGGAGTGAGAAAAACATCACGGGGTGGTGCGCATTGTATGGGTGTTTGTTACATTAGATTCACTAGTAGGAGTGAGAAAAACATCACGGGGTGGTGCGCATTGTATGGGTGTGTGTTACATTACATTCACTAGTAGGAGAGAGAAAAACATCACGGGGTGGTGCGCATTGTATGGGTGTTTGTTACATTAGATTCACTAGTAGGAGTGAGAAAAACATCACGGGGTGGTGCGCATTGTATGGGTGTGTGTTACATTACATTCACTAGTAGGAGTGAGAAAAACATCACGGGGTGGTGCGCATTGTATGCGTGTGTGTTACATTAGATTCACTAGTAGGAGTGAGAAAAACATCACGGGGTGGTGCGCATTGTATGGGTGTGTGTTACATTACATTCACTAGTAGGAGTGAGAAAAACATCACGGGGTGGTGCGCATTGTATGGGTGTGTGTTACATTACATTCACTAGTAGGAGTGAGAAAAACATCACGGGGTGGTGCGCATTGTACGGGTGTGTGTTACGTTAGATTCACTAGTAGGAGTGAGAAAAACATCACGGGGTGGTGCGCATTGTATGGGTGTGTGTTACGTTAGATTCACTAGTAGGAGTGAGAAAAACATCACGGGGTGGTGCGCATTGTATGGGTGTGTGTTACATTACATTCACTAGTAGGAGTGAGAAAAACATCACGGGGTGGTGCGCATTGTATGGGTGTTTGTTACATTAGATTCACTAGTAGGAGTGAGAAAAACATCACGGGGTGGTGCGCATTGTATGGGTGTGTGTTACATTACATTCACTAGTAGGAGTGAGAAAAACATCACGGGGTGGTGCGCATTGTATGCGTGTGTGTTACATTAGATTCACTCGTAGGAGTGAGAAAAACATCACGGGGTGGTGCGCATTGTATGGGTGTGTGTTACATTACCTTCACTCGTAGGAGTGAGAAAAACATCACGGGGTGGTGCGCATTGTATGGGTGTGTGTTACATTACATTCACTCGTAGGAGTGAGAAAAACATCACGGGGTGGTGCGCATTGTATGGGTGTGTGTTACATTACATTCACTAGTAGGAGTGAGAAAAACATCACGGGGTGGTGCGCATTCTATGGGTGTGTGTTACATTACATTCACTAGTAGGAGTGAGAAAAACATCACGGGGTGGTGCGCATTGTATGGGTGTGTGTTACATTACATTCACTAGTAGGAGTGAGAAAAACATCACGGGGTGGTGCGCATTGTATGGGTGTGTGACATTACATTCACTAGTAGGAGTGAGAAAAACATCACGGGGTGGTGCGCATTGCATGGGTGTGTGTTACGTTAGATTCACTAGTAGGAGTGAGAAAAACATCACGGGGTGGTGCGCATTGTATGGGTGTGTGTTACGTTAGATTCACTAGTAGGAGTGAGAAAAACATCACGGGGTGGTGCGCATTGTATGGGTGTGTGTTACATTACATTCACTAGTAGGAGTGAGAAAAACATCACGGGGTGGTGCGCATTGTATGGGTGTTTGTTACATTAGATTCACTAGTAGGAGTGAGAAAATCATCACGGGGTGGTGCGCATTGTATGGGTGTGTGTTACATTACATTCACTAGTAGGAGTGAGAAAAACATCACGGGGTGGTGCGCAATGTATGGGTGTTTGTTACATTAGATTCACTAGTAGGAGTGAGAAAAACATCACGGGGTGGTGCGCATTGTATGGGGGTGTGTTACATTACATTCACTAGTAGGAGTGAGAAAAACATCACGGGGTGGTGCGCATTGTATGCGTGTGTGTTACATTAGATTCACTAGTAGGAGTGAGAAAAACATCACGGGGTGGTGCGCATTGTATGGGTGTGTGTTACATTACATTCACTAGTAGGAGTGAGAAAAACATCACGGGGTGGTGCGCATTGTATGGGTGTGTGTTACATTACATTCACTAGTAGGAGTGAGAAAAACATCACGGGGTGGTGCGCATTGTATGGGTGTGTGTTACATTAGATTCACTAGTAGGAGTGAGAAAAACATCATGGGGTGGTGCGCATTGTATGGGTGTGTGTTACATTACATTCACTAGTATGAGTGAGAAAAACATCACGGGGTGGTGCGCATTGTATGGGTGTGTGTTACATTACATTCACTCGTAGGAGTGAGAAAAACATCACGGGCTGGTGCCCATTGTATGGGTGTGTGTTACATTACATTCACTAGTAGGAGTGAGAAAAACATCACGGGGTGGTGCGCATTGTACGGGTGTGTGTTACGTTAGATTCCCTAGTAGGAGTGAGAAAAACATCACGGGGTGGTGCGCATTGTATGGGTGTGTGTTACGTTAGATTCACTAGTAGGAGTGAGAAAAACATCACGGGGTGGTGCGCATTGTATGGGTGTGTGTTACATTACATTCACTAGTAGGAGTGAGAAAAACATCACGGGGTGGTGCGCATTGTATGGGTGTTTCTTACATTAGATTCACTAGTAGGAGTGAGAAAATCATCACGGGGTGGTGCGCATTGTATGGGAGTGTGTTACATTACATTCACTAGTAGGAGTGAGAAAAACATCACGGGGTGGTGCGCATTGTATGGGTGTGTGTTACATTACATTCACTAGTAGGAGTGAGAAAAACATCACGGGTGGTGCGCATTGTATGGGTGTGTGTTACATTACATTCACTAGTAGGAGTGAGAAAAACATCACGGGGTGGTGCGCATTGTATGGGTGTGTGTTACATTACATTCACTAGTAGGAGTGAGAAAAACATCACGGGGTGGTGCGCATTGTATGGGTGTGTGTTACGTTAGATTCACTAGTAGGAGTGAGAAAAACATCACGGGGTGGTGCGCATTGTATGGGTGTGTGTTACGTTAGATTCACTAGTAGGAGTGAGAAAAACATCACGGCGTGGTGCGCATTGTATGGGTGTGTGTTACATTACATTCACTAGTAGGAGTGAGAAAAACATCACGGGGTGGTGCGCATTGTATGGGTGTTTGTTACATTAGATTCACCAGTAGGAGTGAGAAAATCATCACGGGGCGGTGCGCATTGTATGGGTGTGTGTTACATTACATTCACTAGTAGGAGTGAGAAAAACATCACGGGGTGGTGCCCATTCTATGGGTGTGTGTTACATTACATTCACTAGTAGGAGTGAGAAAAACATCACGGGGTGTTGCGCATTGTATGGGTGTGTGTTACATTACATTCACTAGTAGGAGAGAGAAAAACATCACGGGGTGGTGCGCATTGTATGGGTGTTTGTTACATTAGATTCACTAGTAGGAGTGAGAAAAACATCACGGGGTGGTGCGCATTGTATGGGTGTGTGTTACATTACATTCACTAGTAGTGAGAAAAACATCACGGGGTGGTGCGCATTGTACGGGTGTGTGTTACGTTAGATTCACTAGTAGGAGTGAGAAAAACATCACGGGGTGGTGCGCATTGTATGGGTGTGTGTTACGTTAGATTCACTAGTAGGAGTGAGAAAAACATCACGGGGTGGTGCGCATTGTATGGGTGTGTGTTACATTACATTCACTAGTAGGAGTGAGAAAAACATCACGGGGTGGTGCGCATTGTATGGGTGTTTGTTACATTAGATTCACTAGTAGGAGTGAGAAAATCATCACGGGGTGGTGCGCATTGTATGGGTGTGTGTTACATTACATTCACTAGTAGGAGTGAGAAAAACATCACGGGGTGGTGCGCATTCTATGGGTGTGTGTTACATTACATTCACTAGTAGGAGTGAGAAAAACATCACGGGGTGGTGCGCATTGTATGGGTGTGTGTTACATTGCATTCACTAGTAGGAGTGAGAAAAACATCACGGGGTGGTGCGCATTGTATGGGTGTTTGTTACATTAGATTCACTAGTAGGAGTGAGAAAAACATCACGGGGTGGTGCGCATTGTATGGGTGTGTGTTACATTACATTCACTAGTAGGAGTGAGAAAAACATCACGGGGTGGTGCGCATTGTATGCGTGTGTGTTACATTAGATTCACTAGTAGGAGTGAGAAAAACATCACGGGGTGGTGCGCATTGTATGGGTGTGTGTTACATTACATTCACTAGTAGGAGTGAGAAAAACATCACGGGGTGGTGCGCATTGTATGGGTGTGTGGTACATTACATTCACTAGTAGGAGTGAGAAAAACATCACGGGGTGGTGCGCATTGTATGGGTGTGTGTTACATTAGATTCACTAGTAGGAGTGAGAAAAACATCACGGGGTGGTGCGCATTGTATGGGTGTGTGTTACATTACATTCACTAGTATGAGTGAGAAAATCATCACGGGGTGGTGCGCATTGTATGGGTGTGTGTTACATTACATACACTAGTAGGAGTGAGAAAAACATCACGGGGTGGTGCACATTGTATGGGTGTGTGTTACATTACATTCACTCGTAGGAGTGAGAAAAACATCACGGCGTGGTGCGCATTGTATGGGTGTGTGTTACATTACATTCACTAGTAGGAGTGAGAAAAACGTCACGGGGTGGTGCGCATTGTATGGGTGTGTGTTACATTACATTCACTAGTAGGAGTGAGAAAAACGTCACAGGGTGGTGCGCATTGTATGGGTGTGTGTTACATTACATTCACTAGTAGGAGTGAGAAAAACATCACGGGGTGGTGCGCATTGTATGGGTGTGTGTTACATTGGATTCACTAGTAGGAGTGAGAAAAACATCACGGGGTGGTGCGCATTGTACGGGTGTGTGTTACGTTAGATTCCCTAGTAGGAGTGAGAAAAACATCACGGGGTGGTGCGCATTGTATGGGTGTGTGTTACATTACCTTCACTCGTAGGAGTGAGAAAAACATCACGGGGTGGTGCGCATTGTATGGGTGTGTGTTACATTACATTCACTCGTAGGAGTGAGAAAAACATCACGGGGTGGTGCGCATTGTATGGGTGTGTGTTACATTACATTCACTAGTAGGAGTGAGAAAAACATCACGGGGTGGTGCGCATTGTATGGGTGTGTGTTACGTTAGATTCACTAGTAGGAGTGAGAAAAACATCACGGGGTGGTGCGCATTGTATGGGTGTGTGTTACGTTAGATTCACTAGTAGGAGTGAGAAAAACATCACGGGGTGGTGCGCATTGTATGGGTGTGTGTTACATTACATTCACTAGTAGGAGTGAGAAAAACATCACGGGGTGGTGCGCATTGTATGGGTGTTTGTTACATTAGATTCACTAGTAGGAGTGAGAAAATCATCACGGGGTGGTGCGCATTCTATGGGTGTGTGTTACATTACATTCACTAGTAGGAGTGAGAAAAACATCACGGGGTGGTGCGCATTCTATGGGTGTGTGTTACATTACATTCACTAGTAGGAGTGAGAAAAACATCACGGGGTGGTGCGCATTGTATGGGTGTGTGTTACATTACATTCACTAGTAGGAGTGAGAAAAACATCACGGGGTGGTGCGCATTGTATGGGTGTGTGTTACATTAGATTCACTAGTAGGAGTGAGAAAAACATCACGGGGTGGTGCGCATTGTATGGGTGTGTGTTACATTAGATTCACTAGTAGGAGTGAGAAAAACATCACGGGGTGGTGCGCATTGTATGGGTGTGTGTTACATTACATTCACTAGTAGGAGTGAGAAAAACATCACGGGGTGGTGCGCATTGTATGGGTGTGTGTTACATTACATTCACTAGTAGGAGTGAGAAAAACATCACGCGGTGGTGCGCATTGTATGGGTGTGCGTTACGTTACATTCACTAGTAGGAGTGAGAAAAACATCACGGGGTGGTGCGCATTGTATGGGTGTGTGTTACGTTACATTCACTAGTAGGAGTGAGAAAAACATCACGGGGTGGTGCGCATTGTATAGGTGTGTGTTACGTTACATTCACTAGTAGGAGTGAGAAAAACATCACGGTGTGGTGCGCATTGTATGGGTGTGTGTTACGTTAGATTCACTAGTAGGAGTGAGAAGAACATCACGGGGTGGTGCGCATTGTATGGGTGTGTGTTACATTACATTCACTAGTAGGAGTGAGAAAAACATCACGGGGTGGTGCGCATTGTATGGGTGTTTGTTACATTAGATTCACTAGTAGGAGTGAGAAAATCATCACGGGGTGGTGCGCATTGTATGGGTGTGTGTTACATTACATTCACTAGTAGGAGTGAGAAAAACATCACGGGGTGGTGCGCATTCTATGGGTGTGTGTTACATTACATTCACTAGTAGGAGTGAGAAAAACATCACGGGGTGGTGCGCATTGTATGGGTGTGTGTTACATTGCATTCACTAGTAGGAGTGAGAAAAACATCACGGGGTGGTGCGCATTGTATGGGTGTTTGTTACATTAGATTCACTAGTAGGAGTGAGAAAAACATCACGGGGTGGTGCGCATTGTATGGGTGTGTGTTACATTACATTCACTAGTAGGAGTGAGAAAAACATCACGGGGTGGTGCGCATTGTATGCGTGTGTGTTACATTAGATTCACTAGTAGGAGTGAGAAAAACATCACGGGGTGGTGCGCATTGTATGGGTGTGTGTTACATTACATTCACTAGTAGGAGTGAGAAAAACATCACGGGGTGGTGCGCATTGTATGGGTGTGTGGTACATTACATTCACTAGTAGGAGTGAGAAAAACATCACGGGGTGGTGCGCATTGTATGGGTGTGTGTTACATTAGATTCACTAGTAGGAGTGAGAAAAACATCACGGGGTGGTGCGCATTGTATGGGTGTGTGTTACATTACATTCACTAGTATGAGTGAGAAAATCATCACGGGGTGGTGCGCATTGTATGGGTGTGTGTTACATTACATACACTAGTAGGAGTGAGAAAAACATCACGGGGTGGTGCACATTGTATGGGTGTGTGTTACATTACATTCACTCGTAGGAGTGAGAAAAACATCACGGCGTGGTGCGCATTGTATGGGTGTGTGTTACATTACATTCACTAGTAGGAGTGAGAAAAACGTCACGGGGTGGTGCGCATTGTATGGGTGTGTGTTACATTACATTCACTAGTAGGAGTGAGAAAAACGTCACAGGGTGGTGCGCATTGTATGGGTGTGTGTTACATTACATTCACTAGTAGGAGTGAGAAAAACATCACGGGGTGGTGCGCATTGTATGGGTGTGTGTTACATTGGATTCACTAGTAGGAGTGAGAAAAACATCACGGGGTGGTGCGCATTGTACGGGTGTGTGTTACGTTAGATTCCCTAGTAGGAGTGAGAAAAACATCACGGGGTGGTGCGCATTGTATGGGTGTGTGTTACATTACCTTCACTCGTAGGAGTGAGAAAAACATCACGGGGTGGTGCGCATTGTATGGGTGTGTGTTACATTACATTCACTCGTAGGAGTGAGAAAAACATCACGGGGTGGTGCGCATTGTATGGGTGTGTGTTACATTACATTCACTAGTAGGAGTGAGAAAAACATCACGGGGTGGTGCGCATTGTATGGGTGTGTGTTACGTTAGATTCACTAGTAGGAGTGAGAAAAACATCACGGGGTGGTGCGCATTGTATGGGTGTGTGTTACGTTAGATTCACTAGTAGGAGTGAGAAAAACATCACGGGGTGGTGCGCATTGTATGGGTGTGTGTTACATTACATTCACTAGTAGGAGTGAGAAAAACATCACGGGGTGGTGCGCATTGTATGGGTGTTTGTTACATTAGATTCACTAGTAGGAGTGAGAAAATCATCACGGGGTGGTGCGCATTCTATGGGTGTGTGTTACATTACATTCACTAGTAGGAGTGAGAAAAACATCACGGGGTGGTGCGCATTCTATGGGTGTGTGTTACATTACATTCACTAGTAGGAGTGAGAAAAACATCACGGGGTGGTGCGCATTGTATGGGTGTGTGTTACATTACATTCACTAGTAGGAGTGAGAAAAACATCACGGGGTGGTGCGCATTGTATGGGTGTGTGTTACATTAGATTCACTAGTAGGAGTGAGAAAAACATCACGGGGTGGTGCGCATTGTATGGGTGTGTGTTACATTAGATTCACTAGTAGGAGTGAGAAAAACATCACGGGGTGGTGCGCATTGTATGGGTGTGTGTTACATTACATTCACTAGTAGGAGTGAGAAAAACATCACGGGGTGGTGCGCATTGTATGGGTGTGTGTTACATTACATTCACTAGTAGGAGTGAGAAAAACATCACGCGGTGGTGCGCATTGTATGGGTGTGCGTTACGTTACATTCACTAGTAGGAGTGAGAAAAACATCACGGGGTGGTGCGCATTGTATGGGTGTGTGTTACGTTACATTCACTAGTAGGAGTGAGAAAAACATCACGGGGTGGTGCGCATTGTATAGGTGTGTGTTACGTTACATTCACTAGTAGGAGTGAGAAAAACATCACGGTGTGGTGCGCATTGTATGGGTGTGTGTTACGTTAGATTCACTAGTAGGAGTGAGAAGAACATCACGGGGTGGTGCGCATTGTATGGGTGTGTGTTACGTTAGATTCACTAGTAGGAGTGAGAAAAACATCACGGGGTGGTGCGCATTGTATGGGTGTGTGTTACATTACATTCACTAGTAGGAGTGAGAAAAACATCACGGGGTGGTGCGCATTGTATGGGTGTTTGTTACATTAGATTCACTAGTAGGAGTGAGAAAATCATCACGGGGTGGTGCGCATTGTATGGGTGTGTGTTACATTACATTCACTAGTAGGAGTGAGAAAAACATCACGGGGTGGTGCGCATTCTATGGGTGTGTGTTACATTACATTCACTAGTAGGAGTGAGAAAAACATCACGGGGTGGTGCGCATTGTATGGGTGTGTGTTACATTACATTCACTAGTAGGAGTGAGAAAAACATCACGGGGTGGTGCGCATTGTATGGGTGTTTGTTACATTAGATTCACTAGTAGGAGTGAGAAAAACATCACGGGGTGGTGCGCATTGTATGGGTGTGTGTTACATTACATTCACTAGTAGGAGTGAGAAAAACATCACGGGGTGGTGCGCATTGTATGCGTGTGTGTTACATTAGATTCACTAGCAGGAGTGAGAAAAACATCACGGGGTGGTGCGCATTGTATGGGTGTGTGTTACATTACATTCACTAGTAGGAGTGAGAAAAACATCACGGGGTGGTGCGCATTGTATGGGTGTGTGTTACATTACATTCACTAGTAGGAGCGAGAAAAACATCACGGGGTGGTGCGCATTGTATGGGTGTGTGTTACATTACATTCACTAGTAGGAGCGAGAAATACATCACGGAGTGGTGCGCATTGTATGGGTGTTTGTTACATTACATTCACTAGTAGGAGCGAGAAAATCATCACGGGGTGGTGCGCATTTTATGGGTGTGTGTTACATTACATTCACTAGTAGGAATGAGAAAAACATCACGCGGTGGTGCGCATTGTATGGGTGTGTGTTACATTACATTCACTAGTAGGAGTGAGAAAAACATCACGGGGTGGTGCGCATTGTATGGGTGTGTGTTACATTACATTCACTAGTAGGAGCGAGAAAAACATCACCTGGTGGTGCGCATTGTATGGGTGTGTGTTACATTAAATTCACTAATAGGAGCGAGAAAAACATCACGGGGTGGTGCGCATTGTATGGGTGTTTGTTACATTACATTCACTAGTAGGAGCGAGAAAATCATCACGGGGTGGTGCGCATTTTATGGGTGTGTGTTACATTACATTCACTAGTAGGAGTGAGAAAAACATCACGCGGTGGTGCGCATTGTATGGGTGTGTGTTACATTACATTCACTAGTAGGAGTGAGAAAAACATCACGCGGTGGTGCGCATTGTATGGGTGTGTGTTACATTACATTCACTAGTAGGAGTGAGAAAAACATCACGGGGTGGTGCGCATTGTATGGGTGTGTGTTACATTACATTCACTAGTAGGAGTGAGAAAAACATCACGGGGTGGTGCGCATTGTATGGGTGTGTGTTACATTACATTCACTAGTAGGAGTGAGAAAATCATCACGGGGTGGTGCGCATTTTATGGGTGTGTGTTACATTACATTCACTAGTAGGAGTGACAAAAACATCACGCGGTGGTGCTCATTGTATGGGTGTGTGTTACATTACATTCACTAGTAGGAGTGAGAAAAACGTCACGGGGTGGTGCGCATTGTATGGGTGTGTGTTACGTTAGATTCACTAGTAGGAGTGAGAAAAACATCACGGGGTGGTGCGCATTGTATGGGTGTGTGTTACATTACATTCACTAGTAGGAGTGAGAAAAACATCACGGGGTGGTGCGCATTGTATGGGTGTTTGTTACATTACATTCACTAGTAGGAGTGAGAAAAACATCACGGGGTGGTGCGCATTGTATGGGTGTGTGTTACATTACATTCACTCGTAGGAGTGAGAAAAACATCACGGGGTGGTGCGCATTGTATGCGTGTGTGTTACATTACATTCACTAGTAGGAGTGAGAAAAACATCACGGGGTGGTGCGCATTGTATGGGTGTGTGTTACATTACATTCACTAGTAGGAGTGAGAAAAACATCACGGGGTGGTGCGCATTGTATGGGTGTGTGTTACGTTAGATTCACTAGTAGGAGTGAGAAAAACATCACGGGGTGGTGCGCATTGTATGGGTGTGTGTTACGTTAGATTCACTAGTAGGAGTGAGAAAAACATCACGGGGTGGTGCGCATTGTATGGGTGTGTGTTACATTACATTCACTAGTAGGAGTGAGAAAAACATCACGGGGTGGTGCGCATTGTATAGGTGTGTGTTACGTTACATTCACTAGTAGGAGTGAGAAAAACATCACGGTGTGGTGCGCATTGTATGGGTGTGTGTTACGTTAGATTCACTAGTAGGAGTGAGAAGAACATCACGGGGTGGTGCGCATTGTATGGGTGTGTGTTACGTTAGATTCACTAGTAGGAGTGAGAAAAACATCACGGGGTGGTGCGCATTGTATGGGTGTGTGTTACATTACATTCACTAGTAGGAGTGAGAAAAACATCACGGGGTGGTGCGCATTGTATGGGTGTTTGTTACATTAGATTCACTAGTAGGAGTGAGAAAATCATCACGGGGTGGTGCGCATTGTATGGGTGTGTGTTACATTACATTCACTAGTAGGAGTGAGAAAAACATCACGGGGTGGTGCGCATTCTATGGGTGTGTGTTACATTACATTCACTAGTAGGAGTGAGAAAAACATCACGGGGTGGTGCGCATTGTATGGGTGTGTGTTACATTACATTCACTAGTAGGAGTGAGAAAAACATCACGGGGTGGTGCGCATTGTATGGGTGTTTGTTACATTAGATTCACTAGTAGGAGTGAGAAAAACATCACGGGGTGGTGCGCATTGTATGGGTGTGTGTTACATTACATTCACTAGTAGGAGTGAGAAAAACATCACGGGGTGGTGCGCATTGTATGCGTGTGTGTTACATTAGATTCACTAGCAGGAGTGAGAAAAACATCACGGGGTGGTGCGCATTGTATGGGTGTGTGTTACATTACATTCACTAGTAGGAGTGAGAAAAACATCACGGGGTGGTGCGCATTGTATGGGTGTGTGTTACATTACATTCACTAGTAGGAGCGAGAAAAACATCACGGGGTGGTGCGCATTGTATGGGTGTGTGTTACATTACATTCACTAGTAGGAGCGAGAAATACATCACGGAGTGGTGCGCATTGTATGGGTGTTTGTTACATTACATTCACTAGTAGGAGCGAGAAAATCATCACGGGGTGGTGCGCATTTTATGGGTGTGTGTTACATTACATTCACTAGTAGGAATGAGAAAAACATCACGCGGTGGTGCGCATTGTATGGGTGTGTGTTACATTACATTCACTAGTAGGAGTGAGAAAAACATCACGGGGTGGTGCGCATTGTATGGGTGTGTGTTACATTACATTCACTAGTAGGAGCGAGAAAAACATCACCTGGTGGTGCGCATTGTATGGGTGTGTGTTACATTAAATTCACTAATAGGAGCGAGAAAAACATCACGGGGTGGTGCGCATTGTATGGGTGTTTGTTACATTACATTCACTAGTAGGAGCGAGAAAATCATCACGGGGTGGTGCGCATTTTATGGGTGTGTGTTACATTACATTCACTAGTAGGAGTGAGAAAAACATCACGCGGTGGTGCGCATTGTATGGGTGTGTGTTACATTACATTCACTAGTAGGAGTGAGAAAAACATCACGCGGTGGTGCGCATTGTATGGGTGTGTGTTACATTACATTCACTAGTAGGAGTGAGAAAAACATCACGGGGTGGTGCGCATTGTATGGGTGTGTGTTACATTACATTCACTAGTAGGAGTGAGAAAAACATCACGGGGTGGTGCGCATTGTATGGGTGTGTGTTACATTACATTCACTAGTAGGAGTGAGAAAATCATCACGGGGTGGTGCGCATTTTATGGGTGTGTGTTACATTACATTCACTAGTAGGAGTGACAAAAACATCACGCGGTGGTGCTCATTGTATGGGTGTGTGTTACATTACATTCACTAGTAGGAGTGAGAAAAACGTCACGGGGTGGTGCGCATTGTATGGGTGTGTGTTACGTTAGATTCACTAGTAGGAGTGAGAAAAACATCACGGGGTGGTGCGCATTGTATGGGTGTGTGTTACATTACATTCACTAGTAGGAGTGAGAAAAACATCACGGGGTGGTGCGCATTGTATGGGTGTTTGTTACATTACATTCACTAGTAGGAGTGAGAAAAACATCACGGGGTGGTGCGCATTGTATGGGTGTGTGTTACATTACATTCACTCGTAGGAGTGAGAAAAACATCACGGGGTGGTGCGCATTGTATGCGTGTGTGTTACATTACATTCACTAGTAGGAGTGAGAAAAACATCACGGGGTGGTGCGCATTGTATGGGTGTGTGTTACATTACATTCACTAGTAGGAGTGAGAAAAACATCACGGGGTGGTGCGCATTGTATGGGTGTGTGTTACGTTAGATTCACTAGTAGGAGTGAGAAAAACATCACGGGGTGGTGCGCATTGTATGGGTGTGTGTTACGTTAGATTCACTAGTAGGAGTGAGAAAAACATCACGGGGTGGTGCGCATTGTATGGGTGTGTGTTACATTACATTCACTAGTAGGAGTGAGAAAAACATCACGGGGTGGTGCGCATTGTATGGGTGTGTGTTACATTACATTCACTAGTAGGAGTGAGAAAAACATCACGGGGTGGTGCGCATTGTATGGGTGTGTGTTACATTACATTCAGCAGTAGGAGTGAGAAAAACATCACGGGGTGGTGCGCATTGTATGGGTGTGTGTTACATTACATTCACTAGTAGGAGTGAGAAAAACATCACGGGGTGGTGCGCATTGTATGCGTGTGTGTTACATTAGATTCACTCGTAGGAGTGAGAAAAACATCACGGGGTGGTGCGCATTGTATGGGTGTGTGTTACATTACATTCACTAGTAGGAGTGAGAAAAACATCACGGGGTGGTGCGCATTGTATGGGTGTGTGTTACATTACATTCACTAGTCGGAATGAGAAAAACATCACGGGGTGGTGCGCATTGTATGGGTGTTTGTTACATTAGATGCACTAGTAGGAGTGAGAAAATCATCACGGGGTGGTGCGCATTTTATGGGTGTGTGTTATGTTACATTCACTAGTCGGAATGAGAAAAACATCACGGGGTGGTGCACATTGTATGGGTGTGTGTTACATTAGATTCACTCGTAGGAGTGAGAAAAACATCACGGGGTGGTGCGCATTGTATGGGTGTGTGTTACATTACATTCACAAATAGGAGTGAGAAAAACATCACGGGGTGGTACGCATTGTATGGGTGTGTGTTACATTACATTCACTAGTCGCAGTGAGAAAAACATCACGGGGTGGTGCGCATTGTATGGGTGTTTGTTACATTAGATTCACTAGTAGGAGTGAGAAAAACATCACGGGGTGGTGCGCATTGTATGGGTGTGTGTTACATTACATTCACTAGTAGTGAGAAAAACATCACGGGGTGGTGCGCATTGTATGCGTGTGTGTTACATTAGATTCACTAGTAGGAGTGAGAAAAACATCACGGGGTGGTGCGCATTGTATGGGTGTGTGTTACATTACATTCACTAGTAGGAGTGAGAAAAACATCACGGGGTGGTGCGCATTGTATGGGTGTGTGTTACATTACATTCACTAGTAGGAGTGAGAAAAACATCACGGGGTGGTGCGCATTGTACGGGTGTGTGTTACGTTAGATTCACTAGTAGGAGTGAGAAAAACATCACGGGGTGGTGCGCATTGTATGGGTGTGTGTTACGTTAGATTCACTAGTAGGAGTGAGAAAAACATCACGGGGTGGTGCGCATTGTATGGGTGTGTGTTACATTACATTCACTAGTAGGAGTGAGAAAAACATCACGGGGTGGTGCGCATTGTATGGGTGTTTGTTACATTAGATTCACTAGTAGGAGTGAGAAAATCATCACGGGGTGGTGCGCATTGTATGGGTGTGTGTTACATTACATTCACTAGTAGGAGTGAGAAAAACATCACGGGGTGGTGCGCATTCTATGGGTGTGTGTTACATTACATTCACTAGTAGGAGTGAGAAAAACATCACGGGGTGGTGCGCATTGTATGGGTGTGTGTTACATTGCATTCACTAGTAGGAGTGAGAAAAACATCACGGGGTGGTGCGCATTGTATGGGTGTTTGTTACATTAGATTCACTAGTAGGAGTGAGAAAAACATCACGGGGTGGTGCGCATTGTATGGGTGTGTGTTACATTACATTCACTAGTAGGAGTGAGAAAAACATCACGGGGTGGTGCGCATTGTATGCGTGTGTGTTACATTAGATTCACTAGTAGGAGTGAGAAAAACATCACGGGGTGGTGCGCATTGTATGGGTGTGTGTTACATTACATTCACTAGTAGGAGTGAGAAAAACATCACGGGGTGGTGCGCATTGTATGGGTGTGTGGTACATTACATTCACTAGTAGGAGTGAGAAAAACATCACGGGGTGGTGCGCATTGTATGGGTGTGTGTTACATTAGATTCACTAGTAGGAGTGAGAAAAACATCACGGGGTGGTGCGCATTGTATGGGTGTGTGTTACATTACATTCACTAGTAGGAGTGAGAAAATCATCACGGGGTGGTGCGCATTGTATGGGTGTGTGTTACATTACATACACTAGTAGGAGTGAGAAAAACATCACGGGGTGGTGCACATTGTATGGGTGTGTGTTACATTACATTCACTCGTAGGAGTGAGAAAAACATCACGGCGTGGTGCGCATTGTATGGGTGTGTGTTACATTACATTCACTAGTAGGAGTGAGAAAAACGTCACGGGGTGGTGCGCATTGTATGGGTGTGTGTTACATTACATTCACTAGTAGGAGTGAGAAAAACGTCACAGGGTGGTGCGCATTGTATGGGTGTGTGTTACATTACATTCACTAGTAGGAGTGAGAAAAACATCACGGGGTGGTGCGCATTGTATGGGTGTGTGTTACATTGGATTCACTAGTAGGAGTGAGAAAAACATCACGGGGTGGTGCGCATTGTACGGGTGTGTGTTACGTTAGATTCCCTAGTAGGAGTGAGAAAAACATCACGGGGTGGTGCGCATTGTATGGGTGTGTGTTACATTACCTTCACTCGTAGGAGTGAGAAAAACATCACGGGGTGGTGCGCATTGTATGGGTGTGTGTTACATTACATTCACTCGTAGGAGTGAGAAAAACATCACGGGGTGGTGCGCATTGTATGGGTGTGTGTTACATTACATTCACTAGTAGGAGTGAGAAAAACATCACGGGGTGGTGCGCATTGTATGGGTGTGTGTTACGTTAGATTCACTAGTAGGAGTGAGAAAAACATCACGGGGTGGTGCGCATTGTATGGGTGTGTGTTACGTTAGATTCACTAGTAGGAGTGAGAAAAACATCACGGGGTGGTGCGCATTGTATGGGTGTGTGTTACATTACATTCACTAGTAGGAGTGAGAAAAACATCACGGGGTGGTGCGCATTGTATGGGTGTTTGTTACATTAGATTCACTAGTAGGAGTGAGAAAATCATCACGGGGTGGTGCGCATTCTATGGGTGTGTGTTACATTACATTCACTAGTAGGAGTGAGAAAAACATCACGGGGTGGTGCGCATTCTATGGGTGTGTGTTACATTACATTCACTAGTAGGAGTGAGAAAAACATCACGGGGTGGTGCGCATTGTATGGGTGTGTGTTACATTACATTCACTAGTAGGAGTGAGAAAAACATCACGGGGTGGTGCGCATTGTATGGGTGTGTGTTACATTAGATTCAATAGTAGGAGTGAGAAAAACATCACGGGGTGGTGCGCATTGTATGGGTGTGTGTTACATTAGATTCACTAGTAGGAGTGAGAAAAACATCACGGGGTGGTGCGCATTGTATGGGTGTGTGTTACATTACATTCACTAGTAGGAGTGAGAAAAACATCACGGGGTGGTGCGCATTGTATGGGTGTGTGTTACATTACATTCACTAGTAGGAGTGAGAAAAACATCACGCGGTGGTGCGCATTGTATGGGTGTGCGTTACGTTACATTCACTAGTAGGAGTGAGAAAAACATCACGGGGTGGTGCGCATTGTATGGGTGTGTGTTACGTTACATTCACTAGTAGGAGTGAGAAAAACATCACGGGGTGGTGCGCATTGTATAGGTGTGTGTTACGTTACATTCACTAGTAGGAGTGAGAAAAACATCACGGTGTGGTGCGCATTGTATGGGTGTGTGTTACGTTAGATTCACTAGTAGGAGTGAGAAGAACATCACGGGGTGGTGCGCATTGTATGGGTGTGTGTTACGTTAGATTCACTAGTAGGAGTGAGAAAAACATCACGGGGTGGTGCGCATTGTATGGGTGTGTGTTACATTACATTCACTAGTAGGAGTGAGAAAAACATCACGGGGTGGTGCGCATTGTATGGGTGTTTGTTACATTAGATTCACTAGTAGGAGTGAGAAAATCATCACGGGGTGGTGCGCATTGTATGGGTGTGTGTTACATTACATTCACTAGTAGGAGTGAGAAAAACATCACAGGGTGGTGCGCATTCTATGGGTGTGTGTTACATTACATTCACTAGTAGGAGTGAGAAAAACATCACGGGGTGGTGCGCATTGTATGGGTGTGTGTTACATTACATTCACTAGTAGGAGTGAGAAAAACATCACGGGGTGGTGCGCATTGTATGGGTGTTTGTTACATTAGATTCACTAGTAGGAGTGAGAAAAACATCACGGGGTGGTGCGCATTGTATGGGTGTGTGTTACATTACATTCACTAGTAGGAGTGAGAAAAACATCACGGGGTGGTGCGCATTGTATGCGTGTGTGTTACATTAGATTCACTAGTAGGAGTGAGAAAAACATCACGGGGTGGTGCGCATTGTATGGGTGTGTGTTACATTACATTCACTAGTAGGAGTGAGAAAAACATCACGGGGTGGTGCGCATTGTATGGGTGTGTGTTACATTACATTCACTAGTAGGAGCGAGAAAAACATCACGGGGTGGTGCGCATTGTATGGGTGTGTGTTACATTACATTCACTAGTAGGAGCGAGAAATACATCACGGAGTGGTGCGCATTGTATGGGTGTTTGTTACATTACATTCACTAGTAGGAGCGAGAAAATCATCACGGGGTGGTGCGCATTTTATGGGTGTGTGTTACATTACATTCACTAGTAGGAATGAGAAAAACATCACGCGGTGGTGCGCATTGTATGGGTGTGTGTTACATTACATTCACTAGTAGGAGTGAGAAAAACATCACGGGGTGGTGCGCATTGTATGGGTGTGTGTTACATTACATTCACTAGTAGGAGCGAGAAAAACATCACCTGGTGGTGCGCATTGTATGGGTGTGTGTTACATTAAATTCACTAATAGGAGCGAGAAAAACATCACGGGGTGGTGCGCATTGTATGGGTGTTTGTTACATTACATTCACTAGTAGGAGCGAGAAAATCATCACGGGGTGGTGCGCATTTTATGGGTGTGTGTTACATTACATTCACTAGTAGGAGTGAGAAAAACATCACGCGGTGGTGCGCATTGTATGGGTGTGTGTTACATTACATTCACTAGTAGGAGTGAGAAAAACATCACGCGGTGGTGCGCATTGTATGGGTGTGTGTTACATTACATTCACTAGTAGGAGTGAGAAAAACATCACGGGGTGGTGCGCATTGTATGGGTGTGTGTTACATTACATTCACTAGTAGGAGTGAGAAAAACATCACGGGGTGGTGCGCATTGTATGGGTGTGTGTTACATTACATTCACTAGTAGGAGTGAGAAAATCATCACGGGGTGGTGCGCATTTTATGGGTGTGTGTTACATTACATTCACTAGTAGGAGTGACAAAAACATCACGCGGTGGTGCTCATTGTATGGGTGTGTGTTACATTACATTCACTAGTAGGAGTGAGAAAAACGTCACGGGGTGGTGCGCATTGTATGGGTGTGTGTTACGTTAGATTCACTAGTAGGAGTGAGAAAAACATCACGGGGTGGTGCGCATTGTATGGGTGTGTGTTACATTACATTCACTAGTAGGAGTGAGAAAAACATCACGGGGTGGTGCGCATTGTATGGGTGTTTGTTACATTACATTCACTAGTAGGAGTGAGAAAAACATCACGGGGTGGTGCGCATTGTATGGGTGTGTGTTACATTACATTCACTCGTAGGAGTGAGAAAAACATCACGGGGTGGTGCGCATTGTATGCGTGTGTGTTACATTACATTCACTAGTAGGAGTGAGAAAAACATCACGGGGTGGTGCGCATTGTATGGGTGTGTGTTACATTACATTCACTAGTAGGAGTGAGAAAAACATCACGGGGTGGTGCGCATTGTATGGGTGTGTGTTACGTTAGATTCACTAGTAGGAGTGAGAAAAACATCACGGGGTGGTGCGCATTGTATGGGTGTGTGTTACGTTAGATTCACTAGTAGGAGTGAGAAAAACATCACGGGGTGGTGCGCATTGTATGGGTGTGTGTTACATTACATTCACTAGTAGGAGTGAGAAAAACATCACGGGGTGGTGCGCATTGTATGGGTGTGTGTTACATTACATTCACTAGTAGGAGTGAGAAAAACATCACGGGGTGGTGCGCATTGTATGGGTGTGTGTTACATTACATTCAGCAGTAGGAGTGAGAAAAACATCACGGGGTGGTGCGCATTGTATGGGTGTGTGTTACATTACATTCACTAGTAGGAGTGAGAAAAACATCACGGGGTGGTGCGCATTGTATGCGTGTGTGTTACATTAGATTCACTCGTAGGAGTGAGAAAAACATCACGGGGTGGTGCGCATTGTATGGGTGTGTGTTACATTACATTCACTAGTAGGAGTGAGAAAAACATCACGGGGTGGTGCGCATTGTATGGGTGTGTGTTACATTACATTCACTAGTCGGAATGAGAAAAACATCACGGGGTGGTGCGCATTGTATGGGTGTTTGTTACATTAGATGCACTAGTAGGAGTGAGAAAATCATCACGGGGTGGTGCGCATTTTATGGGTGTGTGTTATGTTACATTCACTAGTCGGAATGAGAAAAACATCACGGGGTGGTGCACATTGTATGGGTGTGTGTTACATTAGATTCACTCGTAGGAGTGAGAAAAACATCACGGGGTGGTGCGCATTGTATGGGTGTGTGTTACATTACATTCACAAATAGGAGTGAGAAAAACATCACGGGGTGGTACGCATTGTATGGGTGTGTGTTACATTACATTCACTAGTCGCAGTGAGAAAAACATCACGGGGTGGTGCGCATTGTATGGGTGTGTGTTACAATACATTCACAAATAGGAGTGAGAAAAACATCACGGGGTGGTGCGCATTGTATGGGTGTGTGTTACATTACATTCACTAGTAGCAGTGAGAAAAACATCACGGGGTGGTGCGCATTGTATGGGTGTGTGTTACATTACATTCACTAGTAGCAGTGAGAAAAATATCACGGGGTGGTGCGCATTGTATGGGTGTGTGTTACATTACATTCACTAGTAGGAGCGAGAAAAACATCACGGGGTGGTGCGCATTGTATGGGTGTGTGTTACATTACATTCACTAGTAGGAGCGAGAAAAATATCACGGGGTGGTGCGCATTGTATGGGTGTGTGTTACTTTACATTCATTAGTAGGAGCGAGAAAAACATCACGGGGTGGTGCGCATTGTATGGGTGTGTGTTACATTACATTCACTAGTAGGAGCGAGAAAAACATCACGGGGTGGTGCGCATTTTATGGGTGTGTGTTACATTACATTCACTAGTAGGAGCGAGAAAAACATCACGGAGTGGTGCGCATTGTATGGGTGTGTGTTACATTACATTCACTAGTAGGAGTGAGAAAAACATCACGGGGTGGTGCGCATTGTATGGGTGTGTGTTACGTTAGATTCACTAGTAGGAGTGAGAAAAACATCACGGGGTGGTGCGCATTGTATGGGTGTGTGTTACATTACATTCACTAGTAGGAGTGAGAAAAACATCACGGGGTGGTGCGCATTGTATGGGTGTGTGTTACATTACATTCACTAGTAGGAGTGAGAAAAACATCACGGGGTGGTGCGCATTGTATGGGTGTGTGTTACATTACATTCACTAGTAGGAGTGAGAAAAACATCACGGGGTGGTGCGCATTGTATGGGTGTGTGTTACATTACATTCACTAGTAGGAGTGAGAAAAACATCACGGGGTGGTGCGCATTGTATGGGAGTGTGTAACGTTAGATTCACTACTAGGAGTGAGAAAAACATCACGGGGTGGTGCGCATTGTATGGGTGTGTGTTACGTTAGATTCACTAGTAGGAGTGAGAAAAACATCACGGCGTGGTGCGCATTGTATGGGTGTGTGTTACATTACATTCACTAGTAGGAGTGAGAAAAACATCACGGGGTGGTGCGCATTGTATGGGTGTTTGTTACATTAGATTCACCAGTAGGAGTGAGAAAATCATCACGGGGCGGTGCGCATTGTATGGGTGTGTGTTACATTACATTCACTAGTAGGAGTGAGAAAAACATCACGGGGTGGTGCCCATTCTATGGGTGTGTGTTACATTACATTCACTAGTAGGAGTGAGAAAAACATCACGGGGTGTTGCGCATTGTATGGGTGTGTGTTACATTACATTCACTAGTAGGAGAGAGAAAAACATCACGGGGTGGTGCGCATTGTATGGGTGTTTGTTACATTAGATTCACTAGTAGGAGTGAGAAAAACATCACGGGGTGGTGCGCATTGTATGGGTGTGTGTTACATTACATTCACTAGTAGGAGTGAGAAAAACATCACGGGGTGGTGCGCATTGTATGCGTGTGTGTTACATTAGATTCACTAGTAGGAGTGAGAAAAACATCACGGGGTGGTGCGCATTGTATGGGTGTGTGTTACATTACATTCACTAGTAGGAGTGAGAAAAACATCACGGGGTGGTGCGCATTGTATGGGTGTGTGTTACGTTACATTCACTAGTAGGAGTGAGAAAAACATCACGGGGTGGTGCGCATTGTATGGGTGTGTGTTACGTTAGATTCACTAGTAGGAGTGAGAAAAACATCACGGGGTGGTGCGCATTGTATGGGTGTGTGTTACGTTAGATTCACTAGTAGGAGTGAGAAAAACATCACGGGGTGGTGCGCATTGTATGGGTGTGTGTTACATTACATTCACTAGTAGGAGTGAGAAAAACATCACGGGGTGGTGCGCATTGTATGGGTGTTTGTTACATTAGATTCACTAGTAGGAGTGAGAAAATCATCACGGGGTGGTGCGCATTGTATGGGTGTGTGTTACATTACATTCACTAGTAGGAGTGAGAAAAACATCACGGGGTGGTGCGCATTGTATGGGTGTGTGTTACATTACATTCACTAGTAGGAGTGAGAAAAACATCACGGGGTGGTGCGCATTGTATGGGTGTGTGTTACATTGCATTCACTAGTAGGAGTGAGAAAAACATCACGGGGTGGTGCGCATTGTATGGGTGTTTGTTACATTAGATTCACTAGTAGGAGTGAGAAAAACATCACGGGGTGGTGCGCATTGTATGGGTGTGTGTTACATTACATTCACTAGTAGGAGTGAGAAAAACATCACGGGGTGGTGCGCATTGTATGCGTGTGTGTTACATTAGATTCACTAGTAGGAGTGAGAAAAACATCACGGGGTGGTGCGCATTGTATGGGTGTGTGTTACATTACATTCACTAGTAGGAGTGAGAAAAACATCACGGGGTGGTGCGCATTGTATGGGTGTGTGGTACATTACATTCACTAGTAGGAGTGAGAAAAACATCACGGGGTGGTGCGCATTCTATGGGTGTGTGTTACATTAGATTCACTAGTAGGAGTGAGAAAAACATCACGGGGTGGTGCGCATTGTATGGGTGTGTGTTACATTACATTCACTAGTATGAGTGAGAAAAACATCACGGGGTGGTGCGCATTGTATGGGTGTGTGTTACATTACATACACTAGTAGGAGTGAGAAAAACATCACGGGGTGGTGCACATTGTATGGGTGTGTGTTACATTACATTCACTCGTAGGAGTGAGAAAAACATCACGGGGTGGTGCGCATTGTATGGGTGTGTGTTACATTACATTCACTAGTAGGAGTGAGAAAAACGTCACGGGGTGGTGCGCATTGTATGGGTGTGTGTTACATTACATTCACTAGTAGGAGTGAGAAAAACGTCACGGGGTGGTGCGCATTGTATGGGTGTGTGTTACATTACATTCACTAGTAGGAGTGAGAAAAACATCACGGGGTGGTGCGCATTGTACGGGTGTGTGTTACGTTAGATTCCCTAGTAGGAGTGAGAAAAACATCACGGGGTGGTGCGCATTGTATGGGTGTGTGTTACATTACCTTCACTCGTAGGAGTGAGAAAAACATCACGGGGTGGTGCGCATTGTATGGGTGTGTGTTACATTACATTCACTCGTAGGAGTGAGAAAAACATCACGGGGTGGTGCGCATTGTATGGGTGTGTGTTACATTACATTCACTAGTAGGAGTGAGAAAAACATCACGGGGTGGTGCGCATTTTATGGGTGTGTGTTACGTTAGATTCACTAGTAGGAGTGAGAAAAACATCACGGGGTGGTGCGCATTGTATGGGTGTGTGTTACGTTAGATTCACTAGTAGGAGTGAGAAAAACATCACGGGGTGGTGCGCATTGTATGGGTGTGTGTTACATTACATTCACTAGTAGGAGTGAGAAAAACATCACGGGGTGGTGCGCATTGTATGGGTGTTTGTTACATTAGATTCACTAGTAGGAGTGAGAAAATCATCACGGGGTGGTGCGCATTCTATGGGTGTGTGTTACATTACATTCACTAGTAGGAGTGAGAAAAACATCACGGGGTGGTGCGCATTCTATGGGTGTGTGTTACATTACATTCACTAGTAGGAGTGAGAAAAACATCACGGGGTGGTGCGCATTGTATGGGTGTGTGTTACATTACATTCACTAGTAGGAGTGAGAAAAACATCACGGGGTGGTGCGCATTGTATGGGTGTTTGTTACATTAGATTCACTAGTAGGAGTGAGAAAAACATCACGGGGTGGTGCGCATTGTATGGGTGTGTGTTACATTAGATTCACTAGTAGGAGTGAGAAAAACATCACGGGGTGGTGCGCATTGTATGGGTGTGTGTTACATTACATTCACTAGTAGGAGTGAGAAAAACATCACGGGGTGGTGCGCATTGTATGGGTGTGTGTTACATTACATTCACTAGTAGGAGTGAGAAAAACATCACGGGGTGGTGCGCATTGTATGGGTGTGTGTTACATTACATTCACTAGTAGGAGTGAGAAAAACATCACGGGGTGGTGCGCATTGTATGGGTGTGTGTTACGTTACATTCACTAGTAGGAGTGAGAAAAACATCACGGGGTGGTGCGCATTCTATGGGTGTGTGTTACATTAGATTCACTAGTAGGAGTGAGAAAAACAACACGGGGTGGTGCGCATTGTATGGGTGTGTGTTACATTACATTCACTAGTATGAGTGAGAAAAACATCACGGGGTGGTGCGCATTGTATGGGTGTGTGTTACATTACATACACTAGTAGGAGTGAGAAAAACATCACGGGGTGGTGCACATTGTATGGGTGTGTGTTACATTACATTCACTCGTAGGAGTGAGAAAAACATCACGGGGTGGTGCGCATTGTATGGGTGTGTGTTACATTACATTCACTAGTAGGAGTGAGAAAAACGTCACGGGGTGGTGCGCATTGTATGGGTGTGTGTTACATTACATTCACTAGTAGGAGTGAGAAAAACGTCACGGGGTGGTGCGCATTGTATGGGTGTGTGTTACATTACATTCACTAGTAGGAGTGAGAAAAACATCACGGGGTGGTGCGCATTGTATGGGTGTGTGTTACATTACATACACTAGTAGGAGTGAGAAAAACATCACGGGGTGGTGCACATTGTATGGGTGTGTGTTACATTACATTCACTCGTAGGAGTGAGAAAAACATCACGGGGTGGTGCGCATTGTATGGGTGTGTGTTACATTACATTCACTAGTAGGAGTGAGAAAAACGTCACGGGGTGGTGCGCATTGTATGGGTGTGTGTTACATTACATTCACTAGTAGGAGTGAGAAAAACGTCACGGGGTGGTGCGCATTGTATGGGTGTGTGTTACATTACATTCACTAGTAGGAGTGAGAAAAACATCACGGGGTGGTGCGCATTGTACGGGTGTGTGTTACGTTAGATTCCCTAGTAGGAGTGAGAAAAACATCACGGGGTGGTGCGCATTGTATGGGTGTGTGTTACATTACCTTCACTCGTAGGAGTGAGAAAAACATCACGGGGTGGTGCGCATTGTATGGGTGTGTGTTACATTACATTCACTCGTAGGAGTGAGAAAAACATCACGGGGTGGTGCGCATTGTATGGGTGTGTGTTACATTACATTCACTAGTAGGAGTGAGAAAAACATCACGGGGTGGTGCGCATTTTATGGGTGTGTGTTACGTTAGATTCACTAGTAGGAGTGAGAAAAACATCACGGGGTGGTGCGCATTGTATGGGTGTGTGTTACGTTAGATTCACTAGTAGGAGTGAGAAAAACATCACGGGGTGGTGCGCATTGTATGGGTGTTTGTTACATTAGATTCACTAGTAGGAGTGAGAAAATCATCACGGGGTGGTGCGCATTCTATGGGTGTGTGTTACATTACATTCACTAGTAGGAGTGAGAAAAACATCACGGGGTGGTGCGCATTGTATGGGTGTGTGTTACATTACATTCACTAGTAGGAGTGAGAAAAACATCACGGGGTGGTGCGCATTGTATGGGTGTTTGTTACATTAGATTCACTAGTAGGAGTGAGAAAAACATCACGGGGTGGTGCGCATTGTATGGGTGTGTGTTACATTAGATTCACTAGTAGGAGTGAGAAAAACATCACGGGGTGGTGCGCATTGTATGGGTGTGTGTTACATTACATTCACTAGTAGGAGTGAGAAAAACATCACGGGGTGGTGCGCATTGTATGGGTGTGTGTTACATTACATTCACTAGTAGGAGTGAGAAAAACATCACGGGGTGGTGCGCATTTTATGGGTGTGTGTTACATTACATTCACTAGTAGGAGTGAGAAAAACATCACGGGGTGGTGCGCATTGTATGGGTGTGTGTTACGTTACATTCACTAGTAGGAGTGAGAAAAACATCACGGGGTGGTGCGCATTGTATGGGTGTGTGTTACGTTACATTCACTAGTAGGAGTGAGAAAAACATCACGGGGTGGTGCGCATTGTATGGGTGTGTGTTACGTTAGATTCACTAGTAGGAGTGAGAAAAACATCACGGGGTGGTGCGCATTGTATGGGTGTGTGTTACGTTAGATTCACTAGTAGGAGTGAGAAAAACATCACGGGGTGGTGCGCATTGTATGGGTGTGTGTTACATTACATTCACTAGTAGGAGTGAGAAAAACATCACGGGGTGGTGCGCATTGTATGGGTGTTTGTTACATTAGATTCACTAGTAGGAGTGAGAAAATCATCACGGGGTGGTGCGCATTGTATGGGTGTGTGTTACATTACATTCACTAGTAGGAGTGAGAAAAACATCACGGGGTGGTGCGCATTCTATGGGTGTGTGTTACATTACATTCACTAGTAGGAGTGAGAAAAACATCACGGGGTGGTGCGCATTGTATGGGTGTGTGTTACATTACATTCACTAGTAGGAGTGAGAAAAACATCACGGGGTGGTGCGCATTGTATGGGTGTTTGTTACATTAGATTCACTAGTAGGAGTGAGAAAAACATCACGGGGTGGTGCGCATTGTATGGGTGTGTGTTACATTACATTCACTAGTAGGAGTGAGAAAAACATCACGGGGTGGTGCGCATTGTATGCGTGTGTGTTACATTAGATTCACTACTAGGAGTGAGAAAAACATCACGGGGTGGTGCGCATTGTATGGGTGTGTGTTACATTACATTCACTAGTAGGAGTGAGAAAAACATCACGGGGTGGTGCGCATTGTATGGGTGTGTGTTACATTACATTCACTAGTAGGAGTGAGAAAAACATCACGGGGTGGTGCGCATTGTATGGGTGTGTGTTACATTAGATTCACTAGTAGGAGTGAGAAAAACATCACGGGGTGGTGCGCATTGTATGGGTGTGTGTTACATTACATTCACTAGTATGAGTGAGAAAAACATCACGGGGTGGTGCGCATTGTATGGGTGTGTGTTACATTACATTCACTCGTAGGAGTGAGAAAAACATCACGGGGTGGTGCCCATTGTATGGGTGTGTGTTACATTACATTCACTAGTAGGAGTGAGAAACACATCACGGGGTGGTGCGCATTGTAGGGGTGTGTGTTACGTTAGATTCCCTAGTAGGAGTGAAAAAAACATCACGGGGTGGTGCGCATTGTATGGGTGTGTGTTACGTTAGATTCACTAGTAGGAGTGAGAAAAACATCACGGGGTGGTGCGCATTGTATGGGTGTGTGTTACATTACATTCACTAGTAGGAGTGAGAAAAACATCACGGGGTGGTGCGCATTGTATGGGTGTTTGTTACATTAGATTCACTAGTAGGAGTGAGAAAATCATCACGGGGTGGTGCGCATTGTATGGGTGTGTGTTACATTACATTCACTAGTAGGAGTGAGAAAAACATCACGGGGTGGTGCGCATTGTATGGGTGTGTGTTACATTACATTCACTAGTAGGAGTGAGAAAAACATCACGGGGTGGTGCACATTGTATGGGTGTGTGTTACATTACATTCACTAGTAGGAGTGAGAAAAACATCACGGGGTGGTGCGCATTGTATGGGTGTGTGTTACATTACATTCACTAGTAGGAGTGAGAAAAACATCACGGGGTGGTGCGCATTGTATGGGTGTGTGTTACGTTAGATTCACTAGTAGGAGTGAGAAAAACATCACGGGGTGGTGCGCATTGTATGGGTGTGTGTTACGTTAGATTCCCTAGTAGGAGTGAGAAAAACATCACGGGGTGGTGCGCATTGTATGGGTGTGTGTTACATTACCTTCACTCGTAGGAGTGAGAAAAACATCACGGGGTGGTGCGCATTGTATGGGTGTGTGTTACATTACATTCACTCGTAGGAGTGAGAAAAACATCACGGGGTGGTGCGCATTGTATGGGTGTGTGTTACATTACATTCACTAGTAGGAGTGAGAAAAACATCACGGGGTGGTGCGCATTTTATGGGTGTGTGTTACGTTAGATTCACTAGTAGGAGTGAGAAAAACATCACGGGGTGGTGCGCATTGTATGGGTGTGTGTTACGTTAGATTCACTAGTAGGAGTGAGAAAAACATCACGGGGTGGTGCGCATTGTATGGGTGTTTGTTACATTAGATTCACTAGTAGGAGTGAGAAAATCATCACGGGGTGGTGCGCATTCTATGGGTGTGTGTTACATTACATTCACTAGTAGGAGTGAGAAAAACATCACGGGGTGGTGCGCATTCTATGGGTGTGTGTTACATTACATTCACTAGTAGGAGTGAGAAAAACATCACGGGGTGGTGCGCATTGTATGGGTGTGTGTTACATTACATTCACTAGTAGGAGTGAGAAAAACATCACGGGGTGGTGCGCATTGTATGGGTGTTTGTTACATTAGATTCACTAGTAGGAGTGAGAAAAACATCACGGGGTGGTGCGCATTGTATGGGTGTGTGTTACATTAGATTCACTAGTAGGAGTGAGAAAAACATCACGGGGTGGTGCGCATTGTATGGGTGTGTGTTACATTACATTCACTAGTAGGAGTGAGAAAAACATCACGGGGTGGTGCGCATTGTATGGGTGTGTGTTACATTACATTCACTAGTAGGAGTGAGAAAAACATCACGGGGTGGTGCGCATTGTATGGGTGTGTGTTACATTACATTCACTAGTAGGAGTGAGAAAAACATCACGGGGTGGTGCGCATTGTATGGGTGTGTGTTACGTTACATTCACTAGTAGGAGTGAGAAAAACATCACGGGGTGGTGCGCATTGTATGGGTGTGTGTTACGTTACATTCACTAGTAGGAGTGAGAAAAACATCACGGGGTGGTGCGCATTGTATGGGTGTGTGTTACGTTAGATTCACTAGTAGGAGTGAGAAAAACATCACGGGGTGGTGCGCATTGTATGGGTGTGTGTTACGTTAGATTCACTAGTAGGAGTGAGAAAAACATCACGGGGTGGTGCGCATTGTATGGGTGTGTGTTACATTACATTCACTAGTAGGAGTGAGAAAAACATCACGGGGTGGTGCGCATTGTATGGGTGTTTGTTACATTAGATTCACTAGTAGGAGTGAGAAAATCATCACGGGGTGGTGCGCATTGTATGGGTGTGTGTTACATTACATTCACTAGTAGGAGTGAGAAAAACATCACGGGGTGGTGCGCATTCTATGGGTGTGTGTTACATTACATTCACTAGTAGGAGTGAGAAAAACATCACGGGGTGGTGCGCATTGTATGGGTGTGTGTTACATTACATTCACTAGTAGGAGTGAGAAAAACATCACGGGGTGGTGCGCATTGTATGGGTGTTTGTTACATTAGATTCACTAGTAGGAGTGAGAAAAACATCACGGGGTGGTGCGCATTGTATGGGTGTGTGTTACATTACATTCACTAGTAGGAGTGAGAAAAACATCACGGGGTGGTGCGCATTGTATGCGTGTGTGTTACATTAGATTCACTACTAGGAGTGAGAAAAACATCACGGGGTGGTGCGCATTGTATGGGTGTGTGTTACATTACATTCACTAGTAGGAGTGAGAAAAACATCACGGGGTGGTGCGCATTGTATGGGTGTGTGTTACATTACATTCACTAGTAGGAGTGAGAAAAACATCACGGGGTGGTGCGCATTGTATGGGTGTGTGTTACATTAGATTCACTAGTAGGAGTGAGAAAAACATCACGGGGTGGTGCGCATTGTATGGGTGTGTGTTACATTACATTCACTAGTATGAGTGAGAAAAACATCACGGGGTGGTGCGCATTGTATGGGTGTGTGTTACATTACATTCACTCGTAGGAGTGAGAAAAACATCACGGGGTGGTGCCCATTGTATGGGTGTGTGTTACATTACATTCACTAGTAGGAGTGAGAAACACATCACGGGGTGGTGCGCATTGTAGGGGTGTGTGTTACGTTAGATTCCCTAGTAGGAGTGAAAAAAACATCACGGGGTGGTGCGCATTGTATGGGTGTGTGTTACGTTAGATTCACTAGTAGGAGTGAGAAAAACATCACGGGGTGGTGCGCATTGTATGGGTGTGTGTTACATTACATTCACTAGTAGGAGTGAGAAAAACATCACGGGGTGGTGCGCATTGTATGGGTGTTTGTTACATTAGATTCACTAGTAGGAGTGAGAAAATCATCACGGGGTGGTGCGCATTGTATGGGTGTGTGTTACATTACATTCACTAGTAGGAGTGAGAAAAACATCACGGGGTGGTGCGCATTGTATGGGTGTGTGTTACATTACATTCACTAGTAGGAGTGAGAAAAACATCACGGGGTGGTGCACATTGTATGGGTGTGTGTTACATTACATTCACTAGTAGGAGTGAGAAAAACATCACGGGGTGGTGCGCATTGTATGGGTGTGTGTTACATTACATTCACTAGTAGGAGTGAGAAAAACATCACGGGGTGGTGCGCATTGTATGGGTGTGTGTTACGTTAGATTCACTAGTAGGAGTGAGAAAAACATCACGGGGTGGTGCGCATTGTATGGGTGTGTGTTACGTTAGATTCCCTAGTAGGAGTGAGAAAAACATCACGGGGTGGTGCGCATTGTATGGGTGTGTGTTACATTACCTTCACTCGTAGGAGTGAGAAAAACATCACGGGGTGGTGCGCATTGTATGGGTGTGTGTTACATTACATTCACTCGTAGGAGTGAGAAAAACATCACGGGGTGGTGCGCATTGTATGGGTGTGTGTTACATTACATTCACTAGTAGGAGTGAGAAAAACATCACGGGGTGGTGCGCATTTTATGGGTGTGTGTTACGTTAGATTCACTAGTAGGAGTGAGAAAAACATCACGGGGTGGTGCGCATTGTATGGGTGTGTGTTACGTTAGATTCACTAGTAGGAGTGAGAAAAACATCACGGGGTGGTGCGCATTGTATGGGTGTTTGTTACATTAGATTCACTAGTAGGAGTGAGAAAATCATCACGGGGTGGTGCGCATTCTATGGGTGTGTGTTACATTACATTCACTAGTAGGAGTGAGAAAAACATCACGGGGTGGTGCGCATTCTATGGGTGTGTGTTACATTACATTCACTAGTAGGAGTGAGAAAAACATCACGGGGTGGTGCGCATTGTATGGGTGTGTGTTACATTACATTCACTAGTAGGAGTGAGAAAAACATCACGGGGTGGTGCGCATTGTATGGGTGTTTGTTACATTAGATTCACTAGTAGGAGTGAGAAAAACATCACGGGGTGGTGCGCATTGTATGGGTGTGTGTTACATTAGATTCACTAGTAGGAGTGAGAAAAACATCACGGGGTGGTGCGCATTGTATGGGTGTGTGTTACATTACATTCACTAGTAGGAGTGAGAAAAACATCACGGGGTGGTGCGCATTGTATGGGTGTGTGTTACATTACATTCACTAGTAGGAGTGAGAAAAACATCACGGGGTGGTGCGCATTGTATGGGTGTGTGTTACATTACATTCACTAGTAGGAGTGAGAAAAACATCACGGGGTGGTGCGCATTGTATGGGTGTGTGTTACGTTACATTCACTAGTAGGAGTGAGAAAAACATCACGGGGTGGTGCGCATTGTATGGGTGTGTGTTACGTTACATTCACTAGTAGGAGTGAGAAAAACATCACGGGGTGGTGCGCATTGTATGGGTGTGTGTTACGTTAGATTCACTAGTAGGAGTGAGAAAAACATCACGGGGTGGTGCGCATTGTATGGGTGTGTGTTACGTTAGATTCACTAGTAGGAGTGAGAAAAACATCACGGGGTGGTGCGCATTGTATGGGTGTGTGTTACATTACATTCACTAGTAGGAGTGAGAAAAACATCACGGGGTGGTGCGCATTGTATGGGTGTTTGTTACATTAGATTCACTAGTAGGAGTGAGAAAATCATCACGGGGTGGTGCGCATTGTATGGGTGTGTGTTACATTACATTCACTAGTAGGAGTGAGAAAAACATCACGGGGTGGTGCGCATTCTATGGGTGTGTGTTACATTACATTCACTAGTAGGAGTGAGAAAAACATCACGGGGTGGTGCGCATTGTATGGGTGTGTGTTACATTACATTCACTAGTAGGAGTGAGAAAAACATCACGGGGTGGTGCGCATTGTATGGGTGTTTGTTACATTAGATTCACTAGTAGGAGTGAGAAAAACATCACGGGGTGGTGCGCATTGTATGGGTGTGTGTTACATTACATTCACTAGTAGGAGTGAGAAAAACATCACGGGGTGGTGCGCATTGTATGCGTGTGTGTTACATTAGATTCACTACTAGGAGTGAGAAAAACATCACGGGGTGGTGCGCATTGTATGGGTGTGTGTTACATTACATTCACTAGTAGGAGTGAGAAAAACATCACGGGGTGGTGCGCATTGTATGGGTGTGTGTTACATTACATTCACTAGTAGGAGTGAGAAAAACATCACGGGGTGGTGCGCATTGTATGGGTGTGTGTTACATTAGATTCACTAGTAGGAGTGAGAAAAACATCACGGGGTGGTGCGCATTGTATGGGTGTGTGTTACATTACATTCACTAGTATGAGTGAGAAAAACATCACGGGGTGGTGCGCATTGTATGGGTGTGTGTTACATTACATTCACTCGTAGGAGTGAGAAAAACATCACGGGGTGGTGCCCATTGTATGGGTGTGTGTTACATTACATTCACTAGTAGGAGTGAGAAACACATCACGGGGTGGTGCGCATTGTAGGGGTGTGTGTTACGTTAGATTCCCTAGTAGGAGTGAAAAAAACATCACGGGGTGGTGCGCATTGTATGGGTGTGTGTTACGTTAGATTCACTAGTAGGAGTGAGAAAAACATCACGGGGTGGTGCGCATTGTATGGGTGTGTGTTACATTACATTCACTAGTAGGAGTGAGAAAAACATCACGGGGTGGTGCGCATTGTATGGGTGTTTGTTACATTAGATTCACTAGTAGGAGTGAGAAAATCATCACGGGGTGGTGCGCATTGTATGGGTGTGTGTTACATTACATTCACTAGTAGGAGTGAGAAAAACATCACGGGGTGGTGCGCATTGTATGGGTGTGTGTTACATTACATTCACTAGTAGGAGTGAGAAAAACATCACGGGGTGGTGCACATTGTATGGGTGTGTGTTACATTACATTCACTAGTAGGAGTGAGAAAAACATCACGGGGTGGTGCGCATTGTATGGGTGTGTGTTACATTACATTCACTAGTAGGAGTGAGAAAAACATCACGGGGTGGTGCGCATTGTATGGGTGTGTGTTACGTTAGATTCACTAGTAGGAGTGAGAAAAACATCACGGGGTGGTGCGCATTGTATGGGTGTGTGTTACGTTAGATTCACTAGTAGGAGTGACAAAAACATCACGTCGTGGTGCGCATTGTATGGGTGTGTGTTACATTACATTCACTAGTAGGAGTGAGAAAAACATCACGGGGTGGTGCGCATTGTATGGGTGTTTGTTACATTAGATTCACTAGTAGGAGTGAGAAAAACATCACGGGGTGGTGCGCATTGTATGGGTGTGTGTTACATTACATTCACTAGTAGGAGTGAGAAAAACATCACGGGGTGGTGCGCATTGTATGCGTGTGTGTTACATTAGATTCACTAGTAGGAGTGAGAAAAACATCACGGGGTGGTGCGCATTGTATGGGTGTGTGTTACATTACATTCACTAGTAGGAGTGAGAAAAACATCACGGGGTGGTGCGCATTGTATGGGTGTGTGTTACATTACATTCACTAGTAGGAGTGAGAAAAACATCACGGGGTGGTGCGCATTGTATGGGTGTGTGTTACATTAGATTCACTAGTAGGAGTGAGAAAAACATCACGGGGTGGTGCGCATTGTATGGGTGTGTGTTACATTACATTCACTAGTATGAGTGAGAAAAACATCACGGGGTGGTGCGCATTGTATGGGTGTGTGTTACATTACATACACTAGTATGAGTGAGAAAAACGTCACGGGGTGGTGCACATTGTATGGGTGTGTGTTACATTACATTCACTCGTAGGAGTGAGAAAAACATCACGGGGTGGTGCGCATTGTATGGGTGTGTGTTACATTACATTCACTAGTAGGAGTGAGAAAAACATCACGGGGTGGTGCGCATTGTATGCGTGTGTGTTACATTAGATTCACTACTAGGAGTGAGAAAAACATCACGGGGTGGTGCGCATTGTATGGGTGTGTGTTACATTACATTCACTAGTAGGAGTGAGAAAAACATCACGGGGTGGTGCGCATTGTATGGGTGTGTGTTACATTACATTCACTAGTAGGAGTGAGAAAAACATCACGGGGTGGTGCGCATTGTATGGGTGTGTGTTACATTAGATTCACTAGTAGGAGTGAGAAAAACATCACGGGGTGGTGCGCATTGTATGGGTGTGTGTTACATTACATTCACTAGTATGAGTGAGAAAAACATCACGGGGTGGTGCGCATTGTATGGGTGTGTGTTACATTACATTCACTCGTAGGAGTGAGAAAAACATCACGGGGTGGTGCCCATTGTATGGGTGTGTGTTACATTACATTCACTAGTAGGAGTGAGAAACACATCACGGGGTGGTGCGCATTGTAGGGGTGTGTGTTACGTTAGATTCCCTAGTAGGAGTGAAAAAAACATCACGGGGTGGTGCGCATTGTATGGGTGTGTGTTACGTTAGATTCACTAGTAGGAGTGAGAAAAACATCACGGGGTGGTGCGCATTGTATGGGTGTGTGTTACATTACATTCACTAGTAGGAGTGAGAAAAACATCACGGGGTGGTGCGCATTGTATGGGTGTTTGTTACATTAGATTCACTAGTAGGAGTGAGAAAATCATCACGGGGTGGTGCGCATTGTATGGGTGTGTGTTACATTACATTCACTAGTAGGAGTGAGAAAAACATCACGGGGTGGTGCGCATTGTATGGGTGTGTGTTACATTACATTCACTAGTAGGAGTGAGAAAAACATCACGGGGTGGTGCACATTGTATGGGTGTGTGTTACATTACATTCACTAGTAGGAGTGAGAAAAACATCACGGGGTGGTGCGCATTGTATGGGTGTGTGTTACATTACATTCACTAGTAGGAGTGAGAAAAACATCACGGGGTGGTGCGCATTGTATGGGTGTGTGTTACGTTAGATTCACTAGTAGGAGTGAGAAAAACATCACGGGGTGGTGCGCATTGTATGGGTGTGTGTTACGTTAGATTCACTAGTAGGAGTGACAAAAACATCACGTCGTGGTGCGCATTGTATGGGTGTGTGTTACATTACATTCACTAGTAGGAGTGAGAAAAACATCACGGGGTGGTGCGCATTGTATGGGTGTTTGTTACATTAGATTCACTAGTAGGAGTGAGAAAAACATCACGGGGTGGTGCGCATTGTATGGGTGTGTGTTACATTACATTCACTAGTAGGAGTGAGAAAAACATCACGGGGTGGTGCGCATTGTATGCGTGTGTGTTACATTAGATTCACTAGTAGGAGTGAGAAAAACATCACGGGGTGGTGCGCATTGTATGGGTGTGTGTTACATTACATTCACTAGTAGGAGTGAGAAAAACATCACGGGGTGGTGCGCATTGTATGGGTGTGTGTTACATTACATTCACTAGTAGGAGTGAGAAAAACATCACGGGGTGGTGCGCATTGTATGGGTGTGTGTTACATTAGATTCACTAGTAGGAGTGAGAAAAACATCACGGGGTGGTGCGCATTGTATGGGTGTGTGTTACATTACATTCACTAGTATGAGTGAGAAAAACATCACGGGGTGGTGCGCATTGTATGGGTGTGTGTTACATTACATACACTAGTATGAGTGAGAAAAACGTCACGGGGTGGTGCACATTGTATGGGTGTGTGTTACATTACATTCACTCGTAGGAGTGAGAAAAACATCACGGGGTGGTGCGCATTGTATGGGTGTGTGTTACATTACATTCACTAGTAGGAGTGAGAAAAACGTCACGGGGTGGTGCGCATTGTATGGGTGTGTGTTACATTACATTCACTAGTAGGAGTGAGAAAAACGTCACAGGGTGGTACGCATTGTATGGGTGTGTGTTACATTACATTCACTAGTAGGAGTGAGAAAAACATCACGGGGTGGTGCGCATTGTATGGGTGTGTGTTACATTAGATTCACTAGTAGGAGTGAGAAAAACATCACGGGTTGGTGCGCATTGTATGGATGTGTGTTACATTACATTCACTAGTAGGGGTGAGAAAAACATCACGGGGTGGTGCGCATTGTATGGGTGTGTGTTACATTACATTCACTAGTAGGAGTGAGAAAAACATCACGGGGTGGTGCGCATTGTATGGGTGTGTGTTACATTACATTCACTAGTAGGAGTGAGAAAAACGTCACGGGGTGGTGCACATTGTATGGGTGTGTGTTACATTACATTCACTCGTAGGAGTGAGAAAAACATCACGGGGTGGTGCGCATTGTATGGGTGTGTGTTACATTACATTCACTAGTAGGAGTGAGAAAAACGTCACGGGGTGGTGCGCATTGTATGGGTGTGTGTTACATTACATTCACTAGTAGGAGTGAGAAAAACGTCACAGGGTGGTACGCATTGTATGGGTGTGTGTTACATTACATTCACTAGTAGGAGTGAGAAAAACATCACGGGGTGGTGCGCATTGTATGGGTGTGTGTTACATTAGATTCACTAGTAGGAGTGAGAAAAACATCACGGGGTGGTGCGCATTGTATGGATGTGTGTTACATTACATTCACTAGTAGGGGTGAGAAAAACATCACGGGGTGGTGCGCATTGTATGGGTGTGTGTTACATTACATTCACTAGTAGGAGTGAGAAAAACATCACGGGGTGGTGCGCATTGTATGGGTGTGTGTTACATTACATTCACTAGTAGGAGTGAGAAAAACATCACGGGGTGGTGCGCATTGTATGGGTGTGTGTTACATTACATTCACTAGTAGGAGTGAGAAAAACATCACGGGGTGGTGCGCATTGTATGGGTGTGTGTTACGTTAGATTCACTAGTAGGAGTGAGAAAAACATCACGGGATGGTGCGCATTGTATGGGTGTGTGTTATGTTAGATTCACTAGTAGGAGTGAGAAAAACATCACGGGGTGGTGCGCATTGTATGGGTTTGTGTTACATTACATTCACTAGTAGGAGTGAGAAAAACATCACGGGGTGGTGCGCATTGTATGGGTGTTTGTTACATTAGATTCACTAGTAGGAGTGAGAAAATCATCACGGGGTGGTGCGCATTGTATGGGTGTGTGTTACATTACATTCACTAGTAGGAGTGAGAAAAACATCACGGGGTGGTGCGCATTGTATGGGTGTGTGTTACATTACATTCACTAGTAGGAGTGAGAAAAACATCACGGGGTGGTGCGCATTGTATGGGTGTGTGTTACATTACATTCACTAGTAGGAGTGAGAAAAACATCACGGGGTGGTGCGCATTGTATGGGTGTTTGTTACATTAGATTCACTAGTCGGAGTGAGAAAAACATCACGGGGTGGTGCGCATTGTATGGGTGTGTGTTACATTACATTCACTAGTAGGAGTGAGAAAAACATCACGGGGTGGTGCGCATTGTATGGGTGTGTGTTACATTAGATTCACTAGTAGGAGTGAGAAAAATATCACGGGGTGGTGCGCATTGTATGGGTGTGTGTTACATTACATTCACTAGTATGAGTGAGAAAAACATCACGGGGTGGTGCGCATTGTATGGGTGTGTGTTACATTACATTCACTAGTAGGAGTGAGAAAAACATCACGGGGTGGTGCGCATTGTATGGGTGTGTGTTACATTAGATTCACTAGTAGGAGTGAGAAAAATATCACGGGGTGGTGCGCATTGTATGGGTGTGTGTTACATTACATTCACTAGTATGAGTGAGAAAAACATCACGGGGTGGTGCGCATTGTATGGGTGTGTGTTACATTACATACACTAGTAGGAGTGAGAAAAACATCACGGGGTGGTGCGCATTGTATGGGTGTGTGTTACATTACATTCACTCGTAGGCGTGAGAAAAACATCACGGGGTGGTGCGCATTGTATGCGTGTGTGTTACATTCACTAGTAGGAGTGAGAAAAACATCACGGGGTGGTGCGCATTGTATGGGTGTGTGTTACATTAGATTCACTAGTAGGAGTGAGAAAAACATCACGGGGTGGTGCGCATTGTATGGGTGTGTGTTACATTACATTCACTAGTATGAGTGAGAAAAACATCACGGGGTGGTGCGCATTGTATGGGTGTGTGTTACATTACATACACTAGTAGGAGTGAGAAAAACATCACGGGGTGGTGCGCATTGTATGGGTGTGTGTTACATTACATTCACTCGTAGGAGTGAGAAAAACATCACGGGGTGTTGCGCATTGTATGGGGGTGTGTTACATTACATTCACTAGTAGGAGTGAGAAAAACATCACGGGGTGGTGCGCATTGTATGGGTGTGTGTTACGTTAGATTCACTAGTAGGAGTGAGAAAAACATCACGGGGTGGTGCGCATTGTATGGGTGTGTGTTACGTTAGATTCACTAGTAGGAGTGAGAAAAACATCACGGGGTGGTGCCCATTGTATGGGTGTGTATTACATTACATTCACTAGTAGGAGTGAGAAAAACATCACGGGGTGGTGCGCATTGTATGGGTGTTTGTTACATTAGATTCACTAGTAGGAGTGAGAAAATCATCAAGGGGTGGTGCGCATTGTATGGGTGTGTGTTACATTACATTCACTAGTAGGAGAGAGAAAAACATCGCGGGGTGGTGCGCATTGTATGGGTGTGTGTTACATTACATTCACTAGTAGGAGTGAGAAAAACATCACGGGGTGGTGCGCATTGTATGGGTGTGTGTTACATTACATTCACTAGTAGGAGTGAGAAAAACATCACGGGGTGGTGCGCATTGTATGGGTGTTTGTTACATTAGATTCACTAGTAGGAGTGAGAAAAGCATCACGGGGTGGTGCGCATTGTATGGGTGTGTGTTACATTACATTCACTAGTAGGAGTGAGAAAAACATCACGGGGTGGTGCGCATTGTATGCGTGTGTGTTACATTAGATTCACTCGTAGGAGTGAGAAAAACATCACGGGGTGGTGCGCATTGTATGGGTGTGTGTTACATTACATTCACTATTAGGAGTGAGAAAAACATCACGGGGTGGTGCGCATTGTATGGGTGTGTGTTACATTACATTCACTAGTCGGAATGAGAAAAACATCACGGGGTGGTGCGCATTGTATGGGTGTTTGTTACATTAGATTCACTAGTAGGAGTGAGAAAAACATCACGGGGTGGTGCCCTTTGTATGGGTGTGTGTTACATTAGATTCACTCGTAGGAGTGAGAAAAACATCACGGGGTGGTGCGCATTGTATGGGTGTGTGTTACATTACATTCACAAATAGGAGTGAGAAAAACATCACGGGGTGGTACGCATTGTATGGGTGTGTGTTACATTACATTCACTAGTCGCAGGGAGAAAAATATCACGGGGTGGTGCGCATTGTATGGGTGTGTGTTAATTACATTCACAAATAGGAGTGAGAAAAACATCACGGGGTGGTGCGCATTGTATGGGTGTGTGTTACATTACATTCACTGGGAGCAGTGAAAAAAACATCACGGGGTGGTGCGCATTGTATGGGTGTGTGTTACATTACATTCACTAGTAGCAGTGAGAAAAATATCACGGGGTGGTGCGCATTGTATGGGTGTGTGTTACATTACATTCACTAGTAGGAGCGAGAAAAACATCACGGGTTGGTGCGCATTGTATGGGTGTGTGTTACATTACATTCACTAGTAGGAGCGAGAAAAACATCACGGGGTGGTGCGCATTGTATGGGTGTGTGTTACATTACATTCACTAGTAGGAGCGAGAAAAACATCACGGGGTGGTGCGCATTGTATGGGTGTGTGTTACATTACATTCACTATTAGGAGCGAGAAAAACATCATGGGGTGGTGCGCATTGTATGGGTGTGTGTTACTTTACATTCACTAGTAGGAGCGAGAAAAACATCACGGGGTGGTGCGCATTGTATGGGTGTGTGTTACATTACATTCACTAGTAGGAGCGAGAAAAACATCACGGGGTGGTGCGCATTGTATGGGTGTGTGTTACATTACATTCACTAGAAGGAGCGAGAAATACATCACGGAGTGGTGCGCATTGTATGGGTGTTTGTTACATTACATTCACTAGTAGGAGCGAGAAAATCATCACGGGGTGGTGCGCATTTTATGGGTGTGTGTTACATTACATTCACTAGTAGGAATGAGAAAAACATCACGCGGTGGTGCGCATTGTATGGGTGTGTGTTACATTACATTCACTAGTAGGAGTGAGAAAAACATCACGGGGTGGTGCGCATTGTATGGGTGTGTGTTACATTACATTCACTAGTAGGAGCGAGAAAAACATCACCTGGTGGTGCGCATTGTATGGGTGTGTGTTACATTAAATTCACTAATAGGAGCGAGAAAAACATCACGGGGTGGTGCGCATTGTATGGGTGTTTGTTACATTACATTCACTAGTAGGAGCGAGAAAATCATCACGGGGTGGTGCGCATTTTATGGGTGTGTGTTACATTACATTCACTAGTAGGAGTGAGAAAAACATCACGCGGTGGTGCGCATTGTATGGGTGTGTGTTACATTACATTCACTAGTAGGAGTGAGAAAAACATCACGCGGTGGTGCGCATTGTATGGGTGTGTGTTACATTACATTCACTAGTAGGAGTGAGAAAAACATCACGGGGTGGTGCGCATTGTATGGGTGTGTGTTACATTACATTCACTAGTAGGAGTGAGAAAAACATCACGGGGTGGTGCGCATTGTATGGGTGTGTGTTACATTACATTCACTAGTAGGAGTGAGAAAATCATCACGGGGTGGTGCGCATTTTATGGGTGTGTGTTACATTACATTCACTAGTAGGAGTGAGAAAAACATCACGCGGTGGTGCTCATTGTATGGGTGTGTGTTACATTACATTCACTAGTAGGAGTGAGAAAAACGTCACGGGGTGGTGCGCATTGTATGGGTGTGTGTTACGTTAGATTCACTAGTAGGAGTGAGAAAAACATCACGGGGTGGTGCGCATTTTATGGGTGTGTGTTACATTACATTCACTAGTAGGAGTGAGAAAAACATCACGGGGTGGTGCGCATTGTATGGGTGTTTGTTACATTACATTCACTAGTAGGAGTGAGAAAAACATCACGGGGTGGTGCGCATTGTATGGGTGTGTGTTACATTACATTCACTCGTAGGAGTGAGAAAAACATCACGGGGTGGTGCGCATTGTATGCGTGTGTGTTACATTACATTCACTAGTAGGAGTGAGAAAAACATCACGGGGTGGTGCGCATTGTATGGGTGTGTGTTACATTACATTCACTAGTAGGAGTGAGAAAAACATCACGGGGTGGTGCGCATTGTATGGGTGTGTGTTACGTTAGATTCACTAGTAGGAGTGAGAAAAACATCACGGGGTGGTGCGCATTGTATGGGTGTGTGTTACGTTAGATTCACTAGTAGGAGTGAGAAAAACATCACGGGGTGGTGCGCATTGTATGGGTGTGTGTTACATTACATTCACTAGTAGGAGTGAGAAAAACATCACGGGGTGGTGCGCATTGTATGGGTGTGTGTTACATTACATTCACTAGTAGGAGTGAGAAAAACATCACGGGGTGGTGCGCATTGTATGGGTGTGTGTTACATTACATTCAGCAGTAGGAGTGAGAAAAACATCACGGGGTGGTGCGCATTGTATGGGTGTGTGTTACATTACATTCACTAGTAGGAGTGAGAAAAACATCACGGGGTGATGCGCATTGTATGCGTGTGTGTTACATTAGATTCACTAGTAGGAGTGAGAAAAACATCACGGGGTGGTGCGCATTGTATGGGTGTGTGTTACATTACATTCACTAGTAGGAGTGAGAAAAACATCACGGGGTGGTGCGCATTGTATGGGTGTGTGTTACATTACATTCACTAGTCGGAATGAGAAAAACATCACGGGGTGGTGCGCATTTTATGGGTGTTTGTTACATTAGATGCACTAGTAGGAGTGAGAAAATCATCACGGGGTGGTGCGCATTTTATGGGTGTGTGTTATGTTACATTCACTAGTCGGAATGAGAAAAACATCACGGGGTGGTGCACATTGTATGGGTGTGTGTTACATTAGATTCACTCGTAGGAGTGAGAAAAACATCACGGGGTGGTGCGCATTGTATGGGTGTGTGTTACATTACATTCACAAATAGGAGTGAGAAAAACATCACGGGGTGGTGCGCATTGTATGGGTGTGTGTTACATTACATTCACTAGTCGCAGTGAGAAAAACATCACGGGGTGGTGCGCATTGTATGGGTGTGTGTTACATTACATTCACAAATAGGAGTGAGAAAAACATCACGGGGTGGTGCGCATTGTATGGGTGTGTGTTACATTACATTCACTAGTAGCAGTGAGAAAAACATCACGGGGTGGTGCGCATTGTATGGGTGTGTGTTACATTACATTCACTAGTAGCAGTGAGAAAAATATCACGGGGTGGTGCGCATTGTATGGGTGTGTGTTACATTACATTCACTAGTAGGAGCGAGAAAAACATCACGGGGTGGTGCGCATTGTATGGGTGTGTGTTACATTACATTCACTAGTAGGAGCGAGAAAAACATCACGGGGTGGTGCGCATTGTATGGGTGTGTGTTACATTACATTCACTAGTAGGAGCGAGAAAAACATCACGGGGTGGTGCGCATTGTATGGGTGTGTGTTACATTACATTCACTAGTAGGAGCGAGAAAAATATCACGGGGTGGTGCGCATTGTATGGGTGTGTGTTACTTTACATTCACTAGTAGGAGCGAGAAAAACATCACGGGGTGGTGCGCATTGTATGGGTGTGTGTTACATTACATTCACTAGTAGGAGCGAGAAAAACATCACGGGGTGGTGCGCATTTTATGGGTGTGTGTTACATTACATTCACTAGTAGGAGCGAGAAAAACATCACGGAGTGGTGCGCATTGTATGGGTGTTTGTTACATTACATTCACTAGTAGGAGCGAGAAAATCATCACGGGGTGGTGCGCATTTTATGGGTGTGTGTTACATTACATTCACTAGTAGGAATGAGAAAAACATCACGCGGTGGTGCGCATTGTATGGGTGTGTGTTACATTACATTCACTAGTAGGAGTGAGAAAAACATCACGGGGTGGTGCGCATTGTATGGGTGTGTGTTACATTACATTCACTAGTAGGAGCGAGAAAAACATCACGGGGTGGTGCGCATTGTATGGGTGTGTGTTACATTACATTCACTAGTAGGAGCGAGAAAAACATCACGGGGTGGTGCGCATTGTATGGGTGTTTGTTACATTACATTCACTAGTAGGAGCGAGAAAATCATCACGGGGTGGTGCGCATTTTATGGGTGTGTGTTACATTACATTCACTAGTAGGAGTGAGAAAAACATCACGCGGTGGTGCGTATTGTATGGGTGTGTGTTACATTACATTCACTAGTAGGAGCGAGAAAAACATCACGGGGTGGTGCGCATTGTATGGGTGTTTGTTACATTACATTCACTAGTAGGAGCGAGAAAATCATCACGGGGTGGTGCGCATTTTATGGGTGTGTGTTACATTACATTCACTAGTAGGAGTGAGAAAAACATCACGCGGTGGTGCGCATTGTATGGGTGTGTGTTACATTACATTCACTAGTAGGAGTGAGAAAAACATCACGCGTTGGTGCGCATTGTATGGGTGTGTGTTACATTACTTTCACTAGTAGGAGTGAGAAAAACATCACGGGGTGGTGCGCATTGTATGGGTGTGTGTTACATTACATTCACTAGTAGGAGTGAGAAAAACATCACGGGGTGGTGCGCATTGTATGGGTGTGTGTTACATTACATTCACTAGTAGGAGTGAGAAAATCATCACGGGGTGGTGCGCATTTTATGGGTGTGTGTTACATTACATTCACTAGTAGGAGTGAGAAAAACATCACGCGGTGGTGCGCATTGTATGGGTGTGTGTTACATTACATTCACTAGTAGGAGTGATAAAAACGTCACGGGGTGGTGCGCATTGTATGGGTGTGTGTTACATTACATTCACTAGTAGGAGTGAGAAAAACATCACGGGGTGGTGCGCATTGTATGGGTTTTTGTTACATTACATTCACTCGTAGGAGTGAGAAAAACATCACGGGGTGGTGCGCATTGTATGGGTGTGTGTTGCATTACATTCACTAGTAGGAGTGAGAAAAACATCACGGGGTGGTGCGCATTGTATGGGTGTGTGTTACATTAGATTCACTAGTAGGAGTGAGAAAATCATAACGGGGTGGTGCGCATTGTATGGGTGTGTGTTACATTACGTTCACTAGTATGAGTGAGAAAAACATCACGGGGTGGTGCGCATTGTATGGGTGTGTGTTACATTACGTTCACTAGTAGGAGTGAGAAAAACATCACGGGGTGGTGCGCATTGTATGGGTGTGTGTTACATTACATTCACTCGTAGGAGTGAGAAAAACATCACGGGGTGGTGCCCATTGTATGGGTGTGTGTTACATTACATTCACTAGTAGGAGTGAGAAAAACATCACGGGGTGGTGCGCATTGTATGGGTGTGTGTTACATTACATTCACTAGTAGGAGTGAGAAAAACATCACGGGGTGGTGCGCATTGTATGGGTGTGTGTTACATTACATTCACAAATAGGAGTGAGAAAAACATCACGGGGTGGTGCGCATTGTATGGGTGGTTGTTACATTACATTCACTAGTAGGAGTGAGAAAAACATCACGGGGTGGTGCGCATTGTATGGGTGTTTGTTACATTAGATTCACTAGTAGGAGTGAGAAAATCATCACGGGGTGGTGCGCATTGTATGGGTGTGTGTTACATTACATTCACTAGTAGGAGTGAGAAAAACATCACGGGGTGGTGCGCATTGTATGGGTGTGTGTTACATTACATTCACTAGTAGGAGCGAGAAAAACATCACGGGGTGGTGCGCATTGTATGGGTGTGTGTTACATTACGTTCACTAGTATGAGTGAGAAAAACATCACGGGGTGGTGCGCATTGTATGGGTGTGTGTTACATTACATTCACTAGTAGGAGTGAGAAAAACATCACGGGGTGGTGCGCATTGTATGGGTGTGTGTTACATTACATACACTAGTAGGAGTGAGAAAAATATCACGGGGTGGTGCGCATTGTATGGGTGTGTGTTACATTACATTCACTCGTAGGAGTGAGAAAAACATCACGGGGTGGTGCGCATTGTATGGGTGTGTGTTACATTACATTCACTAGTAGGAGTGAGAAAAACATCACGGGGTGGTGCGCATTGTATGGGTGTGTGTTACATTACATTCACTAGTAGGAGTGAGAAAAACATCACGGGGTGGTGCGCATTGTATGGGTGTGTGTTACATTACATTCACTAGTAGGAGTGAGAAAAACGTCACGGGGTGGTGCGCATTGTATGGGTGTGTGTTACATTACATTCACTAGTAGGAGTGAGAAAAACATCACGGGGTGGTGCGCATTCTATGGGTGTGTGTTACATTACATTCACTAGTAGGAGTGAGAAAAACATCACGGGGTGGTGCGCATTCTATGGGTGTGTGTTACATTACATTCACTAGTAGGAGTGAGAAAAACATCACGGGGTGGTGCGCATTGTATGGGTGTGTGTTACATTACATTCACTAGTAGGAGTGAGAAAAACATCACGGGGTGGTGCGCATTGTATGGGTGTTTGTTACATTAGATTCACTAGTAGGAGTGAGAAAAACATCACGGGGTGGTGCGCATTGTATGGGTGTGTGTTACATTAGATACACTAGTAGGAGTGAGAAAAACATCACGGGGTGGTGCGCATTGTATGGGTGTGTGTTACATTACATTCACTAGTAGGAGTGAGAAAAACATCACGGGGTGGTGCGCATTGTATGGGTGTGTGTTACATTACATTCACTAGTAGGAGTGAGAAAAACATCACGGGGTGGTGCGCATTGTATGGGTGTGTGTTACATTACATTCACTAGTAGGAGTGAGAAAAACATCACGGGGTGGTGCGCATTGTATGGGTGTGTGTTACGTTACATTCACTAGTAGGAGTGAGAAAAACATCACGGGGTGGTGCGCATTGTATGGGTGTGTGTTACATTACATTCACTAGTAGGAGTGAGAAAAACATCACGGGGTGGTGCGCATTGTATGGGTGTGTGTTACGTTAGATTCACTAGTAGGAGTGAGAAAAACATCACGGGGTGGTGCGCATTGTATGGGTGTGTGTTACGTTACATTCACTAGTAGGAGTGAGAAAAACATCACGGGGTGGTGCGCATTGTATGGGTGTGTGTTACATTACATTCACTAGTAGGAGTGAGAAAAACATCACGGGGTGGTGCGCATTGTATGGGTGTTTGTTACATTAGATTCACTAGTAGGAGTGAGAAAATCATCACGGGGTGGTGCGCATTGTATGGGTGTGTGTTACATTACATTCACTAGTAGGAGTGAGAAAAACATCACGGGGTGGTGCGCATTCTATGGGTGTGTGTTACATTACATTCACTAGTAGGAGTGAGAAAAACATCACGGGGTGGTGCGCATTGTATGGGTGTGTGTTACATTACATTCACTAGTAGGAGTGAGAAAAACATCACGGGGTGGTGCGCATTGTATGGGTGTTTGTTACATTAGATTCACTACTAGGAGTGAGAAAAACATCACGGGGTGGTGCGCATTGTATGGGTGTGTGTTACATTACATTCACTAGTAGGAGTGAGAAAAACATCACGGGGTGGTGCGCATTGTATGCGTGTGTGTTACATTAGATTCACTAGTAGGAGTGAGAAAAACATCACGGGGTGGTGCGCATTGTATGGGTGTGTGTTACATTACATTCACTAGTAGGAGTGAGAAAAACATCACGGGGTGGTGCGCATTGTATGGGTGTGTGTTACATTACATTCACTAGTAGGAGTGAGAAAAACATCACGGGGTGGTGCGCATTGTATGGGTGTGTGTTACATTAGATTCACTAGTAGGAGTGAGAAAAACATCACGGGGTGGTGCGCATTGTATGGGTGTGTGTTACATTACATTCACTAGTATGAGTGAGAAAAACATCACGGGGTGGTGCGCATTGTATGGGTTGTGTTACATTACATTCACTCGTAGGAGTGAGAAAAACATCACGGGGTGGTGCCCATTGTATGGGTGTGTGTTACATTACATTCACTAGTAGGAGTGAGAAACACATCACGGGGTGGTGCGCATTGTAGGGGTGTGTGTTACGTTAGATTCCCTAGTAGGAGTGAGAAAAACATCACGGGGTGGTGCGCATTGTATGGGTGTGTGTTACGTTAGATTCACTAGTAGGAGTGAGAAAAACATCACGGGGTGGTGCGCATTGTATGGGTGTGTGTTACATTACATTCACTAGTAGGAGTGAGAAAAACATCACGGGGTGGTGCGCATTGTATGGGTGTTTGTTACATTAGATTCACTAGTAGGAGTGAGAAAATCATCACGGGGTGGTGCGCATTGTATGGGTGTGTGTTACATTACATTCACTAGTAGGAGTGAGAAAAACATCACGGGGTGGTGCGCATTGTATGGGTGTGTGTTACATTACATTCACTAGTAGGAGTGAGAAAAACATCACGGGGTGGTGCACATTGTATGGGTGTGTGTTACATTACATTCACTAGTAGGAGTGAGAAAAACATCACGGGGTGGTGCGCATTGTATGGGTGTGTGTTACATTACATTCACTAGTAGGAGTGAGAAAAACATCACGGGGTGGTGCGCATTGTATGGGTGTGTGTTACGTTAGATTCACTAGTAGGAGTGAGAAAAACATCACGGGGTGGTGCGCATTGTATGGGTGTGTGTTACGTTAGATTCACTAGTAGGAGTGAGAAAAACATCACGGCGTGGTGCGCATTGTATGGGTGTGTGTTACATTACATTCACTAGTAGGAGTGAGAAAAACATCACGGGGTGGTGCGCATTGTATGGGTGTTTGTTACATTAGATTCACTAGTAGGAGTGAGAAAAACATCACGGGGTGGTGCGCATTGTATGGGTGTGTGTTACATTACATTCACTAGTAGGAGTGAGAAAAACATCACGGGGTGGTGCGCATTGTATGCGTGTGTGTTACATTAGATTCACTAGTAGGAGTGAGAAAAACATCACGGGGTGGTGCGCATTGTATGGGTGTGTGTTACATTACATTCACTAGTAGGAGTGAGAAAAACATCACGGGGTGGTGCGCATTGTATGGGTGTGTGTTACATTACATTCACTAGTAGGAGTGAGAAAAACATCACGGGGTGGTGCGCATTGTATGGGTGTGTGTTACATTAGATTCACTAGTAGGAGTGAGAAAAACATCACGGGGTGGTGCGCATTGTATGGGTGTGTGTTACATTACATTCACTAGTATGAGTGAGAAAAACATCACGGGGTGGTGCGCATTGTATGGGTGTGTGTTACATTACATACACTAGTAGGAGTGAGAAAAACGTCACGGGGTGGTGCACATTGTATGGGTGTGTGTTACATTACATTCACTCGTAGGAGTGAGAAAAACATCACGGGGTGGTGCGCATTGTATGGGTGTGTGTTACATTACATTCACTAGTAGGAGTGAGAAAAACGTCACGGGGTGGTGCGCATTGTATGGGTGTGTGTTACATTACATTCACTAGTAGGAGTGAGAAAAACGTCACAGGGTGGTACGCATTGTATGGGTGTGTGTTACATTACATTCACTAGTAGGAGTGAGAAAAACATCACGGGGTGGTGCGCATTGTATGGGTGTGTGTTACATTAGATTCACTAGTAGGAGTGAGAAAAACATCAAGGGGTGGTGCGCATTGTATGGATGTGTGTTACATTACATTCACTAGTAGGGGTGAGAAAAACATCACGGGGTGGTGCGCATTGTATGGGTGTGTGTTACATTACATTCACTAGTAGGAGTGAGAAAAACATCACGGGGTGGTGCGCATTGTATGGGTGTGTGTTACATTACATTCACTAGTAGGAGTGAGAAAAACATCACGGGGTGGTGCGCATTGTATGGGTGTGTGTTACATTACATTCACTAGTAGGAGTGAGAAAAACATCACGGGGTGGTGCGCATTGTATGGGTGTGTGTTACGTTAGATTCACTAGTAGGAGTGAGAAAAACATCACGGGATGGTGCGCATTGTATGGGTGTGTGTTATGTTAGATTCACTAGTAGGAGTGAGAAAAACATCACGGGGTGGTGCGCATTGTATGGGTTTGTGTTACATTACATTCACTAGTAGGAGTGAGAAAAACATCACGGGGTGGTGCGCATTGTATGGGTGTTTGTTACATTAGATTCACTAGTAGGAGTGAGAAAATCATCACGGGGTGGTGCGCATTGTATGGGTGTGTGTTACATTACATTCACTAGTAGGAGTGAGAAAAACATCACGGGGTGGTGCGCATTCTATGGGTGTGTGTTACATTAGATTCACTAGTAGGAGTGAGAAAAACATCACGGGGTGGTGCGCATTGTATGGGTGTGTGTTACATTACATTCACTAGTAGGAGTGAGAAAAACATCACGGGGTGGTGCGCATTGTATGGGTGTTTGTTACATTAGATTCACTAGTAGGAGTGAGAAAAACATCACGGGGTGGTGCGCATTGTATGGGTGTGTGTTACATTACATTCACTAGTAGGAGTGAGAAAAACATCACGGGGTGGTGCGCATTGTATGCGTGTGTGTTACATTAGATTCACTAGGAGTGAGAAAAACATCACGGGGTGGTGCGCATTGTATGGGTGTGTGTTACATTACATTCACTAGTAGGAGTGAGAAAAACATCACGGGGTGGTGCGCATTGTATGGGTGTGTGTTACATTACATTCACTAGTAGGAGTGAGAAAAACATCACGGGGTGGTGCGCATTGTATGGGTGTGTGTTACATTAGATTCACTAGTAGGAGTGAGAAAAACATCACGGGGTGGTGCGCATTGTATGGGTGTGTGTTACATTACATTCACTAGTATGAGTGAGAAAAACATCACGGGGTGGTGCGCATTGTATGGGTGTGTGTTACATTACATACACTAGTAGGAGTGAGAAAAACGTCACGGGGTGGTGCACATTGTATGGGTGTGTGTTACATTACATTCACTCGTAGGAGTGAGAAAAACATCACGGGGTGGTGCGCATTGTATGGGTGTGTGTTACATTACATTCACTAGTAGGAGTGAGAAAAACGTCACGGGGTGGTGCGCATTGTATGGGTGTGTGTTACATTACATTCACTAGTAGGAGTGAGAAAAACGTCACAGGGTGGTACGCATTGTATGGGTGTGTGTTACATTACATTCACTAGTAGGAGTGAGAAAAACATCACGGGGTGGTGCGCATTGTATGGGTGTGTGTTACATTAGATTCACTAGTAGGAGTGAGAAAAACATCAAGGGGTGGTGCGCATTGTATGGATGTGTGTTACATTACATTCACTAGTAGGGGTGAGAAAAACATCACGGGGTGGTGCGCATTGTATGGGTGTGTGTTACATTACATTCACTAGTAGGAGTGAGAAAAACATCACGGGGTGGTGCGCATTGTATGGGTGTGTGTTACATTACATTCACTAGTAGGAGTGAGAAAAACATCACGGGGTGGTGCGCATTGTATGGGTGTGTGTTACATTACATTCACTAGTAGGAGTGAGAAAAACATCACGGGGTGGTGCGCATTGTATGGGTGTGTGTTACGTTAGATTCACTAGTAGGAGTGAGAAAAACATCACGGGGTGGTGCGCATTGTATGGGTGTGTGTTATGTTAGATTCACTAGTAGGAGTGAGAAAAACATCACGGGGTGGTGCGCATTGTATGGGTTTGTGTTACATTACATTCACTAGTAGGAGTGAGAAAAACATCACGGGGTGGTGCGCATTGTATGGGTGTTTGTTACATTAGATTCACTAGTAGGAGTGAGAAAATCATCACGGGGTGGTGCGCATTGTATGGGTGTGTGTTACATTACATTCACTAGTAGGAGTGAGAAAAACATCACGGGGTGGTGCGCATTCTATGGGTGTGTGTTACATTACATTCACTAGTAGGAGTGAGAAAAACATCACGGGGTGGTGCGCATTGTATGGGTGTGTGTTACATTACATTCACTAGTAGGAGTGAGAAAAACATCACGGGGTGGTGCGCATTGTATGGGTGTTTGTTACATTAGATTCACTAGGCGGAGTGAGAAAAACATCACGGGGTGGTGCGCATTGTATGGGTGTGTGTTACATTACATTCACTAGTAGGAGTGAGAAAAACATCACGGGGTGGTGCGCATTGTATGGGTGTGTGTTACATTAGATTCACTAGTAGGAGTGAGAAAAATATCACGGGGTGGTGCGCATTGTATGGGTGTGTGTTACATTACATTCACTAGTATGAGTGAGAAAAACATCACGGGGTGGTGCGCATTGTATGGGTGTGTGTTACATTACATTCACTAGTAGGAGTGAGAAAAACATCACGGGGTGGTGCGCATTGTATGGGTGTGTGTTACATTAGATTCACTAGTAGGAGTGAGAAAAATATCACGGGGTGGTGCGCATTGTATGGGTGTGTGTTACATTACATTCACTACTATGAGTGAGAAAAACATCACGGGGTGGTGCGCATTGTATGGGTGTGTGTTACATTACATACACTAGTAGGAGTGAGAAAAACATCACGGGGTGGTGCGCATTGTATGGGTGTGTGTTACATTACATTCACTCGTAGGCGTGAGAAAAACATCACGGGGTGGTGCGCATTGTATGCGTGTGTGTTACATTCACTAGTAGGAGTGAGAAAAACATCACGGGGTGGTGCGCATTGTATGGGTGTGTGTTACATTAGATTCACTAGTAGGAGTGAGAAAAACATCACGGGGTGGTGCGCATTGTATGGGTGTGTGTTACATTACATTCACTAGTATGAGTGAGAAAAACATCACGGGGTGGTGCGCATTGTATGGGTGTGTGTTACATTACATACACTAGTAGGAGTGAGAAAAACATCACGGGGTGGTGCGCATTGTATGGGTGTGTGTTACATTACATTCACTCGTAGGAGTGAGAAAAACATCACGGGGTGTTGCGCATTGTATGGGGGTGTGTTACATTACATTCACTAGTAGGAGTGAGAAAAACATCACGGGGTGGTGCGCATTGTATGGGTGTGTGTTACGTTAGATTCACTAGTAGGAGTGAGAAAAACATCACGGGGTGGTGCGCATTGTATGGGTGTGTGTTACGTTAGATTCACTAGTAGGAGTGAGAAAAACATCACGGGGTGGTGCCCATTGTATGGGTGTGTATTACATTACATTCACTAGTAGGAGTGAGAAAAACATCACGGGGTGGTGCGCATTGTATGGGTGTTTGTTACATTAGATTCACTAGTAGGAGTGAGAAAATCATCAAGGGGTGGTGCGCATTGTATGGGTGTGTGTTACATTACATTCACTAGTAGGAGAGAGAAAAACATCGCGGGGTGGTGCGCATTGTATGGGTGTGTGTTACATTACATTCACTAGTAGGAGTGAGAAAAACATCACGGGGTGGGGCGCATTGTATGGGTGTGTGTTACATTACATTCACTAGTAGGAGTGAGAAAAACATCACGGGGTGGTGCGCATTGTATGGGTGTTTGTTACATTAGATTCACTAGTAGGAGTGAGAAAAACATCACGGGGTGGTGCGCATTGTATGGGTTTGTGTTACATTACATTCACTAGTAGGAGTGAGAAAAACATCACGGGGTGGTGCGCATTGTATGGGTGTTTGTTACATTAGATTCACTAGTAGGAGTGAGAAAATCATCACGGGGTGGTGCGCATTGTATGGGTGTGTGTTACATTACATTCACTAGTAGGAGTGAGAAAAACATCACGGGGTGGTGCGCATTCTATGGGTGTGTGTTACATTACATTCACTAGTAGGAGTGAGAAAAACATCACGGGGTGGTGCGCATTGTATGGGTGTGTGTTACATTACATTCACTAGTAGGAGTGAGAAAAACATCACGGGGTGGTGCGCATTGTATGGGTGTTTGTTACATTAGATTCACTAGGCGGAGTGAGAAAAACATCACGGGGTGGTGCGCATTGTATGGGTGTGTGTTACATTACATTCACTAGTAGGAGTGAGAAAAACATCACGGGGTGGTGCGCATTGTATGGGTGTGTGTTACATTAGATTCACTAGTAGGAGTGAGAAAAATATCACGGGGTGGTGCGCATTGTATGGGTGTGTGTTACATTACATTCACTAGTATGAGTGAGAAAAACATCACGGGGTGGTGCGCATTGTATGGGTGTGTGTTACATTACATTCACTAGTAGGAGTGAGAAAAACATCACGGGGTGGTGCGCATTGTATGGGTGTGTGTTACATTAGATTCACTAGTAGGAGTGAGAAAAATATCACGGGGTGGTGCGCATTGTATGGGTGTGTGTTACATTACATTCACTACTATGAGTGAGAAAAACATCACGGGGTGGTGCGCATTGTATGGGTGTGTGTTACATTACATACACTAGTAGGAGTGAGAAAAACATCACGGGGTGGTGCGCATTGTATGGGTGTGTGTTACATTACATTCACTCGTAGGCGTGAGAAAAACATCACGGGGTGGTGCGCATTGTATGCGTGTGTGTTACATTCACTAGTAGGAGTGAGAAAAACATCACGGGGTGGTGCGCATTGTATGGGTGTGTGTTACATTAGATTCACTAGTAGGAGTGAGAAAAACATCACGGGGTGGTGCGCATTGTATGGGTGTGTGTTACATTACATTCACTAGTATGAGTGAGAAAAACATCACGGGGTGGTGCGCATTGTATGGGTGTGTGTTACATTACATACACTAGTAGGAGTGAGAAAAACATCACGGGGTGGTGCGCATTGTATGGGTGTGTGTTACATTACATTCACTCGTAGGAGTGAGAAAAACATCACGGGGTGTTGCGCATTGTATGGGGGTGTGTTACATTACATTCACTAGTAGGAGTGAGAAAAACATCACGGGGTGGTGCGCATTGTATGGGTGTGTGTTACGTTAGATTCACTAGTAGGAGTGAGAAAAACATCACGGGGTGGTGCGCATTGTATGGGTGTGTGTTACGTTAGATTCACTAGTAGGAGTGAGAAAAACATCACGGGGTGGTGCCCATTGTATGGGTGTGTATTACATTACATTCACTAGTAGGAGTGAGAAAAACATCACGGGGTGGTGCGCATTGTATGGGTGTTTGTTACATTAGATTCACTAGTAGGAGTGAGAAAATCATCAAGGGGTGGTGCGCATTGTATGGGTGTGTGTTACATTACATTCACTAGTAGGAGAGAGAAAAACATCGCGGGGTGGTGCGCATTGTATGGGTGTGTGTTACATTACATTCACTAGTAGGAGTGAGAAAAACATCACGGGGTGGGGCGCATTGTATGGGTGTGTGTTACATTACATTCACTAGTAGGAGTGAGAAAAACATCACGGGGTGGTGCGCATTGTATGGGTGTTTGTTACATTAGATTCACTAGTAGGAGTGAGAAAAGCATCACGGGGTGGTGCGCATTGTATGGGTGTGTGTTACATTACATTCACTAGTAGGAGTGAGAAAAACATCACGGGGTGGTGCGCATTGTAGGCGTGTGTGTTACATTAGATTCACTCGTAGGAGTGAGAAAAACATCACGGGGTGGTGCGCATTGTATGGGTGTGTGTTACATTACATTCACTATTAGGAGTGAGAAAAACATCACGGGGTGGTGCGCATTGTATGGGTGTGTGTTACATTACATTCACTAGTCGGAATGAGAAAAACATCACGGGGTGGTGCGCATTGTATGGGTGTGTGTTAATTACATTCACAAATAGGAGTGAGAAAAACATCACGGGGTGGTGCGCATTGTATGGGTGTGTGTTACATTACATTCACTAGTAGCAGTGAAAAAAACATCACGGGGTGGTGCGCATTGTATGGGTGTGTGTTACATTACATTCACTAGTAGCAGTGAGAAAAATATCACGGGGTGGTGCGCATTGTATGGGTGTGTGTTACATTACATTCACTAGTAGGAGCGAGAAAAACATCACGGGTTGGTGCGCATTGTATGGGTGTGTGTTACATTACATTCACTAGTAGGAGCGAGAAAAACATCACGGGGTGGTGCGCATTGTATGGGTGTGTGTTACATTACATTCACTAGTAGGAGCGAGAAAAACATCACGGGGTGGTGAGCATTGTATGGGTGTGTGTTACATTACATTCACTATTAGGAGCGAGAAAAACATCATGGGGTGGTGCGCATTGTATGGGTGTGTGTTACTTTACATTCACTAGTAGGAGCGAGAAAAACATCACGGGGTGGTGCGCATTGTATGGGTGTGTGTTACATTACATTCACTAGTAGGAGCGAGAAAAACATCACGGGGTGGTGCGCATTGTATGGGTGTGTGTTACATTACATTCACTAGTAGGAGCGAGAAATACATCACGGAGTGGTGCGCATTGTATGGGTGTTTGTTACATTACATTCACTAGTAGGAGCGAGAAAATCATCACGGGGTGGTGCGCATTTTATGGGTGTGTGTTACATTACATTCACTAGTAGGAATGAGAAAAACATCACGCGGTGGTGCGCATTGTATGGGTGTGTGTTACATTACATTCACTAGTAGGAGTGAGAAAAACATCACGGGGTGGTGCGCATTGTATGGGTGTGTGTTACATTACATTCACTAGTAGGAGCGAGAAAAACATCACCTGGTGGTGCGCATTGTATGGGTGTGTGTTACATTAAATTCACTAATAGGAGCGAGAAAAACATCACGGGGTGGTGCGCATTGTATGGGTGTTTGTTACATTACATTCACTAGTAGGAGCGAGAAAATCATCACGGGGTGGTGCGCATTTTATGGGTGTGTGTTACATTACATTCACTAGTAGGAGTGAGAAAAACATCACGCGGTGGTGCGCATTGTATGGGTGTGTGTTACATTACATTCACTAGTAGGAGTGAGAAAAACATCACGGGGTGGTGCGCATTGTATGGGTGTGTGTTACATTACATTCACTAGTAGGAGTGAGAAAAACATCACGGGGTGGTGCGCATTGTATGGGTGTGTGTTACATTACATTCACTAGTAGGAGTGAGAAAAACATCACGGGGTGGTGCGCATTGTATGGGTGTGTGTTACATTACATTCACTAGTAGGAGTGAGAAAATCATCACGGGGTGGTGCGCATTGTATGGGTGTGTGTTACATTACATTCACTAGTAGGAGTGAGAAAAACATCACGCGGTGGTGCTCATTGTATGGGTGTGTGTTACATTACATTCACTAGTAGGAGTGAGAAAAACGTCACGGGGTGGTGCGCATTGTATGGGTGTGTGTTACGTTAGATTCACTAGTAGGAGTGAGAAAAACATCACGGGGTGGTGCGCATTGTATGGGTGTGTGTTACATTACATTCACTAGTAGGAGTGAGAAAAACATCACGGGGTGGTGCGCATTGTATGGGTGTTTGTTACATTACATTCACTAGTAGGAGTGAGAAAAACATCACGGGGTGGTGCGCATTGTATGGGTGTGTGTTACATTACATTCACTCGTAGGAGTGAGAAAAACATCACGGGGTGGTGCGCATTGTATGCGTGTGTGTTACATTACATTCACTAGTAGGAGTGAGAAAAACATCACGGGGTGGTGCGCATTGTATGGGTGTGTGTTACATTACATTCACTAGTAGGAGTGAGAAAAACATCACGCGGTGGTGCGCATTGTATGGGTGTGTGTTACGTTAGATTCACTAGTAGGAGTGAGAAAAACATCACGGGGTGGTGCGCATTGTATGGGTGTGTGTTACGTTAGATTCACTAGTAGGAGTGAGAAAAACATCACGGGGTGGTGCGCATTGTATGGGTGTGTGTTACATTACATTCACTAGTAGGAGTGAGAAAAACATCACGGGGTGGTGCGCATTGTATGGGTGTGTGTTACATTACATTCACTAGTAGGAGTGAGAAAAACATCACGGGGTGGTGCGCATTGTATGGGTGTGTGTTACATTACATTCAGCAGTAGGAGTGAGAAAAACATCACGGGGTGGTGCGCATTGTATGGGTGTGTGTTACATTACATTCACTAGTAGGAGTGAGAAAAACATCACGGGGTGGTGCGCATTGTATGCGTGTGTGTTACATTAGATTCACTCGTAGGAGTGAGAAAAACATCACGGGGTGGTGCGCATTGTATGGGTGTGTGTTACATTACATTCACTAGTAGGAGTGAGAAAAACATCACGGGGTGGTGCGCATTGTATGGGTGTGTGTTACATTACATTCACTAGTCGGAATGAGAAAAACATCACGGGGTGGTGCGCATTGTATGGGTGTTTGTTACATTAGATTCACTAGTAGGAGTGAGAAAATCATCACGGGGTGGTGCGCATTTTATGGGTGTGTGTTATGTTACATTCACTAGTCGGAATGAGAAAAACATCACGGGGTGGTGCACATTGTATGGGTGTGTGTTACATTAGATTCACTCGTAGGAGTGAGAAAAACATCACGGGGTGGTGCGCATTGTATGGGTGTGTGTTACATTACATTCACAAATAGGAGTGAGAAAAACATCACGGGGTGGTGCGCATTGTATGGGTGTGTGTTACATTACATTCACTAGTCGCAGTGAGAAAAACATCACGGGGTGGTGCGCATTGTATGGGTGTGTGTTACATTACATTCACAAATAGGAGTGAGAAAAACATCACGGGGTGGTGCGCATTGTATGGGTGTGTGTTACATTACATTCACTAGTAGCAGTGAGAAAAACATCACGGGGTGGTGCGCATTGTATGGGTGTGTGTTACATTACATTCACTAGTAGCAGTGAGAAAAATATCAAGGGGTGGTGCGCATTGTATGGGTGTGTGTTACATTACATTCACTAGTAGGAGCGAGAAAAACATCACGGGGTGGTGCGCATTGTATGGGTGTGTGTTACATTACATTCACTAGTAGGAGCGAGAAAAACATCACGGGGTGGTGCGCATTGTATGGGTGTGTGTTACATTACATTCACTAGTAGGAGCGAGAAAAACATCACGGGGTGGTGCGCATTGTATGGGTGTGTGTTACATTACATTCACTAGTAGGAGTGAGAAAAACATCACGGGGTGGTGCGCATTGTATGGGTGTGTGTTACATTAGATTCACTAGTAGGAGTGAGAAAAACATCACGGGGTGGTGCGCATTGTATGGGTGTGTGTTACATTACATTCACTAGTATGAGTGAGAAAAACATCACGGAGTGGTGCGCATTGTATGGGTGTGTGTTACATTACATACACTAGTAGGAGTGAGAAAAACGTCACGGGGTGGTGCACATTGTATGGGTGTGTGTTACATTACATTCACTCGTAGGAGTGAGAAAAACATCACGGGGTGGTGCGCATTGTATGGGTGTGTGTTACATTACATTCACTAGTAGGAGTGAGAAAAACGTCACGGGGTGGTGCGCATTGTATGGGTGTGTGTTACATTACATTCACTAGTAGGAGTGAGAAAAACGTCACAGGGTGGTACGCATTGTATGGGTGTGTGTTACATTACATTCACTAGTAGGAGTGAGAAAAACATCACGGGGTGGTGCGCATTGTATGGGTGTGTGTTACATTAGATTCACTAGTAGGAGTGAGAAAAACATCAAGGGGTGGTGCGCATTGTATGGATGTGTGTTACATTACATTCACTAGTAGGGGTGAGAAAAACATCACGGGGTGGTGCGCATTGTATGGGTGTGTGTTACATTACATTCACTAGTAGGAGTGAGAAAAACATCACGGGGTGGTGCGCATTGTATGGGTGTGTGTTACATTACATTCACTAGTAGGAGTGAGAAAAACATCACGGGGTGGTGCGCATTGTATGGGTGTGTGTTACATTACATTCACTAGTAGGAGTGAGAAAAACATCACGGGGTGGTGCGCATTGTATGGGTGTGTGTTACGTTAGATTCACTAGTAGGAGTGAGAAAAACATCACGGGATGGTGCGCATTGTATGTGTGTGTGTTATGTTAGATTCACTAGTAGGAGTGAGAAAAACATCACGGGGTGGTGCGCATTGTATGGGTTTGTGTTACATTACATTCACTAGTAGGAGTGAGAAAAACATCACGGGGTGGTGCGCATTGTATGGGTGTTTGTTACATTAGATTCACTAGTAGGAGTGAGAAAATCATCACGGGGTGGTGCGCATTGTATGGGTGTGTGTTACATTACATTCACTAGTAGGAGTGAGAAAAACATCACGGGGTGGTGCGCATTCTATGGGTGTGTGTTACATTAGATTCACTAGTAGGAGTGAGAAAAACATCACGGGGTGGTGCGCATTGTATGGGTGTGTGTTACATTACATTCACTAGTAGGAGTGAGAAAAACATCACGGGGTGGTGCGCATTGTATGGGTGTTTGTTACATTAGATTCACTAGTAGGAGTGAGAAAAACATCACGGGGTGGTGCGCATTGTATGGGTGTGTGTTACATTACATTCACTAGTAGGAGTGAGAAAAACATCACGGGGTGGTGCGCATTGTATGCGTGTGTGTTACATTAGATTCACTAGGAGTGAGAAAAACATCACGGGGTGGTGCGCATTGTATGGGTGTGTGTTACATTAGATTCACTAGTAGGAGTGAGAAAAATATCACGGGGTGGTGCGCATTATATGGGTGTGTGTTACATTACATTCACTAGTATGAGTGAGAAAAACATCACGGGGTGGTGCGCATTGTATGGGTGTGTGTTACATTACATTCACTAGTAGGAGTGAGAAAAACATCACGGGGTGGTGCGCATTGTATGGGTGTGTGTTACATTAGATTCACTAGTAGGAGTGAGAAAAATATCACGGGGTGGTGCGCATTGTATGGGTGTGTGTTACATTACATTCACTACTATGAGTGAGAAAAACATCACGGGGTGGTGCGCATTGTATGGGTGTGTGTTACATTACATACACTAGTAGGAGTGAGAAAAACATCACGGGGTGGTGCGCATTGTATGGGTGTGTGTTACATTACATTCACTCGTAGGCGTGAGAAAAACATCACGGGGTGGTGCGCATTGTATGCGTGTGTGTTACATTCACTAGTAGGAGTGAGAAAAACATCACGGGGTGGTGCGCATTGTATGGGTGTGTGTTACATTAGATTCACTAGTAGGAGTGAGAAAAACATCACGGGGTGGTGCGCATTGTATGGGTGTGTGTTACATTACATTCACTAGTATGAGTGAGAAAAACATCACGGGGTGGTGCGCATTGTATGGGTGTGTGTTACATTACATACACTAGTAGGAGTGAGAAAAACATCACGGGGTGGTGCGCATTGTATGGGTGTGTGTTACATTACATTCACTCGTAGGAGTGAGAAAAACATCACGGGGTGTTGCGCATTGTATGGGGGTGTGTTACATTACATTCACTAGTAGGAGTGAGAAAAACATCACGGGGTGGTGCGCATTGTATGGGTGTGTGTTACGTTAGATTCACTAGTAGGAGTGAGAAAAACATCACGGGGTGGTGCGCATTGTATGGGTGTGTGTTACGTTAGATTCACTAGTAGGAGTGAGAAAAACATCACGGGGTGGTGCCCATTGTATGGGTGTGTATTACATTACATTCACTAGTAGGAGTGAGAAAAACATCACGGGGTGGTGCGCATTGTATGGGTGTTTGTTACATTAGATTCACTAGTAGGAGTGAGAAAATCATCAAGGGGTGGTGCGCATTGTATGGGTGTGTGTTACATTACATTCACTAGTAGGAGAGAGAAAAACATCGCGGGGTGGTGCGCATTGTATGGGTGTGTGTTACATTACATTCACTAGTAGGAGTGAGAAAAACATCACGGGGTGGTGCGCATTGTATGGGTGTGTGTTACATTACATTCACTAGTAGGAGTGAGAAAAACATCACGGGGTGGTGCGCATTGTATGGGTGTTTGTTACATTAGATTCACTAGTAGGAGTGAGAAAAGCATCACGGGGTGGTGCGCATTGTATGGGTGTGTGTTACATTACATTCACTAGTAGGAGTGAGAAAAACATCACGGGGTGGTGCGCATTGTATGCGTGTGTGTTACATTAGATTCACTCGTAGGAGTGAGAAAAACATCACGGGGTGGTGCGCATTGTATGGGTGTGTGTTACATTACATTCACTATTAGGAGTGAGAAAAACATCACGGGGTGGTGCGCATTGTATGGGTGTGTGTTACATTACATTCACTAGTCGGAATGAGAAAAACATCACGGGGTGGTGCGCATTGTATGGGTGTGTGTTAATTACATTCACAAATAGGAGTGAGAAAAACATCACGGGGTGGTGCGCATTGTATGGGTGTGTGTTACATTACATTCACTAGTAGCAGTGAAAAAAACATCACGGGGTGGTGCGCATTGTATGGGTGTGTGTTACATTACATTCACTAGTAGCAGTGAGAAAAATATCACGGGGTGGTGCGCATTGTATGGGTGTGTGTTACATTACATTCACTAGTAGGAGCGAGAAAAACATCACGGGTTGGTGCGCATTGTATGGGTGTGTGTTACATTACATTCACTAGTAGGAGCGAGAAAAACATCACGGGGTGGTGCGCATTGTATGGGTGTGTGTTACATTACATTCACTAGTAGGAGCGAGAAAAACATCACGGGGTGGTGAGCATTGTATGGGTGTGTGTTACATTACATTCACTATTAGGAGCGAGAAAAACATCATGGGGTGCTGCGCATTGTATGGGTGTGTGTTACTTTACATTCACTAGTAGGAGCGAGAAAAACATCACGGGGTGGTGCGCATTGTATGGGTGTGTGTTACATTACATTCACTAGTAGGAGCGAGAAAAACATCACGGGGTGGTGCGCATTGTATGGGTGTGTGTTACATTACATTCACTAGTAGGAGCGAGAAATACATCACGGATTGGTGCGCATTGTATGGGTGTTTGTTACATTACATTCACTAGTAGGAGCGAGAAAATCATCACGGGGTGGTGCGCATTTTATGGGTGTGTGTTACATTACATTCACTAGTAGGAATGAGAAAAACATCACGCGGTGGTGCGCATTGTATGGGTGTGTGTTACATTACATTCACTAGTAGGAGTGAGAAAAACATCACGGGGTGGTGCGCATTGTATGGGTGTGTGTTACATTACATTCACTAGTAGGAGCGAGAAAAACATCACCTGGTGGTGCGCATTGTATGGGTGTGTGTTACATTAAATTCACTAATAGGAGCGAGAAAAACATCACGGGGTGGTGCGCATTGTATGGGTGTTTGTTACATTACATTCACTAGTAGGAGCGAGAAAATCATCACGGGGTGGTGCGCATTTTATGGGTGTGTGTTACATTACATTCACTAGTAGGAGTGAGAAAAACATCACGCGGTGGTGCGCATTGTATGGGTGTGTGTTACATTACATTCACTAGTAGGAGTGAGAAAAACATCACGCGGTGGTGCGCATTGTATGGGTGTGTGTTACATTACATTCACTAGTAGGAGTGAGAAAAACATCACGGGGTGGTGCGCATTGTATGGGTGTGTGTTACATTACATTCACTAGTAGGAGTGAGAAAAACATCACGGGGTGGTGCGCATTGTATGGGTGTGTGTTACATTACATTCACTAGTAGGAGTGAGAAAAACATCACGCGGTGGTGCGCATTGTATGGGTGTGTGTTACATTACATTCACTAGTAGGAGTGAGAAAAACATCACGGGGTGGTGCGCATTGTATGGGTGTGTGTTACATTACATTCACTCGTAGGAGTGAGAAAAACATCACGGGGTGGTGCGCATTGTATGCGTGTGTGTTACATTACATTCACTAGTAGGAGTGAGAAAAACATCACGGGGTGGTGCGCATTGTATGGGTGTGTGTTACATTACATTCACTAGTAGGAGTGAGAAAAACATCACGCGGTGGTGCGCATTGTATGGGTGTGTGTTACGTTAGATTCACTAGTAGGAGTGAGAAAAACATCACGGGGTGGTGCGCATTGTATGGGTGTGTGTTACGTTAGATTCACTAGTAGGAGTGAGAAAAACATCACGGGGTGGTGCGCATTGTATGGGTGTGTGTTACATTACATTCACTAGTAGGAGTGAGAAAAACATCACGGGGTGGTGCGCATTGTATGGGTGTGTGTTACATTACATTCACTAGTAGGAGTGAGAAAAACATCACGGGGTGGTGCGCATTGTATGGGTGTGTGTTACATTACATTCAGCAGTAGGAGTGAGAAAAACATCACGGGGTGGTGCGCATTGTATGGGTGTGTGTTACATTACATTCACTAGTAGGAGTGAGAAAAACATCACGGGGTGGTGCGCATTGTATGCGTGTGTGTTACATTAGATTCACTCGTAGGAGTGAGAAAAACATCACGGGGTGGTGCGCATTGTATGGGTGTGTGTTACATTACATTCACTAGTAGGAGTGAGAAAAACATCACGGGGTGGTGCGCATTGTATGGGTGTGTGTTACATTACATTCACTAGTCGGAATGAGAAAAACATCACGGGGTGGTGCGCATTGTATGGGTGTTTGTTACATTAGATTCACTAGTAGGAGTGAGAAAATCATCACGGGGTGGTGCGCATTTTATGGGTGTGTGTTATGTTACATTCACTAGTCGGAATGAGAAAAACATCACGGGGTGGTGCACATTGTATGGGTGTGTGTTACATTAGATTCACTCGTAGGAGTGAGAAAAACATCACGGGGTGGTGCGCATTGTATGGGTGTGTGTTACATTACATTCACAAATAGGAGTGAGAAAAACATCACGGGGTGGTGCGCATTGTATGGGTGTGTGTTACATTACATTCACTAGTCGCAGTGAGAAAAACATCACGGGGTGGTGCGCATTGTATGGGTGTGTGTTACATTACATTCACAAATAGGAGTGAGAAAAACATCACGGGGTGGTGCGCATTGTATGGGTGTGTGTTACATTACATTCACTAGTAGCAGTGAGAAAAACATCACGGGGTGGTGCGCATTGTATGGGTGTGTGTTACATTACATTCACTAGTAGCAGTGAGAAAAATATCAAGGGGTGGTGCGCATTGTATGGGTGTGTGTTACATTACATTCACTAGTAGGAGCGAGAAAAACATCACGGGGTGGTGCGCATTGTATGGGTGTGTGTTACATTACATTCACTAGTAGGAGCGAGAAAAACATCACGGGGTGGTGCGCATTGTATGGGTGTGTGTTACATTACATTCACTAGTAGGAGCGAGAAAAACATCACGGGGTGGTGCGCATTGTATGGGTGTGTGTTACATTACATTCACTAGTAGGAGCGAGAAAAATATCACGGGGTGGTGCGCATTGTATGGGTGTGTGTTACTTTACATTCACTAGTAGGAGCGAGAAAAACATCACGGGGTGGTGCGCATTGTATGGGTGTGTGTTACATTACATTCACTAGTAGGAGCGAGAAAAACATCACGGGGTGGTGCGCATTTTATGGGTGTGTGTTACATTACATTCACTAGTAGGAGCGAGAAAAACATCACGGGGTGGTGCGCATTGTATGGGTGTTTGTTACATTACATTCACTAGTAGGAGCGAGAAAATCATCACGGGGTGGTGCGCATTTTATGGGTGTGTGTTACATTACATTCACTAGTAGGAATGAGAAAAACATCACGCGGTGGTGCGCATTGTATGGGTGTGTGTTACATTACATTCACTAGTAGGAGTGAGAAAAACATCACGGGGTGGTGCGCATTGTATGGGTGTGTGTTACATTACATTCACTAGTAGGAGCGAGAAAAACATCACGGGGTGGTGCGCATTGTATGGGTGTGTGTTACATTACATTCACTAGTAGGAGCGAGAAAAACATCACGGGGTGGTGCGCATTGTATGGGTGTTTGTTACATTACATTCACTAGTAGGAGCGAGAAAATCATCACGGGGTGGTGCGCATTTTATGGGTGTGTGTTACATTACATTCACTAGTAGGAGTGAGAAAAACATCACGCGGTGGTGCGTATTGTATGGGTGTGTGTTACATTACATTCACTAGTAGGAGCGAGAAAAACATCACGGGGTGGTGCGCATTGTATGGGTGTTTGTTACATTACATTCACTAGTAGGAGCGAGAAAATCATCACGGGGTGGTGCGCATTTTATGGGTGTGTGTTACATTACATTCACTAGTAGGAGTGAGAAAAACATCACGCGGTGGTGCGCATTGTATGGGTGTGTGTTACATTACATTCACTAGTAGGAGTGAGAAAAACATCACGCGTTGGTGCGCATTGTATGGGTGTGTGTTACATTACTTTCACTAGTAGGAGTGAGAAAAACATCACGGGGTGGTGCGCATTTTATGGGTGTGTGTTACATTACATTCACTAGTAGGAGTGAGAAAAACATCACGCGGTGGTGCGCATTGTATGGGTGTGTGTTACATTACATTCACTAGTAGGAGTGAGAAAAACGTCACGGGGTGGTGCGCATTGTATGGGTGTGTGTTACATTACATTCACTAGTAGGAGTGAGAAAAACATCACGGGGTGGTGCGCATTGTATGGGTTTTTGTTACATTACATTCACTCGTAGGAGTGAGAAAAACATCACGGGGTGGTGCGCATTGTATGGGTGTGTGTTGCATTACATTCACTAGTAGGAGTGAGAAAAACATCACGGGGTGGTGCGCATTGTATGGGTGTGTGTTACATTAGATTCACTAGTAGGAGTGAGAAAATCATAACGGGGTGGTGCGCATTGTATGGGTGTGTGTTACATTACGTTCACTAGTATGAGTGAGAAAAACATCACGGGGTGGTGCGCATTGTATGGGTGTGTGTTACATTACGTTCACTAGTAGGAGTGAGAAAAACATCACGGGGTGGTGCGCATTGTATGGGTGTGTGTTACATTACATTCACTCGTAGGAGTGAGAAAAACATCACGGGGTGGTGCCCATTGTATGGGTGTGTGTTACATTACATTCACTAGTAGGAGTGAGAAAAACATCACGGGGTGGTGCGCATTGTATGGGTGTGTGTTACATTACATTCACTAGTAGGAGTGAGAAAAACATCACGGGGTGGTGCGCATTGTATGGGTGTGTGTTACATTACATTCACAAATAGGAGTGAGAAAAACATCACGGGGTGGTGCGCATTGTATGGGTGGTTGTTACATTACATTCACTAGTAGGAGTGAGAAAAACATCACGGGGTGGTGCGCATTGTATGGGTGTTTGTTACATTAGATTCACTAGTAGGAGTGAGAAAATCATCACGGGGTGGTGCGCATTGTATGGGTGTGTGTTACATTACATTCACTAGTAGGAGTGAGAAAAACATCACGGGGTGGTGCGCATTGTATGGGTGTGTGTTACATTACATTCACTAGTAGGAGCGAGAAAAACATCACGGGGTGGTGCGCATTGTATGGTTGTGTGTTACATTACGTTCACTAGTATGAGTGAGAAAAACATCACGGGGTGGTGCGCATTGTATGGGTGTGTGTTACATTACATTCACTAGTAGGAGTGAGAAAAACATCACGGGGTGGTGCGCATTGTATGGGTGTGTGTTACATTACATACACTAGTAGGAGTGAGAAAAACATCACGGGGTGGTGCGCATTGTATGGGTGTGTGTTACATTACATTCACTCGTAGGAGTGAGAAAAACATCACGGGGTGGTGCGCATTGTATGGGTGTGTGTTACATTACATTCACTAGTAGGAGTGAGAAAAACATCACGGGGTGGTGCGCATTGTATGGGTGTGTGTTACATTACATTCACTAGTAGGAGTGAGAAAAACATCACGGGGTGGTGCGCATTGTATGGGTGTGTGTTACATTACATTCACTAGTAGGAGTGAGAAAAACATCACGGGGTGGTGCGCATTGTATGGGTGTGTGTTACATTACATTCACAAATAGGAGTGAGAAAAACATCACGGGGTGGTGCGCATTGTATGGGTGTGTGTTACATTACATTCACTAGTAGGAGTGAGAAAAACATCACGGGGTGGTGCGCATTGTATGGGTGTGTGTTACATTACATTCACTAGTAGGAGTGAGAAAAACATCACGGGGTGGTGCGCATTGTATGGGTGTGTGTTACATTACATTCACAAATAGGAGTGAGAAAAACATCACGGGGTGGTTCGCATTGTATGGGTGTGTGTTACATTACATTCACTAGTAGGAGTGAGAAAAGCATCACGGGGTGGTGCGCATTGTATGGGTGTGTGTTACATTAGATTCACTAGTAGGCGTGAGAAAATCATCACGGGGTGGTGCGCATTGTATGGGTGTGTGTTACATTACATTCACTAGTAGGAGTTAGAAAAACATCACGGGGTGGTGCGCATTGTAAGGGTGTGTTTTACATTATATTCACTAGTAGGAGTGAGAAAAACATCAGGGGGTGGTGCGCATTGTATGGGTGTGTGTTACATTAGATTCACTAGTAGGAGTGAGAAAAACATCACGGGGTGGTGCGCATTGTATGCGTGTGTGTTACATTAGATTCACTAGTAGGAGTGAGAAAAACGTCACGGGGTGGTGCGCATTGTATGGGTGTGTGTTACATTACATTCACTAGTAGGAGTGAGAAAAACGTCACGGGGTGGTGCGCATTGTATGGGTGTGTGTTACATTACATTCACTCGTAGGAGTGATAAAAACATCACGGGGTGGTGCGCATTGTATGGGTGTGTGTTACATTACATTCACTCGTAGGAGTGATAAAAACATCACGGGGTGGTGCGCATTGTATGGGTTTGTGTTACATTACATTCACTCGTAGGAGTGAGAAAAACATCACGGGATGCTGCGCATTGTATGGGTGTGTGTTACATTACATTCACTAGTAGGAGTGAGAAAAACATCACGGGGTGGTGCGCATTGTATGGGTGTGTGTTACATTACATTCACTAGTAGGAGTGAGAAAAACATCACGGGGTGGTGCGCATTGTATGGGTGTGTGTTACATTACATTCACTAGTAGGAGTGAGAAAAACATCACGGGGTGGTGCGCATTGTATGGGTGTGTGTTACGTTAGATTCACTAGGAGGAGTGAGAAAAACATCACGGGGTGGTGCGCATTGTATGGGTGTGTGTTACATTACATTCACTAGTAGGAGTGAGAAAAACATCACGGGGTGGTGCGCATTGTATGGGTGTGTGTTACATTACATTCACTCGTAGGAGTGATAAAAACATCACGGGGTGGTTCGCATTGTATGGGTGTGTGTTACATTACATTCACTAGTAGGAGTGAGAAAAACATCACGGGGTGGTGCGCATTGTATGGGTGTGTGTTACATTACATTCACTACTAGGAGTGAGAAAAACATCACGGGGTGGTGCGCATTGTATGGGTGTGTGTTACGTTACATTCACTAGTAGGAGTGAGAAAAACATCACGGGGTGGTGCGCATTGTATGGGTGTGTGTTACGTTACATTCACTAGTAGGAGTGAGAAAAACATCACGGGGTGGTGCGCATTGTATGGGTGTGTGTTACGTTACATTCACTAGGAGGAGTGAGAAAAACATCACGGGGTGGTGCGCATTGTATGGGTGTGTGTTACATTACATTCACTAGTAGGAGTGAGAAAAACATCACGGGGTGGTTCGCATTGTATGGGTGTTTGTTACATTAGATTCACTAGTAGGAGTGAGAAAATCATCACGGGGTGGTGCGCATTGTATGGGTGTGTGTTACATTACATTCACTAGTAGGAGTGAGAAAAACATCACGGGGTGGTGCGCATTGTATGGGTGTGTGTTACATTACATTCACTAGTAGGAGCGAGAAAGACATCACGGAGTGGTGCGCATTGTATGGGTGTTTGTTACATTACATTCACTAGTAGGAGTGAGAAAATCAACACGGGGTGGTGCGCATTTTATGGGTTTGTGTTACATTACATTCACTAGTAGGAGTGAGAAAAACATCACGCGGTGGTGCGCATTGTATGGGTGTGTGTTACATTACATTCACTAGTAGGAGTGAGAAAAACATCACGGGGTGGTGCGCATTGTATGGGTGTGTGTTACATTACATTCACTAGTAGGAGCGAGAAAAACATCACGGGGTGGTGCGCATTGTATGGGTGTGTGTTACATTACATTCACTAGTAGGAGTGAGAAAAACATCACGGGGTGGTGCGCATTGTATGGGTGTTTGTTACATTACATTCACTAGTAGGAGTGAGAAAATCATCACGGAGTGGTTCGCATTTTATGGGTGTGTGTTACATTACATTCACTAGTAGGAGTGAGAAAAACATCACGCGGTGGTGCGCATTGTATGGGTGTGTGTTACATTACATTCACTAGTAGGAGTGAGAAAAACATCACGCGGTGGTGCGCATTGTATGGGTGTGTGTTACGTTACATTCACTAGTAGGAGTGAGAAAAACATCACGGGGTGGTGCGCATTGTATGGGTGTGTGTTACGTTAGATTAACTAGTAGGAGTGAGAAAAACATCACGGGGTGGTGCGCATTGTATGGGTGTGTGTTACGTTAGATTCACTAGTAGGAGTGAGAAAAACATCACGGGGTGGTGCGCATTGTATGGGTGTGTGTTACATTACATACACTCGTAGGAGTGAGAAAAACATCACGTGGTGGTGCGCATTGTATGGGTGTGTGTTACATTACCTTCACTAGTAGGAGTGAGAAAAACATTACGGGGTGGAGCGCATTGTATGGGTGTGTGTTACATTACATTCACTAGTAGGAGTGAGAAAAACATCACGGGGTGGTGCGCATTGTATGGGTGTGTATTACATTACATTCACTAGTAGGAGTGAGAAAAACATCACGGGGTGGTGCGCATTGTATGGGTGTGTGTTACATTACATTCACTAGTAGGAGTGAGAAAAACATCACGGGGTGGTGCGCATTGTATGGGTGTGTGTTACATTACATTCACTCGTAGGAGTGAGAAAAACATCACGGGGTGGTGCGCATCGTATGGGTGTGTGTTACATTACATTCACTAGTAGGAGTGAGAAAAACATCACGGGGTGGTGCGCATTGTATGGGTGTGTGTTACGTTAGATTCACTAGTAGGAGTGAGAAAAACATCACGGGGTGGTGCGCATTGTATGGGTGTGTGTTACGTTAGATTCACTAGTAGGAGTGAGAAAAACATCACGGGGTGGTGCGCATTGTATGGGTGTGTGTTACATTACATTCACTAGTAGGAGTGAGAAAAACATCACGGGGTGGTTCGCATTGTATGGGTGTTTGTTACATTAGATTCACTAGTAGGAGTGAGAAAATCATCACGGGGTGGTGCGCATTGTATGGGTGTGTGTTACATTACATTCACTAGTAGGAGTGAGAAAATCAACACGGGGTGGTGCGCATTTTATGGGTGTGTGTTACATTACATTCACTAGTAGGAGTGAGAAAAACATCACGCGGTGGTTCGCATTGTATGGGTGTGTGTTACATTACATTCACTAGTAGGAGTGAGAAAAACATCACGGGGTGGTGCGCATTGTATGGGTGTGTGTTACATTACATTCACTAGTAGGAGCGAGAAAAACATCACTGGGTGGTGCGCATTGTATGGGTGTGTGTTACATTACATTCACTAGTAGGAGTGAGAAAAACATCACGGGGTGGTGCGCATTGTATGGGTGTTTGTTACATTACATTCACTAGTAGGAGTGAGAAAAACATCACGGGGTGGTGCGCATTGTATGGGTGTGTGTTACGTTAGATTCACTAGTAGGAGTGAGAAAAACATCACGGGGTGGTGCGCATTGTATGGGTGTGTGTTACGTTAGATTCACTAGTAGGAGTGAGAAAAACATCACGGGGTGGTGCGCATTGTAGGGGTGTGTGTTACATTACATTCACTCGTAGGAGTGAGAAAAACTTCACGTGGTGGTGCGCATTGTATGGGTGTGTGTTACATTACCTTCACTAGTAGGAGTGAGAAAAACATCACGGGGTGGTGCGCATTGTATGGGTGTGTAATACATTACATTCACTAGTAGGAGTGAGAAAAACATCACGGGGTGGTGCGCATTGTATGGGTGTGTAATACATTACATTCACTAGTAGGAGTGAGAAAAACATCACGGGGTGGTGCGCATTGTATGGGTGTGTGTTACATTACATTCACTAGTAGGAGTGAGAAAAACATCACGGGGTGGTGCGCATTGTATGGGTGTGTGTTACATTACATTCACTAGTAGGAGTGAGAAAAACATCACGGGGTGGTGCGCATTGCATGGCTGTGTGTTACATTAGATTCACTAGTAGGAGTGAGAAAAACATCACGGGGTGGTGCGCATTGTATGGGTGTGTGTTACGTTAGATTCACTAGTAGGAGTGAGAAAAACATCACGGGGTGGTGCGCATTGTAGGGGTGTGTGTTACATTACATTCACTCGTAGGAGTGAGAAAAACTTCACGTGGTGGTGCGCATTGTATGGGTGTGTGTTACATTACCTTCACTAGTAGGAGTGAGAAAAACATTACGGGGTGGAGCGCATTGTATGGGTGTGTGTTACATTACATTCACTAGTAGGAGTGAGAAAAACATCACGGGGTGGTGCGCATTGTATGGGTGTGTATTACATTACATTCACTAGTAGGAGTGAGAAAAACATCACGGGGTGGTGCGCATTGTATGGGTGTGTGTTACATTACATTCACTAGTAGGAGTGAGAAAAACATCAAGGGGTGGTGCGCATTGTATGGGTGTGTGTTACATTACATTCACTAGTAGGAGTGAGAAAAACATCACGGGGTGGTGCGCATTGCATGGCTGTGTGTTACATTAGATTCACTAGTAGGAGTGAGAAAAACATCACGGGGTGGTGCGCATTGTATGGGTGTGTGTTACGTTAGATTCACTAGTAGGAGTGAGAAAAACATCACGGGGTGGTGCGCATTGTATGGGTGTGTGTTACATTACATTCACTAGTAGGAGTGAGAAAAACATCACGGGGTGGTGCGCATTGTATGGGTGTTTGTTACATTAGATTCACTAGTAGGAGTGAGAAAATCATCACGGGGTGGTGCGCATTGTATGGGTGTGTGTTACATTACATTCACTAGTAGGAGTGAGAAAAACATCACGGGGTGGTGCGCATTGTATGGGTGTGTGTTACATTACATTCACTAGTAGGAGTGAGAAAAACATCACGGGGTGGTGCGCATTGTATGGGTGTGTGTTACATTACATTCACTAGTAGGAGTGAGAAAAACATCACGGGGTGGTGCGCATTGTATGGGTGTTTGTTACATTAGATTCACTAGTAGGAGTGAGAAAAACATCACGGGGTGGTGCGCAATGTATGGGTGTGTGTTACATTACATTCACTAGTAGGAGTGCGAAAAACATCACGGGGTGGTGCGCATTGTATGCGTGTGTGTTACATTAGATTCACTAGTAGGAGCGAGAAAAACATCACGGGGTGGTGCGCATTGTATGGGTGTGTGTTACATTACATTCACTAGTAGGAGTGAGAAAAACATCACGGGGTGGTGCGCATTGTATGGGTGTGTGTTACATTACATTCACTAGTCGGAATGAGAAAAACATCACGGGGTGGTGCGCATTGTATGGGTGTTTGTTACATTAGATTCACTAGTCGGAGTGAGAAAATCATAACGGGGTGGTGCGCATTGTATGGGTGTGTGTAATATTACATTCACTAGTAGGAGTGAGAAAAACATCACGGGGTGGTGCGCATTGTATGGGTGTGTGTTACATTAGATTCACTCGTAGGAGTGAGAAAAACATCACGGGGTGGTGCGCATTGTATGGGTGTGTGTTACATTACATTCACAAATAGGAGTGAGAAAAACATCACGGGGTGGTACGCATTGTATGGGTGTGTGTTACATTACATTCACTAGTAGCAGTGAGAAAAACATCACGGGGTGGTGCGCATTGTATGGGTGTGTGTTACATTACATTCACTAGTAGGAGCGAGAAAAACATCACGGGGTGGTGCGCATTGTATGGGTGTGTGTTACTTTACATTCACTAGTAAGAGCGAGAAAAACATCACGGGGTGGTGCTCATTGTATGGGTGTGTGTTACATTACATTCACTAGTAGGAGCGAGAAAAACATCACGGGGTGGTGCGCATTTTATGGGTGTGTGTTACATTACATTCACTAGTAGGAGCGAGAAAAACATCACGGAGTGGTGCGCATTGTATGGGTGTTTGTTACATTACATTCACTAGTAGGACTGAGAAAATCATCACGGGGTGGTACGCATTTTATGGGTGTGTGTTACATTACATTCACTAGTAGGAGTGAGAAAAACATCACGCGGTGGTGCGCATTGTATGGGTGTGTGTTACATTACATTCACTAGTAGGAGCGAGAAAAACATCACGGGGTGGTGCGCATTGTATGGGTGTGTGTTACATTACATTCACTAGTAGGAGCGAGAAAAACATCACGGGGTGGTGCGCATTGTATGGGTGTGTGTTACATTACATTCACTAGTAGGAGTGAGAAAATCATCACGGGGTGGTGCGCATTGTATGGGTGTGTGTTACATTACATTCACTAGTAGGAGTGAGAAAAACATCACGGGGTGGTGCGCATTCTATGGGTGTGGGTTACATTACATTCACTAGTAGGAGTGAGAAAAACATCACGGGGTGGTGCGCATTGTATGGGTGTGTGTTACATTACATTCACTAGTAGGAGTGAGAAAAACATCACGGGGTGGTGCGCATTGTATGGGTGTTTGTTACATTAGATTCACTAGTAGGAGTGAGAAAAACATCGCGGGGTGGTGCGCATTGTATGGGTGTGTGTTACATTACATTCACTAGTAGGATTGAGAAAAACCTCACGGGGTGGTGCGCATTGTATGGGTGTGTGTTACATTACATTCACTAGTAGGAGTGAGAAAAACATCACGGGGTGGTGCGCATTGTATGGGTGTGGGTTACATTACATTCACTAGTATGAGTGAGAAAAACATCACGGGGTGGTGCGCATTGTATGCGTGTGTGTTACATTAGATTCACTAGTAGGAGTGAGAAAAACATCACGGGGTGGTGCGCATTGTATGGGTGTGTGTTACATTACATTCACTAGTATGAGTGAGAAAAACATCACGGGGTGGTGCGCATTGTATGCGTGTGTGTTACATTAGATTCACTAGTAGGAGTGAGAAAAACATCGAGAGGTGGTGCGCATTGTATGGGTGTGTGTTACATTACATTCACTAGTAGGAGTGAGAAAAACATCACGGGGTGGTGCGCATTGTATGGGTGTGTGTTACATTAGATTCACTAGTAGGAGTGAGAAAAACATCGCGGGGTGGTGCGCATTGTATGGGTGTGTGTTACATTACATTCACTAGTAGGAGTGAGAAAAACATCACGGGGTGGTGCGCATTGTATGGGTGTGTGTTACATTACATTCACTAGTAGGAGCGAGAAAAACATCACGGGGTGGTGCGCATTGTATGGGTGTTTGTTACATTACATTCACTAGTATGAGTGAGAAAAACATCACGGGGTGGTGCGCATTGTATGCGTGTGTGTTACATTAGATTCACTAGTAGGAGTGAGAAAAACATCACGGGGTGGTGCGCATTGTATGGGTGTGTGTTACATTACATTCACTAGTAGGAGTGAGAAAAACATCACGGGGTGGTGCGCATTCTATGGGTGTGTGTTACATTACATTCACTAGTAGGAGTGAGAAAATCATCACGGGGTGGTGCGCATTGTATGGGTGTGTGTTACATTACATTCACTAGTAGGAGTGAGAAAAACATCACGGGGTGGTGCGCATTGTATGGGTGTGTGTTACGTTAGATTCACTAGTAGGAGTGAGAAAAACATCACGGGGTGGTACGCATTGTATGGGTGTGTGTTACGTTAGATTCACTAGTAGGAGTGAGAAAAACATCACGGGGTGGTGCGCATTGTAGGGGTGTGTGTTACATTACATTCACTCGTAGGAGTGAGAAAAACTTCACGTGGTGGTGCGCATTGTATGGGTGTGTGTTACATTACCTTCACTAGTAGGAGTGAGAAAAACATTACGGGGTGGAGCGCATTGTATGGGTGTGTGTTACATTACATTCACTAGTAGGAGTGAGAAAAACATCACGGGGTGGTGCGCATTGTATGGGTGTGTATTACATTACATTCACTAGTAGGAGTGAGAAAAACATCACGGGGTGGTGCGCATTGTATGGGTGTGTGTTACATTACATTCACTAGTAGGAGTGAGAAAAACATCAAGGGGTGGTGCGCATTGTATGGGTGTGTGTTACATTACATTCACTAGTAGGAGTGAGAAAAACATCACGGGGTGGTGCGCATTGCATGGCTGTGTGTTACATTAGATTCACTAGTAGGAGTGAGAAAAACATCACGGGGTGGTGCGCATTGTATGGGTGTGTGTTACGTTAGATTCACTAGTAGGAGTGAGAAAAACATCACGGGGTGGTGCGCATTGTATGGGTGTGTGTTACGTTAGATTCACTAGTAGGAGTGAGAAAAACATCACGGGGTGGTGCGCATTGTATGGGTGTGTGTAATATTACATTCACTAGTAGGAGTGAGAAAAACATCACGGGGTGGTGCGCATTGTATGGGTGTGTGTTACATTACATTCACTAGTAGGAGTGAGAAAAACATCACGGGGTGGTGCGCATTGTATGGGTGTGTGTTACGTTAGATTCACTAGTAGGAGTGAGAAAAACATCACGGGGTGGTGCGCATTGTATGGGTGTGTGTTACGTTAGATTCACTAGTAGGAGTGAGAAAAACATCACGGGGTGGTGCGCATTGTATGGGTGTGTGTTACATTACATTCACTAGTAGGAGTGAGAAAAACATCACGGGGTGGTTCGCATTGTATGGGTGTTTGTTACATTAGATTCACTAGTAGGAGTGAGAAAATCATCACGGGGTGGTGCGCATTGTATGGGTGTGTGTTACATTACATTCACTAGTAGGAGTGAGAAAAACATCACGGGGTGGTGCGCATTGTATGGGTGTGTGTTACATTACATTCACTAGTAGGAGCGAGAAAAACATCACGGAGTGGTGCGCATTGTATGGGTGTTTGTTACATTACATTCACTAGTAGGAGTGAGAAAATCAACACGGGGTGGTGCGCATTTTATGGGTGTGTGTTACATTACATTCACTAGTAGGAGTGAGAAAAACATCACGCGGTGGTGCGCATTGTATGGGTGTGTGTTACATTACATTCACTAGTAGGAGTGAGAAAAACATCACGGGGTGGTGCGCATTGTATGGGTGTGTGTTACATTACATTCACTAGTAGGAGCGAGAAAAACATCACTGGGTGGTGCGCATTGTATGGGTGTGTGTTACATTACATTCACTAGTAGGAGTGAGAAAAACATCACGGGGTGGTGCGCATTGTATGGGTGTTTGTTACATTACATTCACTAGTAGGAGTGAGAAAATCATCACGGAGTGGTGCGCATTTTATGGGTGTGTGTTACATTACATTCACTAGTAGGAGTGAGAAAAACATCACGCGGTGGTGCGCATTGTATGGGTGTGTGTTACATTACATTCACTAGTAGGAGTGAGAAAAACATCACGCGGTGGTGCGCATTGTATGGATGTGTGTTACATTACATTCACTAGTAGGAGTGAGAAAAACATCACGGGGTGGTGCGCATTGTATGGGTGTGTGTTACGTTAGATTCACTAGTAGGAGTGAGAAAAACATCACGGGGTGGTGCGCATTGTATGGGTGTGTGTTACGTTAGATTCACTAGTAGGAGTGAGAAAATCATCACGGGGTGGTGCGCATTGTAGGGGTGTGTGTTACATTACATTCACTCGTAGGAGTGAGAAAAACATCACGTTGTGGTGCGCATTGTATGGATGTGTGTTACATTACCTTCACTAGTAGGAGTGAGAAAAACATTACGGGGTGGAGCGCATTGTATGGGTGTGTGTTACATTACATTCACTAGTAGGAGTGAGAAAAACATCACGGGGTGGTGCGCATTGTATGGGTGTGTATTACATTACATTCACTAGTAGGAGTGAGAAAAACATCACGGGGTGGTGCGCATTGTATGGGTGTGTGTTACATTACATTCACTAGTAGGAGTGAGAAAAACATCAAGGGGTGGTGCGCATTGTATGGGTGTGTGTTACATTACATTCACTAGTAGGAGTGAGAAAAACATCACGGGGTGGTGCGCATTGCATGGCTGTGTGTTACATTAGATTCACTAGTAGGAGTGAGAAAAACATCACGGCGTGGTGCGCATTGTATGGGTGTGTGTTACGTTAGATTCACTAGTAGGAGAGAGAAAAACATCACGGGGTGGTGCGCATTGTATGGGTGTGTGTTACATTACATTCACTACTGGAGTGAGAAAAACATCACGGGGTGGTGCGCATTGTATGGGTGTTTGTTACATTAGATTCACTAGTAGGAGTGAGAAAATCATCACGGGGTGGTGCGCATTGTATGGGTGTGTGTTACATTACATTCACTAGTAGGAGTGAGAAAAACATCACGGGGTGGTGCGCATTTTATGGGTGTGTGTTACATTACATTCACTAGTAGGAGTGAGAAAAACATCACGGGGTGGTGCGCATTGTATGAGTGTGTGTTACATTACATTCACTAGTAGGAGTGAGAAAAACATCACGGGGTGGTGCGCATTGTATGGGTGTTTGTTACATTAGATTCACTAGTAGGAGTGAGAAAAACATCACGGGGTGGTGCGCAATGTATGGGTGTGTGTTACATTACATTCACTAGTAGGAGTGCGAAAAACATCACGGGGTGGTGCGCATTGTATGCGTGTGTGTTACATTAGATTCACTAGTAGGAGTGAGAAAAACATCACGGGGTGGTGCGTATTGTATGGGTGTGTGTTACATTACATTCACTAGTAGGAGTGAGAAAAACATCACGGGGTGGTGCGCATTGTATGGGTGTGTGTTACATTACATTCACTAGTCGGAATGAGAAAAACATCACGGGGTGGTGCGCATTGTATGGGTGTATGTTACATTAGATTCACTAGTCGGAGTGAGAAAATCATAACGGGGTGGTGCGCATTGTATGGGTGTGTGTAATATTACATTCACTAGTAGGAGTGAGAAAAACATCACGGGGTGGTGCGCATTGTATGGGTGTGTGTTACATTAGATTCACTCGTAGGAGTGAGAAAAACATCACGGGGTGGTGCGCATTGTATGGGTGTGTGTTACATTACATTCACAAATAGGAGTGAGAAAAACATCACGGGGTGGTACGCATTGTATGGGTGTGTGTTACATTACATTCACTAGTAGCAGTGAGAAAAACATCACGGGGTGGTGCGCATTGTATGGGTGTGTGTTACATTACATTCACTAGTAGGAGCGAGAAAAACATCACGGGGTGGTGCGCATTGTATGGGTGTGTAACTTTACATTCACTAGTAAGAGCGAGAAAAACATCACGGGGTGGTGCTCATTGTATGGGTGTGTGTTACATTACATTCACTAGTAGGAGCGAGAAAAACATCACGGGGTGGTGCGCATTTTACGGGTGTGTGTTACATTACATTCACTAGTAGGAGCGAGAAAAACATCACGGAGTGGTGCGCATTGTATGGGTGTTTGTTACATTACATTCACTAGTAGGAGTGAGAAAATCATCACGGGGTGGTACGCATTTTATGGGTGTGTGTTACATTACATTCACTAGTAGGAGTGGGAAAAACATCACGCGGTGGTGCGCATTGTATGGGTGTGTGTTACATTACATTCACTAGTAGGAGCGAGAAAAACATCACGGGGTGGTGCGCATTGTATGGGTGTGTGTTACATTACATTCACTAGTAGGAGCGAGAAAAACATCACGGGGTGGTGCGCATTGTATGGGTGTGTGTTACATTACATTCACTAGTAGGAGTGAGAAAATCATCACGGGGTGGTGCGCATTGTATGGGTGTGTGTTACATTACATTCACTAGTAGGAGTGAGAAAAACATCACGGGGTGGTGCGCATTCTATGGGTGTGGGTTACATTACATTCACTAGTAGGAGTGAGAAAAACATCACGGGGTGGTGCGCATTGTATGGGTGTGTGTTACATTACATTAACTAGTAGGAGTGAGAAAAACATCACGGGGTGGTGCGCATTGTATGGGTGTTTGTTACATTAGATTCACTAGTAGGAGTGAGAAAAACATCGCGGGGTGGTGCGCATTGTATGGGTGTGTGTTACATTACATTCACTAGTAGGAGTGAGAAAAACATCACGGGGTGGTGCGCATTGTATGGGTGTGTGTTACATTACATTCACTAGTAGGAGTGAGAAAAACATCACGGGGTGGTGCGCATTGTATGGGTGTGTGTTACATTACATTCACTAGTATGAGTGAGAAAAACATCACGGGGTGGTGCGCATTGTATGCGTGTGTGTTACATTAGATTCACTAGTAGGAGTGAGAAAAACATCACGGGGTGGTGCGCATTGTATGGGTGTGTGTTACATTACATTCACTAGTATGAGTGAGAAAAACATCACGGGGTGGTGCGCATTGTATGCGTGTGTGTTACATTAGATTCACTAGTAGGAGTGAGAAAAACATCGAGAGGTGGTGCGCATTGTATGGGTGTGTGTTACATTACATTCACTAGTAGGAGTGAGAAAAACATCACGGGGTGGTGCGCATTGTATGGGTGTGTGTTACATTAGATTCACTAGTAGGAGTGAGAAAAACATCGCGGGGTGGTGCGCATTGTATGGGTGTGTGTTACATTACATTCACTAGTAGGAGTGAGAAAAACATCACGGGGTGGTGCGCATTGTATGGGTGTGTGTTACATTACATTCACTAGTAGGAGTGAGAAAAACATCACGGGGTGGTGCGCATAGTATGGGTGTTTGTTACATTACATTCACTAGTATGAGTGAGAAAAACATCACGGGGTGGTGCGCATTGTATGCGTGTGTGTTACATTAGATTCACTAGTAGGAGTGAGAAAAACATCACGGGGTGGTGCGCATTGTATGGGTGTGTGTTACATTACATTCACTAGTAGGAGTGAGAAAAACATCACGGGGTGGTGCGCATTCTATGGGTGTGTGTTACATTACATTCACTAGTAGGAGTGAGAAAATCATCACGGGGTGGTGCGCATTGTATGGGTGTGTGTTACATTACATTCACTAGTAGGAGTGAGAAAAACATCACGGGGTGGTGCGCATTCTATGGGTGTGGGTTACATTACATTCACTAGTAGGAGTGAGAAAAACATCACGGGGTGGTGCGCATTGTATGGGTGTGTGTTACATTACATTCACTAGTAGGAGTGAGAAAAACATCACGGGGTGGTGCGCATTGTATGGGTGTTTGTTACATTAGATTCACTAGTAGGAGTGAGAAAAACATCGCGGGGTGGTGCGCATTGTATGGGTGTGTGTTACATTACATTCACTAGTAGGAGTGAGAAAAACATCACGGGGTGGTGCGCATTGTATGGGTGTGTGTTACATTACATTCACTAGTAGGAGTGAGAAAAACATCACGGGGTGGTGCGCATTGTATGGGTGTGTGTTACATTACATTCACTAGTATGAGTGAGAAAAACATCACGGGGTGGTGCGCATTGTATGCGTGTGTGTTACATTAGATTCACTAGTAGGAGTGAGAAAAACATCACGGGGTGGTGCGCATTGTATGGGTGTGTGTTACATTACATTCACTAGTATGAGTGAGAAAAACATCACGGGGTGGTGCGCATTGTATGCGTGTGTGTTACATTAGATTCACTAGTAGGAGTGAGAAAAACATCGAGAGGTGGTGCGCATTGTATGGGTGTGTGTTACATTACATTCACTAGTAGGAGTGAGAAAAACATCACGGGGTGGTGCGCATTGTATGGGTGTGTGTTACATTAGATTCACTATTAGGAGTGAGAAAAACATCGCGGGGTGGTGCGCATTGTATGGGTGTGTGTTACATTACATTCACTAGTAGGAGTGAGAAAAACATCACGGGGTGGTGCGCATTGTATGGGTGTGTGTTACATTACATTCACTAGTAGGAGTGAGAAAAACATCACGGGGTGGTGCGCATTGTATGGGTGTTTGTTACATTACATTCACTAGTATGAGTGAGAAAAACATCACGGGGTGGTGCGCATTGTATGCGTGTGTGTTACATTAGATTCACTAGTAGGAGTGAGAAAAACATCACGGGGTGGTGCGCATTGTATGGGTGTGTGTTACATTACATTCAGTAGTAGGAGTGAGAAAAACATCACGGGGTGGTGCGCATTCTATGGGTGTGTGTTACATTACATTCACTAGTAGGAGTGAGAAAAACATCACGGGGTGGTGCGCATTGTATGGGTGTGTGTTACATTACATTCACTAGTAGGAGTGAGAAAAACATCACGGGGTGGTGCGCATTGTATGGGTGTTTGTTACATTAGATTCACTAGTAGGAGTGAGAAAAACATCGCGGGGTGGTGCGCATTGTATGGGTGTGTGTTACATTACATTCACTAGTAGGAGTGAGAAAAACATCACGGGGTGGTGCGCATTGTATGGGTGTGTGTTACATTACATTCACTAGTAGGAGTGAGAAAAACATCACGGGGTGGAGCGCATTGTATGGGTGTGTGTTACATTACATTCACTAGTAGGAGTGAGAAAAACATCACGGGGTGGTGCGCATTGTATGCGTGTGTGTTACATTAGATTCACTAGTAGGAGTGAGAAAAACATCACGGGGTGGTGCGCATTGTATGGGTGTGTGTTACATTACATTCACTAGTATGAGTGAGAAAAACATCACGGGGTGGTGCGCATTGTATGCGTGTGTGTTACATTAGATTCACTAGTAGGAGTGAGAAAAACATCACGGGGTGGTGCGCATTGTATGGGTGTGTGTTACACTACATTCACTAGTAGGAGTGAGAAAAACATCACGGGGTGGTGCGCATTGTATGTGTGTGTGTTACATTACATTCACTAGTAGGAGTGAGAAAAACATTACGGGGTGGTGCGCATTGTATGGGTGTGTGTTACATTACATTCACTAGTAGGAGTGAGAAAAACATCACGGGGTGGTGCGCATTGTATGGGTGTGTGTCACATTACATTCACAAATAGGAGTGAGAAAAACATCACGGGGTGGTGCGCATTGTATGGGTGTGTGTTACATTACATTCACTAGTAGCTGTGAGAAAAACATCACGGGGTGGTGCGCATTGTATGGGTGTGTGTTACATTACATTCACTAGTAGCAGTGAGAAAAATATCACGGGGTGGTGCGCATTGTATGGGTGTGTGTTACATTACATTCACTAGTAGGAGCGAGAAAAACATCACGGGGTGGTGCGCATTGTATGGGTGTGTGTTACATTACATTCACTAGTAGGAGCGAGAAATACATCACGGGGTGGTGCGCATTGTATGGGTGTGTGTTACATTACATTCACTAGTAGGAGCGAGAAAAACATCACGGGGTGGTGCGCATTGTATGGGTGTGTGTTACGTTAGATTCACTAGTAGGAGTGAGAAAAACATCACGGGGTGGTGCGCATTGTATGGGTGTGTGTTACATTACATTCACTCGTAGGAGTGAGAAAAACATCACGTGGTGGTGCGCATTGTATGGGTGTGTGTTACATTACCTTCACTAGTAGGAGTGAGAAAAACATTACGGGGTGGAGCGCATTGTATGGGTGTGTGTTACATTACATTCACTAGTAGGAGTGAGAAAAACATCACGGGGTGGTGCGCATTGTATGGGTGTGTATTACATTACATTCACTAGTAGGAGTGAGAAAAACATCACGGGGTGGTGCGCATTGTATGGGTGTGTGTTACATTACATTCACTAGTAGGAGTGAGAAAAACATCAAGGGGTGGTGCACATTGTATGGGTGTGTGTTACATTACATTCACTAGTAGGAGTGAGAAAAACATCACGGGGTGGTGCGCATTGCATGGCTGTGTGTTACATTAGATTCACTAGTAGGAGTGAGAAAAACATCACGGGGTGGTGCGCATTGTATGGGTGTGTGTTACGTTAGATTCACTAGTAGGAGTGAGAAAAACATCACGGGGTGGTGCGCATTGTATGGGTGTGTGTTACATTACATTCACTAGTAGGAGTGAGAAAAACATCACGGGGTGGTTCGCATTGTATGGGTGTTTGTTACATTAGATTCACTAGTAGGAGTGAGAAAATCATCACGGGGTGGTGCGCATTGTATGGGTGTGTGTTACATTACATTCACTAGTAGGAGTGAGAAAAACATCACGGGGTGGTGCGCATTGTATGGGTGTGTGTTACATTACATTCACTAGTCGGAATGAGAAAAACATCACGGGGTGGTGCGCATTGTATGGGTGTGTGTTACATTACATTCACTAGTCGGAATGAGAAAAACATCACGGGGTGGTGCGCATTGTATGGGTGTGTGTTACATTACATTCACTAGTCGGAATGAGAAAAACATCACGGGGTGGTGCGCATTGTATGGGTGTTTGTTACATTAGATTCACTAGTCGGAGTGAGAAAATCATCACGGGGTGGTGCACATTGTATGGGTGTGTGTAATATTACATTCACTAGTAGGAGTGAGAAAAACATCACGGGGTGGTGCGCATTGTATGGGTGTGTGTTACATTAGATTCACTCGTAGGAGTGAGAAAAACATCACGGGGTGGTGCGCATTGTATGGGTGTGTGTTACATTACATTCACAAATAGGAGTGAGAAAAACATCACGGGGTGGTACGCATTGTATGGGTGTGTGTTACATTACATTCACTAGTAGCAGTGAGAAAAACATCACGGGGTGGTGCGCATTGAATGGGTGTGTGTTACATTACATTCACAAATAGGAGTGAGAAAAACATCACGGGGTGGTGCGCATTGTATGGGTGTGTGTTACATTACATTCACTAGTAGCTGTGAGAAAAACATCACGGGGTGGTGCTCATTGTATGGGTGTGTGTTACATTACATTCACTAGTAGCAGTGAGAAAAATATCACGGGGTGGTGCGCATTGTATGGGTGTGTGTTACATTACATTCACTAGTAGGAGCGAGAAAAACATCACGGGGTGGTGCGCATTGTATCGGTGTGTGTTACATTACATTCACTAGTAGGAGCGAGAAATACATCACGGGGTGGTGCGCATTGTATGGGTGTGTGTTACATTACATTCACTAGTAGGAGCGAGAAAAACATCACGGGGTGGTGCGCATTGTATGGGTGTGTGTTGCATTACATTCACTAGTAGGAGCGAGAAAAACATCACGGGGTGGTGCGCATTGTATGGGTGTGTGTTACTTTACATTCACTAGTAGGAGCGAGAAAAACATCACGGGGTGGTGCGCATTGTATGGGTGTGTGTTACATTACATTCACTAGTAGGAGCGAGAAAAACATCACGGGGTGGTGCGCATTGTATGGGTGTGTGTTACATTACATTCACTAGTAGGAGCGAGAAAAACATCACGGAGTGGTGCGCATTGTATGGGTGTCTGTTACATTACATTCACTAGTAGGAGTGAGAAAATCATCACGGGGTGGTGCGCATTTTATGGGTGTATGTTACATTACATTCACTAGTAGGAGTGAGAAAAACATCACGCGGTGGTGCGCATTGTATGGGTGTGTGTTACATTACATTCACTAGTAGGAGCGAGAAAAACATCACGGGGTGGTGCGCATTGTATGGGTGTGTGTTACATTACATTCACTAGTAGGAGCGAGAAAAACATCACGGGGTGGTGCGCATTGTATGGGTGTTTGTTACATTACATTCACTAGTAGGAGTGAGAAAATCATCACGGGGTGGTGCGCATTTTATGGGTGTGTGTTACATTACATTCACTAGTAGGAGTGAGAAAAACATCACGGGGTGGTGCGCATTGTATGGGTGTGTGTTACATTACATTCACTAGTAGGAGTGAGAAAAACATCACGGGGTGGTGCGCATTGTATGGGTGTGTGTTACATTACATTCACTAGTAGGAGTGAGAAAAACATCACGGGGTGGTGCGCATTGTATGGGTGTGTGTTACATTACATTCACTAGTAGGAGTGAGAAAATCATCACGGGGTGGTGCGCATTTTATGGGTGTGTGTTACATTACATTCACTAGTAGGAGTGAGAAAAACATCACGCGGTGGTGCGCATTGTATGGGTGTGTGTTACATTACATTCACTAGTAGGAGTGAGAAAAACGTCACGGGGTGGTGCGCATTGTATGGGTGTGTGTTACATTACATTCACTAGTAGGAGTGAGAAAAACGTCACAGGGTGGTGCGCATTGTATGGGTGTGTGTTACATTACATTCACTAGTAGGAGTGAGAAAAACATCACGGGGTGGTGCGCATTGTATGGGTGTGTGTTACATTACATTCACTAGTAGGAGTGAGAAAAACATCACGGGGTGGTGCGCATTGTATGGGTGTGTGTTACATTAGATTCACTAGTAGGAGTGAGAAAAACATCACGGGGTGGTGCGCATTGTATGGATGTGTGTTACATTACATTCACTAGTAGGAGTGAGAAAAACATCACGGGGTGGTGCGCATTGTATGGGTGTGTGTTACATTACATTCACTCGTAGGAGTGAGAAAAACATCACGGGGTGGTGCGCATTGTATGGGTGTGTGTTACATTACATTCACTCGTAGGAGTGAGAAAAACATCACGGGGTGGTGCGCATTGTATGGGTGTGTGTTACATTACCTTCACTCGTAGGAGTGAGAAAAACATCACGGGGTGGTGCGCATTGTATGGGTGTGTGTTACATTACATTCACTAGTAGGAGTGAGAAAAACATCACGGGGTGGTGCGCATTGTATGGGTGTGTGTTACATTACATTCACTAGTAGGAGTGAGAAAAACATCACGGGGTGGTGCGCATTGTATGGGTGTGTGTTACATTACATTCACTAGTAGGAGTGAGAAAAACATCACGGGGTGGTGCGCATTGTATGGGTGTGTGTTACATTACATTCACTAGTAGGAGTGAGAAAAACATCACGGGGTGGTGCGCATTGTATGGGTGTGTGTTACATTACATTCACTAGTAGCTGTGAGAAAAACATCACGGGGTGGTGCGCATTGTATGGGTGTGTGTTACATTACATTCACTAGTAGCAGTGAGAAAAACATCACGGGGTGGTGCGCATTGTATGGGTGTGTGTTACATTACATTCACTAGTAGGAGCGAGAAAAACATCACGGGGTGGTGCGCATTGTATGGGTGTGTGTTACATTACATTCACTAGTAGGAGCGAGAAATACATCACGGGGTGGTGCGCATTGTATGGGTGTGTGTTACATTACATTCACTAGTAGGAGCGAGAAAAACATCACGGGGTGGTGCGCATTGTATGGGTGTGTGTTACGTTAGATTCACTAGTAGGAGTGAGAAAAACATCACGGGGTGGTGCGCATTGTATGGGTGTGTGTTACATTACATTCACTCGTAGGAGTGAGAAAAACATCACGTGGTGGTGCGCATTGTATGGGTGTGTGTTACATTACCTTCACTAGTAGGAGTGAGAAAAACATTACGGGGTGGAGCGCATTGTATGGGTGTGTGTTACATTACATTCACTAGTAGGAGTGAGAAAAACATCACGGGGTGGTGCGCATTGTATGGGTGTGTATTACATTACATTCACTAGTAGGAGTGAGAAAAACATCACGGGGTGGTGCGCATTGTATGGGTGTGTGTTACATTACATTCACTAGTAGGAGTGAGAAAAACATCAAGGGGTGGTGCGCATTGTATGGGTGTGTGTTACATTACATTCACTAGTAGGAGTGAGAAAAACATCACGGGGTGGTGCGCATTGCATGGCTGTGTGTTACATTAGATTCACTAGTAGGAGTGAGAAAAACATCACGGGGTGGTGCGCATTGTATGGGTGTGTGTTACGTTAGATTGACTAGTAGGAGTGAGAAAAACATCACGGGGTGGTGCGCATTGTATGGGTGTGTGTTACATTACATTCACTAGTAGGAGTGAGAAAAACATCACGGGGTGGTTCGCATTGTATGGGTGTTTGTTACATTAGATTCACTAGTAGGAGTGAGAAAATCATCACGGGGTGGTGCGCATTGTATGGGTGTGTGTTACATTACATTCACTAGTAGGAGTGAGAAAAACATCACGGGGTGGTGCGCATTGTATGGGTGTGTGTTACATTACATTCACTAGTCGGAATGAGAAAAACATCACGGGGTGGTGCGCATTGTATGGGTGTGTGTTACATTACATTCACTAGTCGGAATGAGAAAAACATCACGGGGTGGTGCGCATTGTATGGGTGTGTGTTACATTACATTCACTAGTCGGAATGAGAAAAACATCACGGGGTGGTGCGCATTGTATGGGTGTTTGTTACATTAGATTCACTAGTCGGAGTGAGAAAATCATCACGGGGTGGTGCACATTGTATGGGTGTGTGTAATATTACATTCACTAGTAGGAGTGAGAAAAACATCACGGGGTGGTGCGCATTGTATGGGTGTGTGTTACATTAGATTCACTCGTAGGAGTGAGAAAAACATCACGGGGTGGTGCGCATTGTATGGGTGTGTGTTACATTACATTCACAAATAGGAGTGAGAAAAACATCACGGGGTGGTACGCATTGTATGGGTGTGTGTTACATTACATTCACTAGTAGCAGTGAGAAAAACATCACGGGGTGGTGCGCATTGAATGGGTGTGTGTTACATTACATTCACAAATAGGAGTGAGAAAAACATCACGGGGTGGTGCGCATTGTACGGGTGTGTGTTACATTACATTCACTAGTAGCTGTGAGAAAAACATCACGGGGTGGTGCGCATTGTATGGGTGTGTGTTACATTACATTCACTAGTAGCAGTGAGAAAAATATCACGGGGTGGTGCGCATTGTATGGGTGTGTGTTACATTACATTCACTAGTAGGAGCGAGAAAAACATCACGGGGTGGTGCGCATTGTATGGGTGTGTGTTACATTACATTCACTAGTAGGAGCGAGAAATACATCACGGGGTGGTGCGCATTGTATGGGTGTGTGTTACATTACATTCACTAGTAGGAGCGAGAAAAACATCACGGGGTGGTGCGCATTGTATGGGTGTGTGTTACGTTAGATTCACTAGTAGGAGTGAGAAAAACATCACGGGGTGGTGCGCATTGTATGGGTGTGTGTTACATTACATTCACTCGTAGGAGTGAGAAAAACATCACGTGGTGGTGCGCATTGTATGGGTGTGTGTTACATTACCTTCACTAGTAGGAGTGAGAAAAACATTACGGGGTGGAGCGCATTGTATGGGTGTGTGTTACATTACATTCACTAGTAGGAGTGAGAAAAACATCACGGGGTGGTGCGCATTGTATGGGTGTGTATTACATTACATTCACTAGTAGGAGTGAGAAAAACATCACGGGGTGGTGCGCATTGTATGGGTGTGTGTTACATTACATTCACTAGTAGGAGTGAGAAAAACATCAAGGGGTGGTGCGCATTGTATGGGTGTGTGTTACATTACATTCACTAGTAGGAGTGAGAAAAACATCACGGGGTGGTGCGCATTGCATGGCTGTGTGTTACATTAGATTCACTAGTAGGAGTGAGAAAAACATCACGGGGTGGTGCGCATTGTATGGGTGTGTGTTACGTTAGATTCACTAGTAGGAGTGAGAAAAACATCACGGGGTGGTGCGCATTGTATGGGTGTGTGTTACATTACATTCACTAGTCGGAATGAGAAAAACATCACGGGGTGGTGCGCATTGTATGGGTGTTTGTTACATTACATTCACTAGTCGGAATGAGAAAAACATCACGGGGTGGTGCGCATTGTATGGGTGTTTGTTACATTAGATTCACTAGTCGGAGTGAGAAAATCATCACGGGGTGGTGCACATTGTATGGGTGTGTGTAATATTACATTCACTAGTAGGAGTGAGAAAAACATCACGGGGTGGTGCGCATTGTATGGGTGTGTGTTACATTAGATTCACTCGTAGGAGTGAGAAAAACATCACGGGGTGGTGCGCATTGTATGGGTGTGTGTTACATTACATTCACAAATAGGAGTGAGAAAAACATCACGGGGTGGTACGCATTGTATGGGTGTGTGTTACATTACATTCACTAGTAGCAGTGAGAAAAACATCACGGGGTGGTGCGCATTGAATGGGTGTGTGTTACATTACATTCACAAATAGGAGTGAGAAAAACATCACGGGGTGGTGCGCATTGTATGGGTGTGTGTTACATTACATTCACTAGTAGCTGTGAGAAAAACATCACGGGGTGGTGCGCATTGTATGGGTGTGTGTTACATTACATTCACTAGTAGCAGTGAGAAAAATATCACGGGGTGGTGCGCATTGTATGGGTGTGTGTTACATTACATTCACTAGTAGGAGCGAGAAAAACATCACGGGGTGGTGCGCATTGTATCGGTGTGTGTTACATTACATTCACTAGTAGGAGCGAGAAATACATCACGGGGTGGTGCGCATTGTATGGGTGTGTGTTACATTACATTCACTAGTAGGAGCGAGAAAAACATCACGGGGTGGTGCGCATTGTATGGGTGTGTGTTACATTACATTCACTAGTAGGAGCGAGAAAAACATCACGGGGTGGTGCGCATTGTATGGGTGTGTGTTACTTTACATTCACTAGTAGGAGCGATGAAAACATCACGTGGTGGTGCGCATTGTATGGGTGTGTGTTACATTACATTCACTAGTAGGAGCGAGAAAAACATCACGGGGTGGTGCGCATTGTATGGGTGTGTGTTACATTACATTCACTAGTAGGAGCGAGAAAAACATCACGGAGTGGTGCGCATTGTATGGGTGTTTGTTACATTACATTCACTAGTAGGAGTGAGAAAATCATCACGGGGTGGTGCGCATTTTATGGGTGTATGTTACATTACATTCATTAGTAGGAGTGAGAAAAACATCACGCGGTGGTGCGCATTGTATGGGTGTGTGTTACATTACATTCACTAGTAGGAGCGAGAAAAACATCACGGGGTGGTGCGCATTGTATGGGTGTGTGTTACATTACATTCACTAGTAGGAGCGAGAAAAACATCACGGGGTGGTGCGCATTGTATGGGTGTGTGTTACATTACATTCACTAGTAGGAGAGAGAAAAACATCACGGGGTGGTGCGCATTGTATGGGTGTTTGTTACATTACATTCACTAGTAGGAGTGAGAAAATCATCACGGGGTGGTGCACATTTTATGGGTGTGTGTTACATTACATTCACTAGTAGGAGTGAGAAAAACATCACGCGGTGGTGCGCATTGTATGGGTGTGTGTTACATTACATTCACTAGTAGGAGTGAGAAAAACATCACGGGGTGGTGCGCATTGTATGGGTGTGTGTTACATTACATTCACTAGTAGGAGTGAGAAAAACATCACGGGGTGGTGCGCATTGTATGGGTGTGTGTTACATTACATTCACTAGTAGGAGTGAGAAAAACATCACGGGGTGGTGCGCATTGTATGGGTGTGTGTTACATTACATTCACTAGTAGGAGTGAGAAAATCATCACGGGGTGGTGCGCATTTTATGGGTGTGTGTTACATTACATTCACTAGTAGGAGTGAGAAAAACATCACGCGGTGGTGCGCATTTTATGGGTGTGTGTTACATTACATTCACTAGTAGGAGTGAGAAATACGTCACGGGGTGGTGCGCATTGTATGGGTGTGTGTTACATTACATTCACTAGTAGGAGTGAGAAAAACGTCACGGGGTGGTGCGCATTGTATGGGTGTGTGTTACATTACATTCACTAGTAGGAGTGAGAAAAACATCACGGGGTGGTGCGCATTGTATGGGTGTGTGTTACATTACATTCACTAGTAGGAGTGAGAAAAACATCACGGGGTGGTGCGCATTGTATGGGTGTGTGTTACATTAGATTCACTAGTAGGAGTGAGAAAAACATCACGGGGTGGTGCGCATTGTATGGATGTGTGTTACATTACATTCACTAGTAGGAGTGACAAAAACATCACGGGGTGGTGCGCATTGTATGGGTGTGTGTTACATTACATTCACTAGTAGGAGTGAGAAAAACATCACGGGGTGGTGCGCATTGGATGGGTGTGTGTTACATTACATTCACTCGTAGGAGTGAGAAAAACATCACGGGGTGGTGCGCATTGTATGGGTGTGTGTTACATTACCTTCACTCGTAGGAGTGAGAAAAACATCACGGGGTGGTGCGCATTGTATGGGTGTGTGTTACATTACATTCACTAGTAGGAGTGAGAAAAACATCACGGGGTGGTGCGCATTGTATGGGTGTGTGTTACATTACATTCACTAGTAGGAGTGAGAAAAACATCACGGGGTGGTGCGCATTGTATGGGTGTGTGTTACATTACATTCACTAGTAGGAGTGAGAAAAACATCACGGGGTGGTGCGCATTGTATGGGTGTGTGTTACATTACATTCACTAGTAGGAGTGAGAAAAACATCACGGGGTGGTGCGCATTGTATGGGTGTGTGTTACATTACATTCACTAGTAGGAGTGAGAAAAACATCACGGGGTGGTGCGCATTGTATGGGTGTGTGTTACATTACATTCACTAGTAGCTGTGAGAAAAACATCACGGGGTGGTGCGCATTGTATGGGTGTGTGTTACATTACATTCACTAGTAGCAGTGAGAAAAATATCACGGGGTGGTGCGCATTGTATGGGTGTGTGTTACATTACATTCACTAGTAGGAGCGAGAAAAACATCACGGGGTGGTGCGCATTGTATGGGTGTGTGTTACATTACATTCACTCGTAGGAGTGAGAAAAACATCACGTGGTGGTGCGCATTGTATGGGTGTGTGTTACATTACCTTCACTAGTAGGAGTGACAAAAACATTACGGGGTGGAGCGCATTGTATGGGTGTGTGTTACATTACCTTCACTAGTAGGAGTGAGAAAAACATTACGGGGTGGAGCGCATTGTATGGGTGTGTGTTACATTACATTCACTAGTAGGAGTGAGAAAAACATCACGGGGTGGTGCGCATTGTATGGGTGTGTATTACATTACATTCACTAGTAGGAGTGAGAAAAACATCACGGGGTGGTGCGCATTGTATGGGTGTGTGTTACATTACATTCACTAGTAGGAGTGAGAAAAACATCAAGGGGTGGTGCGCATTGTATGGGTGTGTGTTACATTACATTCACTAGTACGAGTGAGAAAAACATCACGGGGTGGTGCGCATTGCATGGCTGTGTGTTACATTAGATTCACTAGTAGGAGTGAGAAAAACATCACGGGGTGGTGCGCATTGTATGGGTGTGTGTTACGTTAGATTCACTAGTAGGAGTGAGAAAAACATCACGGGGTGGTGCGCATTGTATGGGTGTGTGTTACATTACATTCACTAGTAGGAGTGAGAAAAACATCACGGGGTGGTTCGCATTGTATGGGTGTTTGTTACATTAGATTCACTAGTAGGAGTGAGAAAATCATCACGGGGTGGTGCGCATTGTATGGGTGTGTGTTACATTACATTCACTAGTAGGAGTGAGAAAAACATCACTGGGTGGTGCGCATTGTATGGGTGTGTGTTACATTACATTCACTAGTCGGAATGAGAAAAACATCACGGGGTGGTGCGAATTGTATGGGTGTGTGTTACATTACATTCACTAGTCGGAATGAGAAAAACAACACGGGGTGGTGCGCATTGTATGAGTGTTTGTTACATTACATTCACTAGTCGGAATGAGAAAAACATCACGGGGTGGTGCGCATTGTATGGGTGTTTGTTACATTAGATTCACTAGTCGGATTGAGAAAATCATCACGGGGTGGTGCACATTGTATGGGTGTGTGTAATATTACATTCACTAGTACGAGTGAGAAAAACATCACGGGGTGGTGCGCATTGTATGGGTGTGTGTTACATTAGATTCACTCGTAGGAGTGAGAAAAACATCACGGGGTGGTGCGCATTGTATGGGTGTGTGTTACATTACATTCACAAATAGGAGTGAGAAAAACATCACGGGGTGGTACGCATTGTATGGGTGTGTGTTACATTACATTCACTAGTAGCAGTGAGAAAAACATCACGGGGTGGTGCGCATTGAATGGGTGTGTGTTACATTACATTCACAAATAGGAGTGAGAAAAACATCACGGGGTGGTGCGCATTGTATGGGTGTGTGTTACATTACATTCACTAGTAGCTGTGAGAAAAACATCACGGGGTGGTGCGCATTGTATGGGTGTGTGTTACATTACATTCACTAGTAGCAGTGAGAAAAATATCACGGGGTGGTGCGCATTGTATGGGTGTGTGTTACATTACATTCACTAGTAGGAGCGAGAAAAACATCACGGGGTGGTGCGCATTGTATCGGTGTGTGTTACATTACATTCACTAGTAGGAGCGAGAAATACATCACGGGGTGGTGCGCATTGTATGGGTGTGTGTTACATTACATTCACTAGTAGGAGCGAGAAAAACATCACGGGGTGGTGCGCATTGTATGGGTGTGTGTTACATTACATTCACTAGTAGGAGCGAGAAAAACATCACGGGGTGGTGCGCATTGTATGGGTGTGTGTTACTTTACATTCACTAGTAGGAGCGAGAAAAACATCACGGGGTGGTGCGCATTGTATGGGTGTGTGTTACATTACATTCACTAGTAGGAGCGAGAAAAACATCACGGGGTGGTGCGCATTGTATGGGTGTGTGTTACATTACATTCACTAGTAGGAGCGAGAAAAACATCACGGAGTGGTGCGCATTGTATGGGTGTTTGTTACATTACATTCACTAGTAGGAGTGAGAAAATCATCACGGGGTGGTGCGCATTTTATGGGTGTATGTTACATTACATTCACTAGTAGGAGTGAGAAAAACATCACGCGGTGGTGCGCATTGTAAGGGTGTGTGTTACATTACATTCACTAGTAGGAGCGAGAAAAACATCACGGGGTGGTGCGCATTGTATGGGTGTGTGTTACATTACATTCACTAATAGGAGCGAGAAAAACATCACGGGGTGGTGCGCATTGTATGGGTGTGTGTTACATTACATTCACTAGTAGGAGAGAGAAAAACATCACGGGGTGGTGCGCATTGTATGGGTGTTTGTTACATTACATTCACTAGTAGGAGTGAGAAAATCATCACGGGGTGGTGCGCATTTTATGGGTGTGTGTTACATTACATTCACTAATAGGAGTGAGAAAAACATCACGCGGTGGTGCGCATTGTATGGGTGTGTGTTACATTACATTCACTAGTAGGAGTGAGAAAAACATCACGGGGTGGTGCGCATTGTATGGGTGTGTGTTACATTACATTCACTAGTAGGAGTGAGAAAAATATCACGGGGTGGTGCGCATTGTATGGGTGTGTGTTACATTACATTCACTAGTAGGAGTGAGAAAAACATCACGGGGTGGTGCGCATTGTATGGGTGTGTGTTACATTACATTCACTAGTAGGAGTGAGAAAATCATCACGGGGTGGTGCGCATTTTATGGGTGTGTGTTACATTACATTCACTAGTAGGAGTGAGAAAAACATCACGCGGTGGTGCGCATTGTATGGGTGTGTGTTACATTACATTCACTAGTAGGAGTGAGAAAAACGTCACGGGGTGGTGCGCATTGTATGGGTGTGTGTTACATTACATTCACTAGTAGGAGTGAGAAAAACGTCACAGGGTGGTGCGCATTGTATGGGTGTGTGTTACATTACATTCACTAGTAGGAGTGAGAAAAACATCACGGGGTGGTGCGCATTGTATGGGTGTGTGTTACATTACATTCACTAGTAGGAGTGAGAAAAACATCACGGGGTGGTGCGCATTGTATGGGTGTGTGTTACATTAGATTCACTAGTAGGAGTGAGAAAAACATCACGGGGTGGTGCGCATTGTATGGATGTGTGTTACATTACATTCACTAGTAGGAGTGAGAAAAACATCACGGGGTGGTGCGCATTGTATGGGTGTGTGTTAAATTACATTCACTAGTAGGAGTGAGAAAAACATCACGGGGTGGTGCGCATTGGATGGGTGTGTGTTACATTACATTCACTAGTAGGAGTGAGAAAAACATCAAGGGGTGGTGCGCATTGTATGGGTGTGTGTTACATTACCTTCACTCGTAGGAGTGAGAAAAACATCACGGGGTGGTGCGCATTGTATGGGTGTGTGTTACATTACATTCACTAGTAGGAGTGAGAAAAACATCACGGGGTGGTGCGCATTGTATGGGTGTGTGTTACATTACATTCACTAGTAGGAGTGAGAAAAACATCACGGGGTGGTGCGCATTGTATGGGTGTGTGTTACATTACATTCACTAGTAGGAGTGAGAAAAACATCACGGGGTGGTGCGCATTGTATGGGTGTGTGTTACATTACATTCACTAGTAGGAGTGAGAAAAACATCACGGGGTGGTGCGCATTGTATGGGTGTGTGTTACATTACATTCACTAGTAGGAGTGAGAAAAACATCACGGGGTGGTGCGCATTGTATGGGTGTGTGTTACATTACATTCACTAGTAGCTGTGAGAAAAACATCACGGGGTGGTGCGCATTGTATGGGTGTGTGTTACATTACATTCACTAGTAGCAGTGAGAAAAATATCACGGGGTGGTGCGCATTGTATGGGTGTGTGTTACATTACATTCACTAGTAGGAGCGAGAAAAACATCACGGGGTGGTGCGCATTGTATGGGTGTGTGTTACATTACATTCACTAGTAGGAGCGAGAAATACATCACGGGGTGGTGCGCATTGTATGGGTGTGTGTTACATTACATTCACTAGTAGGAGCGAGAAAAACATCACGGGGTGGTGCGCATTGTATGGGTGTGTGTTACGTTAGATTCACTAGTAGGAGTGAGAAAAACATCACGGGGTGGTGCGCATTGTATGGGTGTGTGTTACATTACATTCACTCGTAGGAGGGAGAAAAACATCACGTGGTGGTGCGCATTGTATGGGTGTGTGTTACATTACCTTCACTAGTAGGAGTGAGAAAAACATTACGGGGTGGAGCGCATTGTATGGGTGTGTGTTACATTACATTCACTAGTAGGAGTGAGAAAAACATCACGGGGTGGTGCGCATTGTATGGGTGTGTATTACATTACATTCACTAGTAGGAGTGAGAAAAACATCACGGGGTGGTGCGCATTGTATGGGTGTGTGTTACATTACATTCACTAGTAGGAGTGAGAAAAACATCAAGGGGTGGTGCGCATTGTATGGGTGTGTGTTACATTACATTCACTAGTAGGAGTGAGAAAAACATCACGGGGTGGTGCGCATTGCATGGCTGTGTGTTACATTAGATTCACTAGTAGGAGTGAGAAAAACATCACGGGGTGGTGCGCATTGTATGGGTGTGTGTTACGTTAGATTCACTAGTAGGAGTGAGAAAAACATCACGGGGTGGTGCGCATTGTATGGGTGTGTGTTACATTACATTCACTAGTAGGAGTGAGAAAAACATCACGGGGTGGTTCGCATTGTATGGGTGTTTGTTACATTAGATTCACTAGTAGGAGTGAGAAAATCATCACGGGGTGGTGCGCATTGTATGGGTGTGTGTTACATTACATTCACTAGTAGGAGTGAGAAAAACATCACGGGGTGGTGCGCATTGTATGGGTGTGTGTTACATTACATTCACTAGTCGGAATGAGAAAAACATCACGGGGTGGTGCGCATTGTATGGGTGTGTGTTACATTACATTCACTAGTCGGAATGAGAAAAACATCACGGGGTGGTGCGCATTGTATGGGTGTTTGTTACATTACATTCACTAGTCGGAATGAGAAAAACATCACGGGGTGGTGCGCATTGTATGGGTGTGTGTTACATTAGATTCACTCGTAGGAGTGAGAAAAACATCACGGGGTGGTGCGCATTGTATGGGTGTGTGTTACATTAGATTCACAAATAGGAGTGAGAAAAACATCACGGGGTGGTACGCATTGTATGGGTGTGTGTTACATTACATTCACTAGTAGCAGTGAGAAAAACATCACGGGGTGGTGCGCATTGTATGGGTGTGTGTTACATTACATTCACAAATAGGAGTGAGAAAAACATCACGGGGTGGTGCGCATTGTATGGGTGTGTGTTACATTACATTCACTAGTAGCTGTGAGAAAAACATCACGGGGTGGTGCGCATTGTATGGGTGTGTGTTACATTACATTCACTAGTAGCAGTGAGAAAAATATCACGGGGTGGTGCGCATTGTATGGGTGTGTGTTACATTACATTCACTAGTAGGAGCGAGAAAAACATCACGGGGTGGTGCGCATTGTATCGGTGTGTGTTACATTACATTCACTAGTAGGAGCGAGAAATACATCACGGGGTGGTGCGCATTGTATGGGTGTGTGTTACATTACATTCACTAGTAGGAGCGAGAAAAACATCACGGGGTGGTGCGCATTGTATGGGTGTGTGTTACATTACATTCACTAGTAGGAGCGAGAAAAACATCACGGGGTGGTGCGCATTGTATGGGTGTGTGTTACTTTACATTCACTAGTAGGAGCGAGAAAAACATCACGGGGTGGTGCGCATTGTATGGGTGTGTGTTACATTACATTCACTAGTAGGAGCGAGAAAAACATCACGGGGTGGTGCGCATTGTATGGGTGTGTGTTACATTACATTCACTAGTAGGAGCGAGAAAAACATCACGGAGTGGTGCGCATTGTATGGGTGTTTGTTACATTACATTCACTAGTAGGAGTGAGAAAATCATCACGGGGTGGTGCGCATTTTATGGGTGTATGTTACATTACATTCACTAGTAGGAGTGAGAAAAACATCACGCGGTGGTGCGCATTGTATGGGTGTGTGTTACATTACATTCACTAGTAGGAGCGAGAAAAACATCACGGGGTGGTGCGCATTGTATGGGTGTGTGTTACATTACATTCACTAATAGGAGCGAGAAAAACATCACGGGGTGGTGCGCATTGTATGGGTGTGTGTTACATTACATTCACTAGTAGGAGAGAGAAAAACATCACGGGGTGGTGCGCATTGTATGGGTGTTTGTTACATTACATTCACTAGTAGGAGTGAGAAAATCATCACGGGGTGGTGCGCATTTTATGGGTGTGTGTTACATTACATTCACTAGTAGGAGTGAGAAAAACATCACGCGGTGGTGCGCATTTTATGGGTGTGTGTTACATTACATTCACTAGTAGGAGTGAGAAAAACATCACGGGGTGGTGCGCATTGTATGGGTGTGTGTTACATTACATTCACTAGTAGGAGTGAGAAAAACATCACGGGGTGGTGCGCATTGTATGGGTGTGTGTTACATTACATTCACTAGTAGGAGTGAGAAAAACATCACGGGGTGGTGCGCATTGTATGGGTGTGTGTTACATTACATTCACTAGTAGGAGTGAGAAAATCATCACGGGGTGGTGCGCATTTTATGGGTGTGTGTTACATTACATTCACTAGTAGGAGTGAGAAAAACATCACGCGGTGGTGCGCATTGTATGGGTGTGTGTTACATTACATTCACTAGTAGGAGTGAGAAAAACGTCACGGGGTGGTGCGCATTGTATGGGTGTGTGTTACATTACATTCACTAGTAGGAGTGAGAAAAACGTCACAGGGTGGTGCGCATTGTATGGGTGTGTGTTACATTACATTCACTAGTAGGAGTGAGAAAAACATCACGGGGTGGTGCGCATTGTATGGGTGTGTGTTACATTACATTCACTAGTAGGAGTGAGAAAAACATCACGGGGTGGTGCGCATTGTATGGGTGTGTGTTACATTAGATTCACTAGTAGGAGTGAGAAAAACATCACGGGGTGGTGCGCATTGTATGGATGTGTGTTACATTAGATTCACTAGTAGGAGTGAGAAAAACATCACGGGGTGGTGCGCATTGTATGGGTGTGTGTTACATTACATTCACTAGTAGGAGTGAGAAAAACATCACGGGGTGGTGCGCATTGGATGGGTGTGTGTTACATTACATTCACTAGTAGGAGTGAGAAAAACATCAAGGGGTGGTGCGCATTGTATGGGTGTGTGTTACATTACCTTCACTCGTAGGAGTGAGAAAAACATCACGGGGTGGTGCGCATTGTATGGGTGTGTGTTACATTACATTCACTAGTAGGAGTGAGAAAAACATCACGGGGTGGTGCGCATTGTATGGGTGTGTGTTACATTACATTCACTAGTAGGAGTGAGAAAAACATCACGGGGTGGTGCGCATTGTATGGGTGTGTGTTACATTACATTCACTAGTAGGAGTGAGAAAAACATCACGGGGTGGTGCGCATTGTATGGGTGTGTGTTACATTACATTCACTAGTAGGAGTGAGAAAAACATCACGGGGTGGTGCGCATTGTATGGGTGTGTGTTACATTACATTCACTAGTAGGAGTGAGAAAAACATCACGGGGTGGTGCGCATTGTATGGGTGTGTGTTACATTACATTCACTAGTAGCTGTGAGAAAAACATCACGGGGTGGTGCGCATTGTATGGGTGTGTGTTACATTACATTCACTAGTAGCAGTGAGAAAAATATCACGGGGTGGTGCGCATTGTATGGGTGTGTGTTACATTACATTCACTAGTAGGAGCGAGAAAAACATCACGGGGTGGTGCGCATTGTATGGGTGTGTGTTACATTACATTCACTAGTAGGAGCGAGAAATACATCACGGGGTGGTGCGCATTGTATGGGTGTGTGTTACATTACATTCACTAGTAGGAGCGAGAAAAACATCACGGGGTGGTGCGCATTGTATGGGTGTGTGTTACGTTAGATTCACTAGTAGGAGTGAGAAAAACATCACGGGGTGGTGCGCATTGTATGGGTGTGTGTTACATTACATTCACTCGTAGGAGTGAGAAAAACATCACGTGGTGGTGCGCATTGTATGGGTGTGTGTTACATTACCTTCACTAGTAGGAGTGAGAAAAACATTACGGGGTGGAGCGCATTGTATGGGTGTGTGTTACATTACATTCACTAGTAGGAGTGAGAAAAACATCACGGGGTGGTGCGCATTGTATGGGTGTGTATTACATTACATTCACTAGTAGGAGTGAGAAAAACATCACGGGGTGGTGCGCATTGTATGGGTGTGTGTTACATTACATTCACTAGTAGGAGTGAGAAAAACATCAAGGGGTGGTGCGGATTGTATGGGTGTGTGTTACATTACATTCACTAGTAGGAGTGAGAAAAACATCACGGGGTGGTGCGCATTGCATGGCTGTGTGTTACATTAGATTCACTAGTAGGAGTGAGAAAAACATCACGGGGTGGTGCGCATTGTATGGGTGTGTGTTACGTTAGATTCACTAGTAGGAGTGAGAAAAACATCACGGGGTGGTGCGCATTGTATGGGTGTGTGTTACATTACATTCACTAGTAGGAGTGAGAAAAACATCACGGGGTGGTTCGCATTGTATGGGTGTTTGTTACATTAGATTCACTAGTAGGAGTGAGAAAATCATCACGGGGTGGTGCGCATTGTATGGGTGTGTGTTACATTACATTCACTAGTAGGAGTGAGAAAAACATCACGGGGTGGTGCGCATTGTATGGGTGTGTGTTACATTACATTCACTAGTCGGAATGAGAAAAACATCACGGGGTGGTGCGCATTGTATGGGTGTGTGTTACATTACATTCACTAGTCGGAATGAGAAAAACATCACGGGGTGGTGCGCATTGTATGGGTGTTTGTTACATTACATTCACTAGTCGGAATGAGAAAAACATCACGGGGTGGTGCACATTGTATGGGTGTTTGTTACATTAGATTCACTAGTCGGAGTGAGAAAATCATCACGGGGTGGTGCACATTGTATGGGTGTGTGTAATATTACATTCACTAGTAGGAGTGAGAAAAACATCACGGGGTGGTGCGCATTGTATGGGTGTGTGTTACATTAGATTCACTCGTAGGAGTGAGAAAAACATCACGGGGTGGTGCGCATTGTATGGGTGTGTGTTACATTACATTCACAAATAGGAGTGAGAAAAACATCACGGGGTGGTACGCATTGTATGGGTGTGTGTTACATTACATTCACTAGTAGCAGTGAGAAAAACATCACGGGGTGGTGCGCATTGAATGGGTGTGTGTTACATTACATTCACAAATAGGAGTGAGAAAAACATCACGGGGTGGTGCGCATTGTATGGGTGTGTGTTACATTACATTCACTAGTAGCTGTGAGAAAAACATCACGGGGTGGTGCGCATTGTATGGGTGTGTGTTACATTACATTCACTAGTAGCAGTGAGAAAAATATCACGGGGTGGTGCGCATTGTATGGGTGTGTGTTACATTACATTCACTAGTAGGAGCGAGAAAAACATCACGGGGTGGTGCGCATTGTATGGGTGTGTGTTACATTACATTCACTAGTAGGAGCGAGAAATACATCACGGGGTGGTGCGCATTGTATGGGTGTGTGTTACATTACATTCACTAGTAGGAGCGAGAAAAACATCACGGGGTGGTGCGCATTGTATGGGTGTGTGTTACATTACATTCACTAGTAGGAGCGAGAAAAACATCACGGGGTGGTGCGCATTGTATGGGTGTGTGTTACTTTACATTCACTAGTAGGAGCGAGAAAAACATCACGGGGTGGTGCGCATTGTATGGGTGTGTGTTACATTACATTCACTAGTAGGAGCGAGAAAAACATCACGGGGTGGTGCGCATTGTATGGGTGTGTGTTACATTACATTCACTAGTAGGAGCGAGAAAAACATCACGGAGTGGTGCGCATTGTATGGGTGTTTGTTACATTACATTCACTAGTAGGAGTGAGAAAATCATCACGGGGTGGTGCGCATTTTATGGGTGTATGTTACATTACATTCACTAGTAGGAGCGAGAAAAACATCACGCGGTGGTGCGCATTGTATGGGTGTGTGTTACATTACATTCACTAGTAGGAGCGAGAAAAACATCACGGGGTGGTGCGCATTGTATGGGTGTGTGTTACATTACATTCACTCGTAGGAGTGAGAAAAACATCACGGGGTGGTGCCCATTTATGGGTGTGTGTTACATTACATTCACTAGTAGGAGTGAGAAAAACATCACGGGGTGGTGCGCATTGTATGGATGTGTGTTACATTACATTCACTAGTAGGAGTGAGAAAAACATCACGGGGTGGTGCGCATTGTATGGGTGTGTGTTACATTACATTCACTAGTAGGAGTGAGAAAAACATCACGGGGTGGTGCGCATTGTATGGGTGTGTGTTACATTACATTCACTCGTAGGAGTGAGAAAAACATCACGGGGTGGTGCGCATTGTATGGGTGTGTGTTACATTACCTTCACTCGTAGGAGTGAGAAAAACATCACGGGGTGGTGCGCATTGTATGGGTGTGTGTTACATTACATTCACTAGTAGCAGTGAGAAAAATATCACGGGGTGGTGCGCATTGTATGGGTGTGTGTTACATTACATTCACTAGTAGGAGCGAGAAAAACATCACGGGGTGGTGCGCATTGTATGGGTGTGTGTTACATTACATTCACTAGTAGGAGCGAGAAATACATCACGGGGTGGTGCGCATTGTATGGGTGTGTGTTACATTACATTCACTAGTAGGAGCGAGAAAAACATCACGGGGTGGTGCGCATTGTATGGGTGTGTGTTACGTTAGATTCACTAGTAGGAGTGAGAAAAACATCACGGGGTGGTGCGCATTGTATGGGTGTGTGTTCCATTACATTCACTCGTAGGAGTGAGAAAAACATCACGTGGTGGTGCGCATTGTATGGGTGTGTGTTACATTACCTTCACTAGTAGGAGTGAGAAAAACATTACGGGGTGGAGCGCATTGTATGGGTGTGTGTTACATTACATTCACTAGTAGGAGTGAGAAAAACATCACGGGGTGGTGCGCATTGTATGGGTGTGTATTACATTACATTCACTAGTAGGAGTGAGAAAAACATCACGGGGTGGTGCGCATTGTATGGGTGTGTGTTACATTACATTCACTAGTAGGAGTGAGAAAAACATCAAGGGGTGGTGCGCATTGTATGGGTGTGTGTTACATTACATTCACTAGTAGGAGTGAGAAAAACATCACGGTGTGGTGCGCATTGCATGGCTGTGTGTTACATTAGATTCACTAGTAGGAGTGAGAAAAACATCACGGGGTGGTGCGCATTGTATGGGTGTGTGTTACGTTAGATTCACTAGTAGGAGTGAGAAAAACGTCACGGGGTGGTGCGCATTGTATGGGTGTGTGTTACATTACATTCACTAGTAGGAGTGAGAAAAACATCACGGGGTGGTTCGCATTGTATGGGTGTTTGTTACATTAGATTCACTAGTAGGAGTGAGAAAATCATCACGGGGTGGTGCGCATTGTATGGGTGTGTGTTACATTACATTCACTAGTAGGAGTGAGAAAAACATCACGGGGTGGTGCGCATTGTATGGGTGTGTGTTACATTACATTCACTAGTCGGAATGAGAAAAACATCACGGGGTGGTGCGCATTGTATGGGTGTGTGTTACATTACATTCACTAGTAGCAGTGAGAAAAATATCACGGGGTGGTGCGCATTGTATGGGTGTGTGTTACATTACATTCACTAGTAGGAGCGAGAAAAACATCACGGGGTGGTGCGCATTGTATGGGTGTGTGTAATATTACATTCACTAGTAGGAGTGAGAAAAACATCACGGGGTGGTGCGCATTGTATGGGTGTGTGTTACATTAGATTCACTCGTAGGAGTGAGAAAAACATCACGGGGTGGTGCGCATTGTATGGGTGTGTGTTACATTACATTCACAAATAGGAGTGAGAAAAACATCACGGGGTGGTACGCATTGTATGGGTGTGTGTTACATTACATTCACTAGTAGCAGTGAGAAAAACATCACGGGGTGGTGCGCATTGAATGGGTGTGTGTTACATTACATTCACAAATAGGAGTGAGAAAAACATCACGGGGTGGTGCGCATTGTATGGGTGTGTGTTACATTACATTCACTAGTAGGAGTGAGAAAAACATCACGGGGTGGTGCGCATTGTATGGGTGTGTGTTACATTACATTCACTAGTAGGAGTGAGAAAAACATCACGGGGTGGTGCGCATTGTATGGGTGTGTGTTACATTACATTCACTAGTAGCTGTGAGAAAAACATCACGGGGTGGTGCGCATTGTATGGGTGTGTGTTACATTACATTCACTAGTAGCAGTGAGAAAAATATCACGGGGTGGTGCGCATTGTATGGGTGTGTGTTACATTACATTCACTAGTAGGAGCGAGAAAAACATCACGGGGTGGTGCGCATTGTATGGGTGTGTGTTACATTACATTCACTAGTAGGAGCGAGAAATACATCACGGGGTGGTGCGCATTGTATGGGTGTGTGTTACATTACATTCACTAGTAGGAGCGAGAAAAACATCACGGGGTGGTGCGCATTGTATGGGTGTGTGTTACGTTAGATTCACTAGTAGGAGTGAGAAAAACATCACGGGGTGGTGCGCATTGTATGGGTGTGTGTTACATTACATTCACTCGTAGGAGTGAGAAAAACATCACGTGGTGGTGCGCATTGTATGGGTGTGTGTTACATTACCTTCACTAGTAGGAGTGAGAAAAACATTACGGGGTGGAGCGCATTGTATGGGTGTGTGTTACATTACATTCACTAGTAGGAGTGAGAAAAACATCACGGGGTGGTGCGCATTGTATGGGTGTGTATTACATTACATTCACTAGTAGGAGTGAGAAAAACATCACGGGGTGGTGCGCATTGTATGGGTGTGTGTTACATTACATTCACTAGTAGGAGTGAGAAAAACATCAAGGGGTGGTGCGGATTGTATGGGTGTGTGTTACATTACATTCACTAGTAGGAGTGAGAAAAACATCACGGGGTGGTGCGCATTGCATGGCTGTGTGTTACATTAGATTCACTAGTAGGAGTGAGAAAAACATCACGGGGTGGTGCGCATTGTATGGGTGTGTGTTACGTTAGATTCACTAGTAGGAGTGAGAAAAACATCACGGGGTGGTGCGCATTGTATGGGTGTGTGTTACATTACATTCACTAGTAGGAGTGAGAAAAACATCACGGGGTGGTTCGCATTGTATGGGTGTTTGTTACATTAGATTCACTAGTAGGAGTGAGAAAATCATCACGGGGTGGTGCGCATTGTATGGGTGTGTGTTACATTACATTCACTAGTAGGAGTGAGAAAAACATCACGGGGTGGTGCGCATTGTATGGGTGTGTGTTACATTACATTCACTAGTCGGAATGAGAAAAACATCACGGGGTGGTGCGCATTGTATGGGTGTGTGTTACATTACATTCACTAGTCGGAATGAGAAAAACATCACGGGGTGGTGCGCATTGTATGGGTGTTTGTTACATTACATTCACTAGTCGGAATGAGAAAAACATCACGGGGTGGTGCACATTGTATGGGTGTTTGTTACATTAGATTCACTAGTCGGAGTGAGAAAATCATCACGGGGTGGTGCACATTGTATGGGTGTGTGTAATATTACATTCACTAGTAGGAGTGAGAAAAACATCACGGGGTGGTGCGCATTGTATGGGTGTGTGTTACATTAGATTCACTCGTAGGAGTGTGAAAAACATCACGGGGTGGTGCGCATTGTATGGGTGTGTGTTACATTACATTCACAAATAGGAGTGAGAAAAACATCACGGGGTGGTACGCATTGTATGGGTGTGTGTTACATTACATTCACTAGTAGCAGTGAGAAAAACATCACGGGGTGGTGCGCATTGAATGGGTGTGTGTTACATTACATTCACAAATAGGAGTGAGAAAAAACATCACGGGGTGGTGCGCATTGTATGGGTGTGTGTTACATTACATTCACTAGTAGCTGTGAGAAAAACATCACGGGGTGGTGCGCATTGTATGGGTGTGTGTTACATTACATTCACTAGTAGCAGTGAGAAAAATATCACGGGGTGGTGCGCATTGTATGGGTGTGTGTTACATTACATTCACTAGTAGGAGCGAGAAAAACATCACGGGGTGGTGCGCATTGTATGGGTGTGTGTTACATACATTCACTAGTAGGAGCGAGAAATACATCACGGGGTGGTGCGCATTGTATGGGTGTGTGTTACATTACATTCACTAGTAGGAGCGAGAAAAACATCACGGGGTGGTGCGCATTGTATGGGTGTGTGTTACATTACATTCACTAGTAGGAGCGAGAAAAACATCACGGGGTGGTGCGCATTGTATGGGTGTGTGTTACTTTACATTCACTAGTAGGAGCGAGAAAAACATCACGGGGTGGTGCGCATTGTATGGGTGTGTGTTACATTACATTCACTATTAGGAGCGAGAAAAACATCACGGAGTGGTGCGCATTGTATGGGTGTTTGTTACATTACATTCACTAGTAGGAGTGAGAAAATCATCACGGGGTGGTGCGCATTTTATGGGTGTATGTTACATTACATTCACTAGTAGGAGCGAGAAAAACATCACGCGGTGGTGCGCATTGTATGGGTGTGTGTTACATTACATTCACTAGTAGGAGCGAGAAAAACATCACGGGGTGGTGCGCATTGTATGGGTGTGTGTTACATTACATTCACTCGTAGGAGTGAGAAAAACATCACGGGGTGGTGCCCATTTATGGGTGTGTGTTACATTACATTCACTAGTAGGAGTGAGAAAAACATCACGGGGTGGTGCGCATTGTATGGATGTGTGTTACATTACATTCACTAGTAGGAGTGAGAAAAACATCACGGGGTGGTGCGCATTGTATGGGTGTGTGTTACATTACATTCACTAGTAGGAGTGAGAAAAACATCACGGGGTGGTGCGCATTGTATGGGTGTGTGTTACATTACATTCACTCGTAGGAGTGAGAAAAACATCACGGGGTGGTGCGCATTGTATGGGTGTGTGTTACATTACCTTCACTCGTAGGAGTGAGAAAAACATCACGGGGTGGTGCGCATTGTATGGGTGTGTGTTACATTACATTCACTAGTAGCAGTGAGAAAAATATCACGGGGTGGTGCGCATTGTATGGGTGTGTGTTACATTACATTCACTAGTAGGAGCGAGAAAAACATCACGGGGTGGTGCGCATTGTATGGGTGTGTGTTACATTACATTCACTAGTAGGAGCGAGAAATACATCACGGGGTGGTGCGCATTGTATGGGTGTGTGTTACATTACATTCACTAGTAGGAGCGAGAAAAACATCACGGGGTGGTGCGCATTGTATGGGTGTGTGTTACGTTAGATTCACTAGTAGGAGTGAGAAAAACATCACGGGGTGGTGCGCATTGTATGGGTGTGTGTTACATTACATTCACTCGTAGGAGTGAGAAAAACATCACGTGGTGGTGCGCATTGTATGGGTGTGTGTTACATTACCTTCACTAGTAGGAGTGAGAAAAACATTACGGGGTGGAGCGCATTGTATGGGTGTGTGTTACATTACATTCACTAGTAGGAGTGAGAAAAACATCACGGGGTGGTGCGCATTGTATGGGTGTGTATTACATTACATTCACTAGTAGGAGTGAGAAAAACATCACGGGGTGGTGCGCATTGTATGGGTGTGTGTTACATTACATTCACTAGTAGGAGTGAGAAAAACATCAAGGGGTGGTGCGCATTGTATGGGTGTGTGTTACATTACATTCACTAGTAGGAGTGAGAAAAACATCACGGTGTGGTGCGCATTGCATGGCTGTGTGTTACATTAGATTCACTAGTAGGAGTGAGAAAAACATCACGGGGTGGTGCGCATTGTATGGGTGTGTGTTACGTTAGATTCACTAGTAGGAGTGAGAAAAACGTCACGGGGTGGTGCGCATTGTATGGGTGTGTGTTACATTACATTCACTAGTAGGAGTGAGAAAAACATCACGGGGTGGTTCGCATTGTATGGGTGTTTGTTACATTAGATTCACTAGTAGGAGTGAGAAAATCATCACGGGGTGGTGCGCATTGTATGGGTGTGTGTTACATTACATTCACTAGTAGGAGTGAGAAAAACATCACGGGGTGGTGCGCATTGTATGGGTGTGTGTTACATTACATTCACTAGTCGGAATGAGAAAAACATCACGGGGTGGTGCGCATTGTATGGGTGTGTGTTACATTACATTCACTAGTCGGAATGAGAAAAACATCACGGGGTGGTGCGCATTGTATGGGTGTTTGTTACATTACATTCACTAGTCGGAATGAGAAAAACATCACGGGGTGGTGCGCATTGTATGGGTGTTTGTTACATTAGATTCACTAGTCGGAGTGAGAAAATCATCACGGGGTGGTGCACATTGTATGGGTGTGTGTAATATTACATTCACTAGTAGGAGTGAGAAAAACATCACGGGGTGGTGCGCATTGTATGGGTGTGTGTTACATTAGATTCACTCGTAGGAGTGAGAAAAACATCACGGGGTGGTGCGCATTGTATGGGTGTGTGTTACATTACATTCACAAATAGGAGTGAGAAAAACATCACGGGGTGGTACGCATTGTATGGGTGTGTGTTACATTACATTCACTAGTAGCAGTGAGAAAAACATCACGGGGTGGTGCGCATTGAATGGGTGTGTGTTACATTACATTCACAAATAGGAGTGAGAAAAACATCACGGGGTGGTGCGCATTGTATGGGTGTGTGTTACATTACATTCACTAGTAGCTGTGAGAAAAACATCACGGGGTGGTGCGCATTGTATGGGTGTGTGTTACATTACATTCACTAGTAGCAGTGAGAAAAATATCACGGGGTGGTGCGCATTGTATGGGTGTGTGTTACATTACATTCACTAGTAGGAGCGAGAAAAACATCACGGGGTGGTGCGCATTGTATGGGTGTGTGTTACATTACATTCACTAGTAGGAGCGAGAAATACATCACGGGGTGGTGCGCATTGTATGGGTGTGTGTTACATTACATTCACTAGTAGGAGCGAGAAAAACATCACGGGGTGGTGCGCATTGTATGGGTGTGTGTTACGTTAGATTCACTAGTAGGAGTGAGAAAAACATCACGGGGTGGTGCGCATTGTATGGGTGTGTGTTACATTACATTCACTCGTAGGAGTGAGAAAAACATCACGTGGTGGTGCGCATTGTATGGGTGTGTGTTACATTACCTTCACTAGTAGGAGTGAGAAAAACATTACGGGGTGGAGCGCACTGTATGGGTGTGTGTTACATTACATTCACTGGTAGGAGTGAGAAAAACATCACGGGGTGGTGCGCATTGTATGGGTGTGTGTTACATTACATTCACTAGTAGGAGTGAGAAAAACATCAAGGGGTGGTGCGCATTGTATGGGTGTGTGTTACATTACATTCACTAGTAGGAGTGAGAAAAACATCACGGGGTGGTGCGCATTGCATGGCTGTGTGTTACATTAGATTCACTAGTAGGAGTGAGAAAAACATCACGGGGTGGTGCGCATTGTATGGGTGTGTGTTACGTTAGATTCACTAGTAGGAGTGAGAAAAACATCACGGGGTGGTGCGCATTGTATGGGTGTGTGTTACATTACATTCACTAGTAGGAGTGAGAAAAACATCACGGGGTGGTTCGCATTGTATGGGTGTTTGTTACATTAGATTCACTAGTAGGAGTGAGAAAATCATCACGGGGTGGTGCGCATTGTATGGGTGTGTGTTACATTACATTCACTAGTAGGAGTGAGAAAAACATCACGGGGTGGTGCGCATTGTATGGGTGTGTGTTACATTACATTCACTAGTCGGAATGAGAAAAACATCACGGGGTGGTGCGCATTGTATGGGTGTGTGTTACATTACATTCACTAGTCGGAATGAGAAAAACATCACGGGGTGGTGCGCATTGTATGGGTGTTTGTTACATTACATTCACTAGTCGGAATGAGAAAAACATCACGGGGTGGTGCGCATTGTATGGGTGTTTGTTACATTAGATTCACTAGTCGGAGTGAGAAAATCATCACGGGGTGGTGCACATTGTATGGGTGTGTGTAATATTACATTCACTAGTAGGAGTGAGAAAAACATCACGGGGTGGTGCGCATTGTATGGGTGTGTGTTACATTAGATTCACTCGTAGGAGTGAGAAAAACATCACGGGGTGGTGCGCATTGTATGGGTGTGTGTTACATTACATTCACAAATAGGAGTGAGAAAAACATCACGGGGTGGTACGCATTGTATGGGTGTGTGTTACATTACATTCACTAGTAGCAGTGAGAAAAACATCACGGGGTGGTGCGCATTGAATGGGTGTGTGTTACATTACATTCACAAATAGGAGTGAGAAAAACATCACGGGGTGGTGCGCATTGTATGGGTGTGTGTTACATTACATTCACTAGTAGCTGTGAGAAAAACATCACGGGGTGGTGCGCATTGTATGGGTGTGTGTTACATTACATTCACTAGTAGCAGTGAGAAAAATATCACGGGGTGGTGCGCATTGTATGGGTGTGTGTTACATTACATTCACTAGTAGGAGCGAGAAAAACATCACGGGGTGGTGCGCATTGTATGGGTGTGTGTTACATTACATTCACTAGTAGGAGCGAGAAATACATCACGGGGTGGTGCGCATTGTATGGGTGTGTGTTACATTACATTCACTAGTAGGAGCGAGAAAAACATCACGGGGTGGTGCGCATTGTATGGGTGTGTGTTACATTACATTCACTAGTAGGAGCGAGAAAAACATCACGGGGTGGTGCGCATTGTATGGGTGTGTGTTACTTTACATTCACTAGTAGGAGCGAGAAAAACATCACGGGGTGGTGCGCATTGTATGGGTGTGTGTTACATTACATTCACTAGTAGGAGCGAGAAAAACATCACGGGGTGGTGCGCATTGTATGGGTGTGTGTTACATTACATTCACTAGTAGGAGCGAGAAAAACATCACGGAGTGGTGCGCATTGTATGGGTGTTTGTTACATTACATTCACTAGTAGGAGTGAGAAAATCATCACGGGGTGGTGCGCATTTTATGGGTGTATGTTACATTACATTCACTAGTAGGAGTGAGAAAAACATCACGCGGTGGTGCGCATTGTATGGGTGTGTGTTACATTACATTCACTAGTAGGAGCGAGAAAAACATCACGGGGTGGTGCGCATTGTATGGGTGTGTGTTACATTACATTCACTCGTAGGAGTGAGAAAAACATCACGGGGTGGTGCCCATTTATGGGTGTGTGTTACATTACATTCACTAGTAGGAGTGAGAAAAACATCACGGGGTGGTGCGCATTGTATGGATGTGTGTTACATTACATTCACTAGTAGGAGTGAGAAAAACATCACGGGGTGGTGCGCATTGTATGGGTGTGTGTTACATTACATTCACTAGTAGGAGTGAGAAAAACATCACGGGGTGGTGCGCATTGTATGGGTGTGTGTTACATTACATTCACTCGTAGGAGTGAGAAAAACATCACGGGGTGGTGCGCATTGTATGGGTGTGTGTTACATTACCTTCACTCGTAGGAGTGAGAAAAACATCACGGGGTGGTGCGCATTGTATGGGTGTGTGTTACATTACATTCACTAGTAGCAGTGAGAAAAATATCACGGGGTGGTGCGCATTGTATGGGTGTGTGTTACATTACATTCACTAGTAGGAGCGAGAAAAACATCACGGGGTGGTGCGCATTGTATGGGTGTGTGTTACATTACATTCACTAGTAGGAGCGAGAAATACATCACGGGGTGGTGCGCATTGTATGGGTGTGTGTTACATTACATTCACTAGTAGGAGCGAGAAAAACATCACGGGGTGGTGCGCATTGTATGGGTGTGTGTTACGTTAGATTCACTAGTAGGAGTGAGAAAAACATCACGGGGTGGTGCGCATTGTATGGGTGTGTGTTACATTACATTCACTCGTAGGAGTGAGAAAAACATCACGTGGTGGTGCGCATTGTATGGGTGTGTGTTACATTACCTTCACTAGTAGGAGTGAGAAAAACATTACGGGGTGGAGCGCATTGTATGGGTGTGTGTTACATTACATTCACTAGTAGGAGTGAGAAAAACATCACGGGGTGGTGCGCATTGTATGGGTGTGTATTACATTACATTCACTAGTAGGAGTGAGAAAAACATCACGGGGTGGTGCGCATTGTATGGGTGTGTGTTACATTACATTCACTAGTAGGAGTGAGAAAAACATCAAGGGGTGGTGCGCATTGTATGGGTGTGTGTTACATTACATTCACTAGTAGGAGTGAGAAAAAAATCACGGGGTGGTGCGCATTGCATGGCTGTGTGTTACATTAGATTCACTAGTAGGAGTGAGAAAAACATCACGGGGTGGTGCGCATTGTATGGGTGTGTGTTACGTTAGATTCACTAGTAGGAGTGAGAAAAACGTCACGGGGTGGTGCGCATTGTATGGGTGTGTGTTACATTACATTCACTAGTAGGAGTGAGAAAAACATCACGGGGTGGTTCGCATTGTATGGGTGTTTGTTACATTAGATTCACTAGTAGGAGTGAGAAAATCATCACGGGGTGGTGCGCATTGTATGGGTGTGTGTTACATTACATTCACTAGTAGGAGTGAGAAAAACATCACGGGGTGGTGCGCATTGTATGGGTGTGTGTTACATTACATTCACTAGTCGGAATGAGAAAAACATCACGGGGTGGTGCGCATTGTATGGGTGTGTGTTACATTACATTCACTAGTCGGAATGAGAAAAACATCACGGGGTGGTGCGCATTGTATGGGTGTTTGTTACATTACATTCACTAGTCGGAATGAGAAAAACATCACGGGGTGGTGCGCATTGTATGGGTGTTTGTTACATTAGATTCACTAGTCGGAGTGAGAAAATCATCACGGGGTGGTGCACATTGTATGGGTGTGTGTAATATTACATTCACTAGTAGGAGTGAGAAAAACATCACGGGGTGGTGCGCATTGTATGGGTGTGTGTTACATTAGATTCACTCGTAGGAGTGAGAAAAACATCACGGGGTGGTGCGCATTGTATGGGTGTGTGTTACATTACATTCACAAATAGGAGTGAGAAAAACATCACGGGGTGGTACGCATTGTATGGGTGTGTGTTACATTACATTCACTAGTAGCAGTGAGAAAAACATCACGGGGTGGTGCGCATTGAATGGGTGTGTGTTACATTACATTCACAAATAGGAGTGAGAAAAACATCACGGGGTGGTGCGCATTGTATGGGTGTGTGTTACATTACATTCACTAGTAGCTGTGAGAAAAACATCACGGGGTGGTGCGCATTGTATGGGTGTGTGTTACATTAGATTCACTAGTAGGAGTGAGAAAAACATCACGGGGTGGTGCGCATTGTATGGGTGTGTGTTACATTACATTCACTAGTAGGAGTGAGAAAAACATCACGGGGTGGTTCGCATTGTATGGGTGTTTGTTACATTAGATTCACTAGTAGGAGTGAGAAAATCATCACGGGGTGGTGCGCATTGTATGGGTGTGTGTTACATTACATTCACTAGTAGGAGTGAGAAAAACATCACGGGGTGGTGCGCATTGTATGGGTGTGTGTTACATTACATTCACTAGTCGGAATGAGAAAAACATCACGGGGTGGTGCGCATTGTATGGGTGTGTGTTACATTACATTCACTAGTCGGAATGAGAAAAACATCACGGGGTGGTGCGCATTGTATGGGTGTTTCTTACATTACATTCACTAGTCGGAATGAGAAAAACATCACGGGGTGGTGCGCATTGTATGGGTGTTTGTTACATTAGATTCACTAGTCGGAGTGAGAAAATCATCACGGGGTGGTGCACATTGTATGGGTGTGTGTAATATTACATTCACTAGTAGGAGTGAGAAAAACATCACGGGGTGGTGCGCATTGTATGGGTGTGTGTTACATTAGATTCACTCGTAGGAGTGAGAAAAACATCACGGGGTGGTGCGCATTGTATGGGTGTGTGTTACATTACATTCACAAATAGGAGTGAGAAAAACATCACGGGGTGGTACGCATTGTATGGGTGTGTGTTACATTACATTCACTAGTAGCAGTGAGAAAAACATCACGGGGTGGTGCGCATTGAATGGGTGTGTGTTACATTACATTCACAAATAGGAGTGAGAAAAACATCACGGGGTGGTGCGCATTGTATGGGTGTGTGTTACATTACATTCACTAGTAGCTGTGAGAAAAACATCACGGGGTGGTGCGCATTGTATGGGTGTGTGTTACATTACATTCACTAGTAGCAGTGAGAAAAATATCACGGGGTGGTGCGCATTGTATGGGTGTGTGTTACATTACATTCACTAGTAGGAGCGAGAAAAACATCACGGGGTGGTGCGCATTGTATCGGTGTGTGTTACATTACATTCACTAGTAGGAGCGAGAAATACATCACGGGGTGGTGCGCATTGTATGGGTGTGTGTTACATTACATTCACTAGTAGGAGCGAGAAAAACATCACGGGGTGGTGCGCATTGTATGGGTGTGTGTTACATTACATTCACTAGTAGGAGCGAGAAAAACATCACGGGGTGGTGCGCATTGTATGGGTGTGTGTTACTTTACATTCACTAGTAGGAGCGAGAAAAACATCACGGGGTGGTGCGCATTGTATGGGTGTGTGTTACATTACATTCACTACTAGTAGCGAGAAAAACATCACGGGGTGGTGCGCATTGTATGGGTGTGTGTTACATTACATTCACTAGTAGGAGCGAGAAAAACATCACGGAGTGGTGCGCATTGTATGGGTGTTTGTTACATTACATTCACTAGTAGGAGTGAGAAAATCATCACGGGGTGGTGCGCATTTTATGGGTGTATGTTACATTACATTCACTAGTAGGAGTGAGAAAAACATCACGCGGTGGTGCGCATTGTATGGGTGTGTGTTACATTACATTCACTAGTAGGAGCGAGAAAAACATCACGGGGTGGTGCGCATTGTATGGGTGTGTGTTACATTACATTCACTAGTAGGAGCGAGAAAAACATCACGGGGTGGTGCGCATTGTATGGGTGTGTGTTACATTACATTCACTAGTAGGAGAGAGAAAAACATCACGGGGTGGTGCGCATTGTATGGGTGTTTGTTACATTACATTCACTAGTAGGAGTGAGAAAATCATCACGGGGTGGTGCGCATTTTATGGGTGTGTGTTACATTACATTCACTAGTAGGAGTGAGAAAAACATCACGCGGTGGTGCGCATTGTATGGGTGTGTGTTACATTACATTCACTAGTAGGAGTGAGAAAAACATCACGGGGTGGTGCGCATTGCATGGGTGTGTGTTACATTACATTCACTATTAGGAGTGAGAAAAACATCACGGGGTGGTGCGCATTGTATGGGTGTGTGTTACATTACATTCACTAGTAGGAGTGAGAAAAACATCACGGGGTGGTGCGCATTGTATGGGTGTGTGTTACATTACATTCACTAGTAGGAGTGAGAAAAACATCACGGGGTGGTGCGCATTGTATGGGTGTGTGTTACATTACATTCACTAGTAGGAGTGAGAAAAACATCACGGGGTGGTGCGCATTGTATGGGTGTGTGTTACATTACATTCACTAGTAGGAGTGAGAAAAACATCACGGGGTGGTGCGCATTGTATGGGTGTGTGTTACATTACATTCACTAGTAGGAGTGAGAAAAACATCACGGGGTGGTGCGCATTGTATGGGTGTGTGTTACATTACATTCACTAGTAGGAGTGAGAAAAACATCACGGGGTGGTGCGCATTGTATGGGTGTGTGTTACATTACATTCACTAGTAGGAGTGAGAAAAACATCACGGGGTGGTGCGCATTGTATGGGTGTGTGTTACATTACATTCACTAGTAGCTGTGAGAAAAACATCACGGGGTGGTGCGCATTGTATGGGTGTGTGTTACATTACATTCACTAGTAGCAGTGAGAAAAACATCACGGGGTGGTGCGCATTGTATGGGTGTGTGTTACATTACATTCACTAGTAGGAGCGAGAAAAACATCACGGGGTGGTGCGCATTGTATGGGTGTGTGTTACATTACATTCACTAGTAGGAGCGAGAAATACATCACGGGGTGGTGCGCATTGTATGGGTGTGTGTTACATTACATTCACTAGTAGGAGCGAGAAAAACATCACGGGGTGGTGCGCATTGTATGGGTGTGTGTTACGTTAGATTCACTAGTAGGAGTGAGAAAAACATCACGGGGTGGTGCGCATTGTATGGGTGTGTGTTACATTACATTCACTCGTAGGAGTGAGAAAAACATCACGTGGTGGTGCGCATTGTATGGGTGTGTGTTACATTACCTTCACTAGTAGGAGTGAGAAATCATTACGGGGTGGAGCGCATTGTATGGGTGTGTGTTACATTACATTCACTAGTAGGAGTGAGAAAAACATCACGGGGTGGTGCGCATTGTATGGGTGTGTATTACATTACATTCACTAGTAGGAGTGAGAAAAACATCACGGGGTGGTGCGCATTGTATGGGTGTGTGTTACATTACATTCACTAGTAGGAGTGAGAAAAACATCAAGGGGTGGTGCGCATTGTATGGGTGTGTGTTACATTACATTCACTAGTAGGAGTGAGAAAAACATCACGGGGTGGTGCGCATTGAATGGCTGTGTGTTACATTAGATTCACTAGTAGGAGTGAGAAAAACATCACGGGGTGGTGCGCATTGTATGGGTGTGTGTTACGTTAGATTCACTAGTAGGAGTGAGAAAAACATCACGTTGTGGTGCGCCTTGTATGGGTGTGTGTTACATTACATTCACTAATAGGAGTGAGAAAAACATCACGGGGTGGTGTGAATCGGAGGGTCTGAATTAGGATAGGAAGTGAGTGGCAATGTAGGATGGAGAAAAGCACCGCGGGGTGGTCAGCATGGGGAGGTCAGAGAACATGCAGTGGCAATGTAGGATAGGTTTCTGAAAAACATCACGGGGTGCTGCGCATTGTATGGGTGTGTGTTACATTACATTCACTAGTAGGAGTGAGAAAATCATCACGGGGTGGTGCGCATTGTATGGGTGTGTGTTACATTACATTCACTAGTAGGAGTGAGAAAAACATCACGGGGTGGTGCGCATTGTATGGGTGTGTGTTACATTACATTCACTAGTCGGAATGAGAAAAACATCACGGGGTGGTGCGCATTGTATGGGTGTGTGTTACATTACATTCACTAGTCGGAATGATAAAAACATCACGGGGTGGTGCGCATTGTATGGGTGTTTGTTACATTACATTCACTAGTCGGAATGAGAAAAACATCACGGGGTGGTGCGCATTGTATGGGTGTTTGTTACATTAGATTCACTAGTCGGAGTGAGAAAATCATCACGGGGTGGTGCACATTGTATGGGTGTGTGTAATATTACATTCACTAGTAGGAGTGAGAAAAACATCACGGGGTGGTGCGCATTGTATGGGTGTGTGTTACATTAGATTCACTCGTAGGAGTGAGAAAAACATCACGGGGTGGTGCGCATTGTATGGGTGTGTGTTACATTACATTCACAAATAGGAGTGAGAAAAACATCACGGGGTGGTACGCATTGTATGGGTGTGTGTTACATTACATTCACTAGTAGCAGTGAGAAAAACATCACGGGGTGGTGCGCATTGAATGGGTGTGTGTTACATTACATTCACAAATAGGAGTGAGAAAAACATCACGGGGTGGTGCGCATTGTATGGGTGTGTGTTACATTACATTCACTAGTAGCTGTGAGAAAAACATCACGGGGTGGTGCGCATTGTATGGGTGTGTGTTACATTACATTCACTAGTAGCAGTGAGAAAAATATCACGGGGTGGTGCGCATTGTATGGGTGTGTGTTACATTACATTCACTAGTAGGAGCGAGAAAAACATCACGGGGTGGTGCGCATTGTATGGGTGTGTGTTACATTACATTCACTAGTAGGAGCGAGAAATACATCACGGGGTGGTGCGCATTGTATGGGTGTGTGTTACATTACATTCACTAGTAGGAGCGAGAAAAACATCACGGGGTGGTGCGCATTGTATGGGTGTGTGTTACATTACATTCACTAGTAGGAGCGAGAAAAACATCACGGGGTGGTGCGCATTGTATGGGTGTGTGTTACTTTACATTCACTAGTAGGAGCGAGAAAAACATCACGGGGTGCTGCGCATTGTATGGGTGTGTGTTACATTACATTCACTAGTAGGAGCGAGAAAAACATCACGGGGTGGTGCGCATTGTATGGGTGTGTGTTACATTACATTCACTAGTAGGAGCGAGAAAAACATCACGGAGTGGTGCGCATTGTATGGGTGTTTGTTACATTACATTCACTAGTAGGAGTGAGAAAATCATCACGGGGTGGTGCGCATTTTATGGGTGTATGTTACATTACATTCACTAGTAGGAGTGAGAAAAACATCACGCGGTGGTGCGCATTGTATGGGTGTGTGTTACATTACATTCACTAGTAGGAGCGAGAAAAACATCACGGGGTGGTGCGCATTGTATGGGTGTGTGTTACATTACATTCACTCGTAGGAGTGAGAAAAACATCACGGGGTGGTGCCCATTTATGGGTGTGTGTTACATTACATTCACTAGTAGGAGTGAGAAAAACATCACGGGGTGGTGCGCATTGTATGGATGTGTGTTACATTACATTCACTAGTAGGAGTGAGAAAAACATCACGGGGTGGTGCGCATTGTATGGGTGTGTGTTACATTACATTCACTAGTAGCTGTGAGAAAAACATCACGGGGTGGTGCGCATTGTATGGGTGTGTGTTACATTAGATTCACTAGTAGGAGTGAGAAAAACATCACGGGGTGGTGCGCATTGTATGGGTGTGTGTTACATTACATTCACTAGTAGGAGTGAGAAAAACATCACGGGGTGGTTCGCATTGTATGGGTGTTTGTTACATTAGATTCACTAGTAGGAGTGAGAAAATCATCACGGGGTGGTGCGCATTGTATGGGTGTGTGTTACATTACATTCACTAGTAGGAGTGAGAAAAACATCACGGGGTGGTGCGCATTGTATGGGTGTGTGTTACATTACATTCACTAGTCGGAATGAGAAAAACATCACGGGGTGGTGCGCATTGTATGGGTGTGTGTTACATTACATTCACTAGTCGGAATGAGAAAAACATCACGGGGTGGTGCGCATTGTATGGGTGTTTCTTACATTACATTCACTAGTCGGAATGAGAAAAACATCACGGGGTGGTGCGCATTGTATGGGTGTTTGTTACATTAGATTCACTAGTCGGAGTGAGAAAATCATCACGGGGTGGTGCACATTGTATGGGTGTGTGTAATATTACATTCACTAGTAGGAGTGAGAAAAACATCACGGGGTGGTGCGCATTGTATGGGTGTGTGTTACATTAGATTCACTCGTAGGAGTGAGAAAAACATCACGGGGTGGTGCGCATTGTATGGGTGTGTGTTACATTACATTCACAAATAGGAGTGAGAAAAACATCACGGGGTGGTACGCATTGTATGGGTGTGTGTTACATTACATTCACTAGTAGCAGTGAGAAAAACATCACGGGGTGGTGCGCATTGAATGGGTGTGTGTTACATTACATTCACAAATAGGAGTGAGAAAAACATCACGGGGTGGTGCGCATTGTATGGGTGTGTGTTACATTACATTCACTAGTAGCTGTGAGAAAAACATCACGGGGTGGTGCGCATTGTATGGGTGTGTGTTACATTACATTCACTAGTAGCAGTGAGAAAAATATCACGGGGTGGTGCGCATTGTATGGGTGTGTGTTACATTACATTCACTAGTAGGAGCGAGAAAAACATCACGGGGTGGTGCGCATTGTATCGGTGTGTGTTACATTACATTCACTAGTAGGAGCGAGAAATACATCACGGGGTGGTGCGCATTGTATGGGTGTGTGTTACATTACATTCACTAGTAGGAGCGAGAAAAACATCACGGGGTGGTGCGCATTGTATGGGTGTGTGTTACATTACATTCACTAGTAGGAGCGAGAAAAACATCACGGGGTGGTGCGCATTGTATGGGTGTGTGTTACTTTACATTCACTAGTAGGAGCGAGAAAAACATCACGGGGTGGTGCGCATTGTATGGGTGTGTGTTACATTACATTCACTACTAGTAGCGAGAAAAACATCACGGGGTGGTGCGCATTGTATGGGTGTGTGTTACATTACATTCACTAGTAGGAGCGAGAAAAACATCACGGAGTGGTGCGCATTGTATGGGTGTTTGTTACATTACATTCACTAGTAGGAGTGAGAAAATCATCACGGGGTGGTGCGCATTTTATGGGTGTATGTTACATTACATTCACTAGTAGGAGTGAGAAAAACATCACGCGGTGGTGCGCATTGTATGGGTGTGTGTTACATTACATTCACTAGTAGGAGCGAGAAAAACATCACGGGGTGGTGCGCATTGTATGGGTGTGTGTTACATTACATTCACTAGTAGGAGCGAGAAAAACATCACGGGGTGGTGCGCATTGTATGGGTGTGTGTTACATTACATTCACTAGTAGGAGAGAGAAAAACATCACGGGGTGGTGCGCATTGTATGGGTGTTTGTTACATTACATTCACTAGTAGGAGTGAGAAAATCATCACGGGGTGGTGCGCATTTTATGGGTGTGTGTTACATTACATTCACTAGTAGGAGTGAGAAAAACATCACGCGGTGGTGCGCATTGTATGGGTGTGTGTTACATTACATTCACTAGTAGGAGTGAGAAAAACATCACGGGGTGGTGCGCATTGCATGGGTGTGTGTTACATTACATTCACTATTAGGAGTGAGAAAAACATCACGGGGTGGTGCGCATTGTATGGGTGTGTGTTACATTACATTCACTAGTAGGAGTGAGAAAAACATCACGGGGTGGTGCGCATTGTATGGGTGTGTGTTACATTACATTCACTAGTAGGAGTGAGAAAAACATCACGGGGTGGTGCGCATTGTATGGGTGTGTGTTACATTACATTCACTAGTAGGAGTGAGAAAAACATCACGGGGTGGTGCGCATTGTATGGGTGTGTGTTACATTACATTCACTAGTAGGAGTGAGAAAAACATCACGGGGTGGTGCGCATTGTATGGGTGTGTGTTACATTACATTCACTAGTAGGAGTGAGAAAAACATCACGGGGTGGTGCGCATTGTATGGGTGTGTGTTACATTACATTCACTAGTAGGAGTGAGAAAAACATCACGGGGTGGTGCGCATTGTATGGGTGTGTGTTACATTACATTCACTAGTAGGAGTGAGAAAAACATCACGGGGTGGTGCGCATTGTATGGGTGTGTGTTACATTACATTCACTAGTAGCTGTGAGAAAAACATCACGGGGTGGTGCGCATTGTATGGGTGTGTGTTACATTACATTCACTAGTAGCAGTGAGAAAAACATCACGGGGTGGTGCGCATTGTATGGGTGTGTGTTACATTACATTCACTAGTAGGAGCGAGAAAAACATCACGGGGTGGTGCGCATTGTATGGGTGTGTGTTACATTACATTCACTAGTAGGAGCGAGAAATACATCACGGGGTGGTGCGCATTGTATGGGTGTGTGTTACATTACATTCACTAGTAGGAGCGAGAAAAACATCACGGGGTGGTGCGCATTGTATGGGTGTGTGTTACGTTAGATTCACTAGTAGGAGTGAGAAAAACATCACGGGGTGGTGCGCATTGTATGGGTGTGTGTTACATTACATTCACTCGTAGGAGTGAGAAAAACATCACGTGGTGGTGCGCATTGTATGGGTGTGTGTTACATTACCTTCACTAGTAGGAGTGAGAAAAACATTACGGGGTGGAGCGCATTGTATGGGTGTGTGTTACATTACATTCACTAGTAGGAGTGAGAAAAACATCACGGGGTGGTGCGCATTGTATGGGTGTGTATTACATTACATTCACTAGTAGGAGTGAGAAAAACATCACGGGGTGGTGCGCATTGTATGGGTGTGTGTTACATTACATTCACTAGTAGGAGTGAGAAAAACATCAAGGGGTGGTGCGCATTGTATGGGTGTGTGTTACATTACATTCACTAGTAGGAGTGAGAAAAACATCACGGGGTGGTGCGCATTGAATGGCTGTGTGTTACATTAGATTCACTAGTAGGAGTGAGAAAAACATCACGGGGTGGTGCGCATTGTATGGGTGTGTGTTACGTTAGATTCACTAGTAGGAGTGAGAAAAACATCACGTTGTGGTGCGCCTTGTATGGGTGTGTGTTACATTACATTCACTAATAGGAGTGAGAAAAACATCACGGGGTGGTGTGAATCGGAGGGTCTGAATTAGGATAGGAAGTGAGTGGCAATGTAGGATGGAGAAAAGCACCGCGGGGTGGTCAGCATGGGGAGGTCAGAGAACATGCAGTGGCAATGTAGGATAGGTTTCTGAAAAACATCACGGGGTGCTGCGCATTGTATGGGTGTGTGTTACATTACATTCACTAGTAGGAGTGAGAAAATCATCACGGGGTGGTGCGCATTGTATGGGTGTGTGTTACATTACATTCACTAGTAGGAGTGAGAAAAACATCACGGGGTGGTGCGCATTGTATGGGTGTGTGTTACATTACATTCACTAGTCGGAATGAGAAAAACATCACGGGGTGGTGCGCATTGTATGGGTGTGTGTTACATTACATTCACTAGTCGGAATGATAAAAACATCACGGGGTGGTGCGCATTGTATGGGTGTTTGTTACATTACATTCACTAGTCGGAATGAGAAAAACATCACGGGGTGGTGCGCATTGTATGGGTGTTTGTTACATTAGATTCACTAGTCGGAGTGAGAAAATCATCACGGGGTGGTGCACATTGTATGGGTGTGTGTAATATTACATTCACTAGTAGGAGTGAGAAAAACATCACGGGGTGGTGCGCATTGTATGGGTGTGTGTTACATTAGATTCACTCGTAGGAGTGAGAAAAACATCACGGGGTGGTGCGCATTGTATGGGTGTGTGTTACATTACATTCACAAATAGGAGTGAGAAAAACATCACGGGGTGGTACGCATTGTATGGGTGTGTGTTACATTACATTCACTAGTAGCAGTGAGAAAAACATCACGGGGTGGTGCGCATTGAATGGGTGTGTGTTACATTACATTCACAAATAGGAGTGAGAAAAACATCACGGGGTGGTGCGCATTGTATGGGTGTGTGTTACATTACATTCACTAGTAGCTGTGAGAAAAACATCACGGGGTGGTGCGCATTGTATGGGTGTGTGTTACATTACATTCACTAGTAGCAGTGAGAAAAATATCACGGGGTGGTGCGCATTGTATGGGTGTGTGTTACATTACATTCACTAGTAGGAGCGAGAAAAACATCACGGGGTGGTGCGCATTGTATGGGTGTGTGTTACATTACATTCACTAGTAGGAGCGAGAAATACATCACGGGGTGGTGCGCATTGTATGGGTGTGTGTTACATTACATTCACTAGTAGGAGCGAGAAAAACATCACGGGGTGGTGCGCATTGTATGGGTGTGTGTTACATTACATTCACTAGTAGGAGCGAGAAAAACATCACGGGGTGGTGCGCATTGTATGGGTGTGTGTTACTTTACATTCACTAGTAGGAGCGAGAAAAACATCACGGGGTGCTGCGCATTGTATGGGTGTGTGTTACATTACATTCACTAGTAGGAGCGAGAAAAACATCACGGGGTGGTGCGCATTGTATGGGTGTGTGTTACATTACATTCACTAGTAGGAGCGAGAAAAACATCACGGAGTGGTGCGCATTGTATGGGTGTTTGTTACATTACATTCACTAGTAGGAGTGAGAAAATCATCACGGGGTGGTGCGCATTTTATGGGTGTATGTTACATTACATTCACTAGTAGGAGTGAGAAAAACATCACGCGGTGGTGCGCATTGTATGGGTGTGTGTTACATTACATTCACTAGTAGGAGCGAGAAAAACATCACGGGGTGGTGCGCATTGTATGGGTGTGTGTTACATTACATTCACTCGTAGGAGTGAGAAAAACATCACGGGGTGGTGCCCATTTATGGGTGTGTGTTACATTACATTCACTAGTAGGAGTGAGAAAAACATCACGGGGTGGTGCGCATTGTATGGATGTGTGTTACATTACATTCACTAGTAGGAGTGAGAAAAACATCACGGGGTGGTGCGCATTGTATGGGTGTGTGTTACATTACATTCACTAGTAGGAGTGAGAAAAACATCACGGGGTGGTGCGCATTGTATGGGTGTGTGTTACATTACATTCACTCGTAGGAGTGAGAAAAACATCACGGGGTGGTGCGCATTGTATGGGTGTGTGTTACATTACCTTCACTCGTAGGAGTGAGAAAAACATCACGGGGTGGTGCGCATTGTATGGGTGTGTGTTACATTACATTCACTAGTAGGAGTGAGAAAAACATCACGGGGTGGTGCGCATTGTATGGGTGTGTGTTACATTACATTCACTAGTAGGAGTGAGAAAAACATCACGGGGTGGTGCGCATTGTATGGGTGTGTGTTACATTACATTCACTAGTAGGAGTGAGAAAAACATCACGGGGTGGTGCGCATTGTATGGGTGTGTGTTACATTACATTCACTAGTAGGAGTGAGAAAAACATCAAGGGGTGGTGCGCATTGTATGGGTGTGTGTTACATTACATTCACTAGTAGGAGTGAGAAAAACATCACGGGGTGGTGCGCATTGAATGGCTGTGTGTTACATTAGATTCACTAGTAGGAGTGAGAAAAACATCACGGGGTGGTGCGCATTGTATGGGTGTGTGTTACGTTAGATTCACTAGTAGGAGTGAGAAAAACATCACGTTGTGGTGCGCCTTGTATGGGTGTGTGTTACATTACATTCACTAATAGGAGTGAGAAAAACATCACGGGGTGGTGTGAATCGGAGGGTCTGAATTAGGATAGGAAGTGAGTGGCAATGTAGGATGGAGAAAAGCACCGCGGGGTGGTCAGCATGGGGAGGTCAGAGAACATGCAGTGGCAATGTAGGATAGGTTTCTGAAAAACATCACGGGGTGCTGCGCATTGTATGGGTGTGTGTTACATTACATTCACTAGTAGGAGTGAGAAAATCATCACGGGGTGGTGCGCATTGTATGGGTGTGTGTTACATTACATTCACTAGTAGGAGTGAGAAAAACATCACGGGGTGGTGCGCATTGTATGGGTGTGTGTTACATTACATTCACTAGTCGGAATGAGAAAAACATCACGGGGTGGTGCGCATTGTATGGGTGTGTGTTACATTACATTCACTAGTCGGAATGATAAAAACATCACGGGGTGGTGCGCATTGTATGGGTGTTTGTTACATTACATTCACTAGTCGGAATGAGAAAAACATCACGGGGTGGTGCGCATTGTATGGGTGTTTGTTACATTAGATTCACTAGTCGGAGTGAGAAAATCATCACGGGGTGGTGCACATTGTATGGGTGTGTGTAATATTACATTCACTAGTAGGAGTGAGAAAAACATCACGGGGTGGTGCGCATTGTATGGGTGTGTGTTACATTAGATTCACTCGTAGGAGTGAGAAAAACATCACGGGGTGGTGCGCATTGTATGGGTGTGTGTTACATTACATTCACAAATAGGAGTGAGAAAAACATCACGGGGTGGTACGCATTGTATGGGTGTGTGTTACATTACATTCACTAGTAGCAGTGAGAAAAACATCACGGGGTGGTGCGCATTGAATGGGTGTGTGTTACATTACATTCACAAATAGGAGTGAGAAAAACATCACGGGGTGGTGCGCATTGTATGGGTGTGTGTTACATTACATTCACTAGTAGCTGTGAGAAAAACATCACGGGGTGGTGCGCATTGTATGGGTGTGTGTTACATTACATTCACTAGTAGCAGTGAGAAAAATATCACGGGGTGGTGCGCATTGTATGGGTGTGTGTTACATTACATTCACTAGTAGGAGCGAGAAAAACATCACGGGGTGGTGCGCATTGTATGGGTGTGTGTTACATTACATTCACTAGTAGGAGCGAGAAATACATCACGGGGTGGTGCGCATTGTATGGGTGTGTGTTACATTACATTCACTAGTAGGAGCGAGAAAAACATCACGGGGTGGTGCGCATTGTATGGGTGTGTGTTACATTACATTCACTAGTAGGAGCGAGAAAAACATCACGGGGTGGTGCGCATTGTATGGGTGTGTGTTACTTTACATTCACTAGTAGGAGCGAGAAAAACATCACGGGGTGCTGCGCATTGTATGGGTGTGTGTTACATTACATTCACTAGTAGGAGCGAGAAAAACATCACGGGGTGGTGCGCATTGTATGGGTGTGTGTTACATTACATTCACTAGTAGGAGCGAGAAAAACATCACGGAGTGGTGCGCATTGTATGGGTGTTTGTTACATTACATTCACTAGTAGGAGTGAGAAAATCATCACGGGGTGGTGCGCATTTTATGGGTGTATGTTACATTACATTCACTAGTAGGAGTGAGAAAAACATCACGCGGTGGTGCGCATTGTATGGGTGTGTGTTACATTACATTCACTAGTAGGAGCGAGAAAAACATCACGGGGTGGTGCGCATTGTATGGGTGTGTGTTACATTACATTCACTCGTAGGAGTGAGAAAAACATCACGGGGTGGTGCCCATTTATGGGTGTGTGTTACATTACATTCACTAGTAGGAGTGAGAAAAACATCACGGGGTGGTGCGCATTGTATGGATGTGTGTTACATTACATTCACTAGTAGGAGTGAGAAAAACATCACGGGGTGGTGCGCATTGTATGGGTGTGTGTTACATTACATTCACTAGTAGGAGTGAGAAAAACATCACGGGGTGGTGCGCATTGTATGGGTGTGTGTTACATTACATTCACTCGTAGGAGTGAGAAAAACATCACGGGGTGGTGCGCATTGTATGGGTGTGTGTTACATTACCTTCACTCGTAGGAGTGAGAAAAACATCACGGGGTGGTGCGCATTGTATGGGTGTGTGTTACATTACATTCACTAGTAGGAGTGAGAAAAACATCACGGGGTGGTGCGCATTGTATGGGTGTGTGTTACATTACATTCACTAGTAGGAGTGAGAAAAACATCACGGGGTGGTGCGCATTGTATGGGTGTGTGTTACATTACATTCACTAGTAGGAGTGAGAAAAATATCACGGGGTGGTGCGCATTGTATGGGTGTGTGTTACATTACATTCACTAGTAGGAGTGAGAAAAACATCACGGGGTGGTGCGCATTGTATGGGTGTGTGTTACGTTAGATTCACTAGTAGGAGTGAGAAAACATCACGGGGTGGTGCGCATTGTATGGGTGTGTGTTACGTTAGATTCACTAGTAGGAGTGAGAAAAACATCACGGGGTGGTGCGCATTGTATGGGTGTGTGTTACATTACATTCACTAGTAGGAGTGAGAAAAACATCACGGGGTGGTGCGCATTGTATGGGTGTGTGTTACATTAGATTCACTAGTAGGAGTGAGAAAATCATCACGGGGTGGTGCGCATTGTATGGGTGTGTGTTTCATTACATTCACTAGTAGGAGTGAGAAAAACATCACGGGGTGGTGCGCATTCTATGGGTGTGTGTTACATTACATTCACTAGTAGGAGTGAGAAAAACATCACGGGGTGGTGCGCATTGTATGGGTGTGTGTTACATTACATTCACTAGTAGGAGTGAGAAAAACATCACGGGGTGGTGCGCATTGTATGGGTGTTTGTTACATTAGATTCACTCGTAGGAGTGAGAAAAACATCACGGGGTGGTGCGCATTGTATGGGTGTGTGTTACATTACATTCACAAATAGGAGTGAGAAAAACATCACGGGGTGGTACGCATTGTATGGGTGTGTGTTACATTACATTCACTAGTAGCAGTGAGAAAAACATCACGGGGTGGTGCGCATTGAATGGGTGTGTGTTACATTACATTCACAAATAGGAGTGAGAAAAACATCACGGGGTGGTGCGCATTGTATGGGTGTGTGTTACATTACATTCACTATTAGCTGTGAGAAAAACATCACGGGGTGGTGCGCATTGTATGGGTGTGTGTTACATTACATTCACTAGTAGCAGTGAGAAAAATATCACGGGGTGGTGCGCATTGTATGGGTGTGTGTTACATTACATTCACTAGTAGGAGCGAGAAAAACATCACGGGGTGGTGCGCATTGTATCGGTGTGTGTTACATTACATTCACTAGTAGGAGCGAGAAATACATCACGGGGTGGTGCGCATTGTATGGGTGTGTGTTACATTACATTCACTAGTAGGAGCGAGAAAAACATCACGGGGTGGTGCGCATTGTATGGGTGTGTGTTACATTACATTCACTAGTAGGAGCGAGAAAAACATCACGGGGTGGTGCGCATTGTATGGGTGTGTGTTACTTTACATTCACTAGTAGGAGCGAGAAAAACATCACGGGGTGGTGCGCATTGTATGGGTGTGTGTTACATTACATTCACTAGTAGGAGCGAGAAAAACATCACGGGGTGGTGCGCATTGTATGGGTGTGTGTTACATTACATTCACTAGTAGGAGCGAGAAAAACATCACGGAGTGGTGCGCATTGTATGGGTGTTTGTTACATTACATTCACTAGTAGGAGTGAGAAAATCATCACGGGGTGGTGCGCATTTTATGGGTGTATGTTACATTACATTCACTAGTAGGAGTGAGAAAAACATCACGCGGTGGTGCGCATTGTATGGGTGTGTGTTACATTACATTCACTAGTAGGAGCGAGAAAAACATCACGGGGTGGTGCGCATTGTATGGGTGTGTGTTACATTACATTCACTAGTAGGAGCGAGAAAAACATCAAGGGGTGGTGCGCATTGTATGGGTGTGTGTTACATTACATTCACTAGTAGGAGAGAGAAAAACATCACGGGGTGGTGCGCATTGTATGGGTGTTTGTTACATTACATTCACTAGTAGGAGTGAGAAAATCATCACGGGGTGGTGCGCATTTTATGGGTGTGTGTTACATTACATTCACTAGTAGGAGTGAGAAAAACATCACGCGGTGGTGCGCATTGTATGGGTGTGTGTTACATTACATTCACTAGTAGGAGTGAGAAAAACATCACGGGGTGGTGCGCATTGTATGGGTGTGTGTTACATTACATTCACTAGTAGGAGTGAGAAAAACATCACGGGGTGGTGCGCATTGTATGGGTGTGTGTTACATTACCTTCACTCGTAGGAGTGAGAAAAACATCACGGGGTGGTGCGCATTGTATGGGTGTGTGTTACATTACATTCACTAGTAGGAGTGAGAAAATCATCACGGGGTGGTGCGCATTTTATGGGTGTGTGTTACATTACATTCACTAGTAGGAGTGAGAAAAACATCACGCGGTGGTGCGCATTGTATGGGTGTGTGTTACATTACATTCACTAGTAGGAGTGAGAAAAACATCACGGGGTGGTGCGCATTGTATGGGTGTGTGTTACATTACATTCACTAGTAGGAGTGAGAAAAACATCACGGGGTGGTGCGCATTGTATGGGTGTGTGTTACATTACCTTCACTCGTAGGAGTGAGAAAAACATCACGGGGTGGTGCGCATTGTATGGGTGTGTGTTACATTACATTCACTAGTAGGAGTGAGAAAATCATCACGGGGTGTTGCGCATTTTATGGATGTGTGTTACATTACATTCACTAGTAGGAGTGAGAAAAACATCACGGGGTGGTGCGCATTGTATGGGTGTGTGTTACATTACATTCACTAGTAGGAGTGAGAAAAACATCACGGGGTGGTGCGCATTGTATGGGTGTGTGTTACATTACATTCACTCGTAGGAGTGAGAAAAACATCACGGGGTGGTGCGCATTGTATGGGTGTGTGTTACATTACCTTCACTCGTAGGAGTGAGAAAAACATCACGGGGTGGTGCGCATTGTATGGGTGTGTGTTACATTACATTCACTAGTAGGAGTGAGAAAAACATCACGGGGTGGTGCGCATTGTATGGGTGTGTGTTACATTACATTCACTAGTAGGAGTGAGAAAAACATCACGGGGTGGTGCGCATTGTATGGGTGTGTGTTACATTACATTCACTAGTAGGAGTGAGAAAAACATCACGGGGCGGTGCGCATTGTATGGGTGTGTGTTACATTACATTCACTAGTAGGAGTGAGAAAAACATCACGGGGTGGTGTGCATTGTATGGGTGTGTGTTACATTACATTCACTAGTAGGAGTGAGAAAAACATCACGGGGTGGTGCGCATTGTATGGGTGTGTGTTACGTTAGATTCACTAGTAGGAGTGAGAAAAACATCACGGGGTGGTGCGCATTGTATGGGTGTGTGTTACATTAGATTCACTAGTAGGAGTGAGAAAATCATCACGGGGTGGTGCGCATTCTATGGGTGTGTGTTACATTACATTCACTAGTAGGAGTGAGAAAAACATCACGGGGTGGTGCGCATTCTATGGGTGTGTGTTACATTACATTCACTAGTAGGAGTGAGAAAAACATCACGGGGTGGTGCGCATTGTATGGGTGTGTGTTACATTACATTCACTAGTAGGAGTGAGAAAAACATCACGGGGTGGTGCGCATTGTATGGGTGTTTGTTACATTAGATTCACTAGTAGGAGTGAGAAAAACATCGCGGGGTGGTGCGCATTGTATGGGTGTGTGTTACATTACATTCACTAGTAGGAGTGAGAAAAACATCGCGGGGTGGTGCGCATTGTATGGGTGTGTGTTACATTACATTCACTAGTAGGAGTGAGAAAAACATCACGGGGTGGTGCGCATTGTATGGGTGTGTGTTACATTACATTCACTAGTATGAGTGAGAAAAACATCACGGGGTGGTGCGCATTGTATGCGTGTGTGTTACATTAGATTCACTAGTAGGAGTGAGAAAAACATCGAGAGGTGGTGCGCATTGTATGGGTGTGTGTTACATTACATTCACTAGTATGAGTGAGAAAAACATCACGGGGTGGTGCGCATTGTATGGGTGTGTGTTACATTAGATTCACTAGTAGGAGTGAGAAAAACATCACGGGGTGGTGCGCATTGTATGGGTGTGTGTTACATTACATTCACTAGTAGGAGTGAGAAAAACATCACGGGGTGGTGCGCATTGTATGGGTGTGTGTTACATTACATTCACTAGTAGGAGTGAGAAAAACATCACGGGGTGGTGCGCATTGTATGGGTGTTTGTTACATTACATTCACTAGTATGAGTGAGAAAAACATCACGGGGTGGTGCGCATTGTATGCGTGTGTGTTACATTAGATTCACTAGTAGGAGTGAGAAAAACATCACGGGGTGGTGCGCATTGTATGGGTGTGTGTTACATTACATTCACTAGTAGGAGTGAGAAAAACATCACGGGGTGGTGCGCATTCTATGGGTGTGTGTTACATTACATTCACTAGTAGGAGTGAGAAAAACATCACGGGGTGGTGCGCATTGTATGGGTGTGTGTTACATTACATTCACTAGTAGGAGTGAGAAAAACATCACGGGGTGGTGCGCATTGTATGGGTGTTTGTTACATTAGATTCACTAGTAGGAGTGAGAAAAACATCGCGGGGTGGTGCGCATTGTATGGGTGTGTGTTACATTACATTCACTAGTAGGAGTGAGAAAAACATCACGGGGTGGTGCGCATTGTATGGGTGTGTGTTACATTACATTCACTAGTAGGAGTGAGAAAAACATCACGGGGTGGTGCGCATTGTATGGGTGTGTGTTACATTACATTCACTAGTATGAGTGAGAAAAACATCACGGGGTGGTGCGCATTGTATGCGTGTGTGTTACATTAGATTCACTAGTAGGAGTGAGAAAAACATCACGGGGTGGTGCGCATTGTATGGGTGTGTGTTACATTACATTCACTAGTATGAGTGAGAAAAACATCACGGGGTGGTGCGCATTGTATGCGTGTGTGTTACATTAGATTCACTAGTAGGAGTGAGAAAAACATCACGGGGTGGTGCGCATTGTATGGGTGTGTGTTACATTACATTCACTAGTAGGAGTGAGAAAAACATCACGGGGTGGTGCGCATTGTATGGGTGTGTGTTACATTACATTCACTAGTAGGAGTGAGAAAAACATCACGGGGTGGTGCACATTGTATGGGTGTGTGTTACGTTAGATTCACTAGTAGGAGTGAGAAAAACATCACGGGGTGGTGCGCATTGTATGGGTGTGTGTTACATTACATTCACAAATAGGAGTGAGAAAAACATCACGGGGTGGTGCGCATTGTATGGGTGTGTGTTACATTACATTCACTAGTAGGAGTGAGAAAAACGTCACGGGGTGGTGCGCATTGTATGGGTGTGTGTTACATTACATTCACTAGTAGGAGTGAGAAAAACGTCACGGGGTGGTGCGCATTGTATGGGTGTGTGTTACATTACATTCACTAGTAGGAGTGAGAAAAACATCACGGGGTGGTGCGCATTGTATGGGTGTGTGTTACATTACATTCACTAGTATGAGTGAGAAAAACATCACGGGGTGGTGCGCATTGTATGCGTGTGTGTTACATTAGATTCACTAGTAGGAGTGAGAAAAACATCACGGGGTGGTGCGCATTGTATGGGTGTGTGTTACATTACATTCACTAGTATGAGTGAGAAAAACATCACGGGGTGGTGCGCATTGTATGCGTGTGTGTTACATTAGATTCACTAGTAGGAGTGAGAAAAACATCACGGGGTGGTGCGCATTGTATGGGTGTGTGTTACATTACATTCACTAGTAGGAGTGAGAAAAACATCACGGGGTGGTGCGCATTGTATGGGTGTGTGTTACATTACATTCACTAGTAGGAGTGAGAAAAACATCACGGGGTGGTGCACATTGTATGGGTGTGTGTTACGTTAGATTCACTAGTAGGAGTGAGAAAAACATCACGGGGTGGTGCGCATTGTATGGGTGTGTGTTACATTACATTCACAAATAGGAGTGAGAAAAACATCACGGGGTGGTGCGCATTGTATGGGTGTGTGTTACATTACATTCACTAGTAGCTGTGAGAAAAACATCACGGGGTGGTGCGCATTGTATGGGTGTGTGTTACATTACATTCACTAGTAGGAGTGAGAAAAACATCACGGGGTGGTGCGCATTGTATGGGTGTGTGTTACATTACATTCACTAGTAGGAGCGAGAAAAACATCACGGGGTGGTGCGCATTGTATGGGTGTGTGTTACATTACATTCACTAGTAGGAGCGAGAAATACATCACGGGGTGGTGCGCATTGTATGGGTGTGTGTTACATTACATTCACTAGTAGGAGCGAGAAAAACATCACGGGGTGGTGCGCATTGTATGGGTGTGTGTTACTTTACATTCACTAGTAGGAGCGAGAAAAACATCACGGGGTGGTGCTCATTGTATGGGTGTGTGTTACATTACATTCACTAGTAGGAGCGAGAAAAACATCACGGGGTGGTGCGCATTGTATGGGTGTGTGTTACATTGCATTCACTAGTAGGAGCGAGAAAAACATCACGGGGTGGTGCGCATTGTATGGGTGTGTGTTACATTACATTCACTAGTAGGAGAGAGAAAAACATCACGGGGTGGTGCGCATTGTATGGGTGTTTGTTACATTACATTCACTAGTAGGAGTGAGAAAATCATCACGGGGTGGTGCGCATTTTATGGGTGTGTGTTACATTACATTCACTAGTAGGAGTGAGAAAAACATCACGGGGTGGTGCGCATTGTATGGGTGTGTGTTACATTACATTCACTAGTAGGAGTGAGAAAAACATCACGGGGTGGTGCGCATTGTATGGGTGTGTGTTACATTACATTCACTAGTAGGAGTGAGAAAAACATCAAGGGGTGGTGCGCATTGTATGGGTGTGTGTTACATTACATTCACTAGTAGGAGTGAGAAAAACATCACGGGGTGGTGCGCATTGTATGGGTGTGTGTTACATTACATTCACTAGTAGGAGTGAGAAAATCATCACGGGGTGGTGCGCATTTTATGGGTGTGTGTTACATTACATTCACTAGTAGGAGTGAGAAAAACATCACGCGGTGGTGCGCATTGTATGGGTGTGTGTTACATTACATTCACTAGTAGGAGTGAGAAAAACGTCACGGGGTGGTGCGCATTGTATGGGTGTGTGTTACATTACATTCACTAGTAGGAGTGAGAAAAACGTCACGGGGTGGTGCGCATTGTATGGGTGTGTGTTACATTACATTCACTAGTAGGAGTGAGAAAAACATCACGGGGTGGTGCGCATTGTATGGGTGTGTGTTACATTACATTCACTAGTATGAGTGAGAAAAACATCACGGGGTGGTGCGCATTGTATGCGTGTGTGTTACATTAGATTCACTAGTAGGAGTGAGAAAAACATCACGGGGTGGTGCGCATTGTATGGGTGTGTGTTACATTACATTCACTAGTAGGAGTGAGAAAAACATCACGGGGTGGTGCGCATTGTATGCGTGTGTGTTACATAAGATTCACTAGTAGGAGTGAGAAAAACATCACGGGGTGGTGCGCATTGTATGGGTGTGTGTTACATTACATTCACTAGTAGGAGTGAGAAAAACATCACGGGGTGGTGCGCATTGTATGGGTGTGTGTTACATTACATTCACTAGTAGGAGTGAGAAAAACACCACGGGGTGGTGCGCATTGTATGGGTGTGTGTTACGTTAGATTCACTAGTAGGAGTGAGAAAAACATCACGGGGTGGTGCGCATTGTATGGGTGTGTGTTACATTACATTCACAAATAGGAATGAGAAAAACATCACGGGGTGGTGCGCATTGTATGGGTGTGTGTTACATTACATTCACTAGTAGCTGTGAGAAAAACATCACGGGGTGGTGCGCATTGTATGGGTGTGTGTTACATTACATTCACTAGTAGCAGTGAGAAAAATATCACGGGGTGGTGCGCATTCTATGGGTGTGTGTTACATTACATTCACTAGTAGCTGTGAGAAAAACATCACGGGGTGGTGCGCATTGTATGGGTGTGTGTTACATTACATTCACTAGTATGAGTGAGAAAAACATCACGGGGTGGTGCGCATTGTATGCGTGTGTGTTACATTAGATTCACTAGTAGGAGTGAGAAAAACATCACGGGGTGGTGCGCATTGTATGGGTGTGTGTTACATTACATTCACTAGTAGGAGTGAGAAAAACATCACGGGGTGGTGCGCATTGTATGGGTGTGTGTTACATTACATTCACTAGTAGGAGTGAGAAAAACATCACGGGGTGGTGCGCATTGTATGGGTGTGTGTTACATTACATTCACTAGTAGGAGTGAGAAAAACATCACGGGGTGGTGCGCATTGTATGGGTGTTTGTTACATTAGATTCACTAGTAGGAGTGAGAAAAACATCCCGGGGTGGTGCGCATTGTATGGGTGTGTGTTACATTACATTCACTAGTAGGAGTGAGAAAAACATCACGGGGTGGTGCGCATTGTATGGGTGTGTGTTACATTACATTCACTAGTAGGAGTGAGAAAAACATCACGGGGTGGTGCGCATTGTATGGGTGTGTGTTACATTACATTCACTAGTATGAGTGAGAAAAACATCACGGGGTGGTGCGCATTGTATGCGTGTGTGTTACATTAGATTCACTAGTAGGAGTGAGAAAAACATCATGGGGTGGTGCGCATTGTATGGGTGTGTGTTACATTACATTCACTAGTATGAGTGAGAAAAACATCACAGAGTGGTGCGCATTGTATCCGTGTGTGTTACATTAGATTCACTAGTAGGAGTGAGAAAAACATCACGGGGTGGTGCGCATTGTATGGGTGTGTGTTACGTTAGATTCACTAGTAGGAGTGAGAAAAACATCACGGGGTGGTGCGCATTGTATGGGTGTGTGTTACATTACATTCACTAGTAGGAGTGAGAAAAACATCACGGGGTGGTGCGCATTGTATGGGTGTGTGTTACGTTAGATTCACTAGTAGGAGTGAGAAAAACATCACGGGGTGGTGCGCATTGTATGGGTGTGTGTTACATTACATTCATTAGTAGGAGTGAGAAAAACATCACGGGGTGGTGCGCATTGTATGGGTGTGTGTTACATTACATTCACTAGTAGGAGTGAGAAAAACATCACGGGGTGGTGCGCATTGTATGGGTGTGTGTTACATTACATTCACTAGTAGGAGTGAGAAAAACATCACGGGGTGGTGCGCATTGTATGGGTGTGTGTTACATTACATTCACTAGTAGGAGTGAGAAAAACATCACGGGGTGGTGCGCATTGTATGGGTGTGTGTTACATTACATTCACTCGTAGGAGTGAGAAAAACATCACGGGGTGGTGCGCATTGTATGGGTGTATGTTACATTACATTCACTAGTAGGAGTGAGAAAAACATCACGGGGTGGTGCGCATTGTATGGGTGTGTGTTACATTACATTCACTAGTAGGAGTGAGAAAAACATCACGGGGTGGTGCGCATTGTATGGATGTGTGTTACATTACATTCACTAGTAGGAGTGAGAAAAACATCACGGGGTGGTGCGCATTGTATGGGTGTGTGTTACATTACATTCACTAGTAGGACTGAGAAAAACATCACGGGGTGGTGCGCATTGTATGGGTGTGTGTTACATTACATTCACTCGTAGGAGTGAGAAAAACATCACGGGGTGGTGCGCATTGTATGGGTGTGTGTTACATTACCTTCACTCGTAGGAGTGAGAAAAACATCACGGGGTGGTGCGCATTGTATGGGTGTGTGTTACATTACATTCACTAGTAGGAGTGAGAAAAACATCACGGGGTGGTGCGCATTGTATGGGTGTGTGTTACATTACATTCACTAGTAGGAGTGTGAAAAACATCACGGGGTGGTGCGCATTGTATGGGTGTGAGTTACATTACATTCACTAGTAGGAGTGAGAAAAACATCACGGGGTGGTGCGCATTGTATGGGTGTGTGTTACATTACATTCACTAGTAGGAGTGAGAAAAACATCACGGGGTGGTGCGTGTTGTATGGGTGTGTGTTACATTACATTCACTAGTAGGAGTGAGAAAAACATCACGGGGTGGTGCGCATTGTATGGGTGTGTGTTACGTTAGATTCACTAGTAGGAGTGAGAAAAACATCACGGGGTGGTGCGCATTGTATGGGTGTGTGTTACGTTAGATTCACTAGTAGGAGTGAGAAAAACATCACGGGGTGGTGCGCATTGTATGGGTGTGTGTTACATTACATTCACTAGTAGGAGTGAGAAAAACATCACGGGGTGGTGCGCATTGTATGGGTGTTTGTTACATTAGATTCACTAGTGGGAGTGAGAAAATCATCACGGGGTGGTGCGCATTGTATGGCTGTGTGTTACATTACATTCACTAGTAGGAGTGAGAAAAACATCACGGGGTGGTGCGCATTCTATGGGTGTGTGTTACATTACATTCACTAGTAGGAGTGAGAAAAACATCACGGGGTGGTGCGCATTGTATCGGTGTGTGTTACATTACATTCACTAGTAGGAGTGAGAAAAACATCACGGGGTGGTGCGCATTGTATGGGTGTTTGTTACATTAGATTCACTAGTAGGAGTGAGAAAAACATCGCGGGGTGGTGCGCATTGTATGGGTGTGTGTTACATTACATTCACTAGTAGGAGTGAGAAAAACATCACGGGGTGGTGCGCATTGTATGGGTGTGTGTTACATTACATTCACTAGTAGGAGTGAGAAAAACATCACGGGGTGGTGCGCATTGTATGGGTGTGTGTTACATTACATTCACTAGTATGAGTGAGAAAAACATCACGGGGTGGTGCGCATTGTATGCGTGTGTGTTACATTAGATTCACTAGTAGGAGTGAGAAAAACATCACGGGGTGGTGCGCATTGTATGGGTGTGTGTTACATTACATTCACTAGTATGAGTGAGAAAAACATCACGGGGTGGTGCGCATTGTATGCGTGTGTGTTACATTAGATTCACTAGTAGGAGTGAGAAAAACATCGCGGGGTGGTGCGCATTGTATGGGTGTGTGTTACATTACATTCACTAGTATGAGTGAGAAAAACATCACGGGGTGGTGCGCATTGTATGGGTGTGTGTTACATTAGATTCACTAGTAGGAGTGAGAAAAACATCGCGGGGTGGTGCGCATTGTATGGGTGTGTGTTACATTACATTCACTAGTAGGAGTGAGAAAAACATCACGGGGTGGTGCGCATTGTATGGGTGTGTGTTACATTACATTCACTAGTAGGAGTGAGAAAACCATCACGGGGTGGTGCGCATTGTATGGGTGTGTGTTACTTTACATTCACTAGTAGGAGCGAGAAAAACATCACGGGGTGGTGCGCATTGTATGGGTGTGTGTTACATTACATTCACTAGTAGGAGTGTGAAAAACATCACGGGGTGGTGCGCATTGTATGGGTGTGAGTTACATTACATTCACTAGTAGGAGTGAGAAAAACATCACGGGGTGGTGCGCATTGTATGGGTGTGTGTTACATTACATTCACTAGTAGGAGTGAGAAAAACATCACGGGGTGGTGCGTGTTGTATGGGTGTGTGTTACATTACATTCACTAGTAGGAGTGAGAAAAACATCACGGGGTGGTGCGCATTGTATGGGTGTGTGTTACGTTAGATTCACTAGTAGGAGTGAGAAAAACATCACGGGGTGGTGCGCATTTTATGGGTGTGTGTTACGTTAGATTCACTAGTAGGAGTGAGAAAAACATCACGGGGTGGTGCGCATTGTATGGGTGTGTGTTACATTACATTCACTAGTAGGAGTGAGAAAAACATCACGGGGTGGTGCGCATTGTATGGGTGTTTGTTACATTAGATTCACTAGTAGGAGTGAGAAAATCATCACGGGGTGGTGCGCATTGTATGGCTGTGTGTTACATTACATTCACTAGTAGGAGTGAGAAAAACATCACGGGGTGGTGCGCATTCTATGGGTGTGTGTTACATTACATTCACTAGTAGGAGTGAGAAAAACATCACGGGGTGGTGCGCATTGTATGGGTGTGTGTTACATTACATTCACTAGTAGGAGTGAGAAAAACATCACGGGGTGGTGCGCATTGTATGGGTGTTTGTTACATTAGATTCACTAGTAGGAGTGAGAAAAACATCGCGGGGTGGTGCGCATTGTATGGGTGTGTGTTACATTACATTCACTAGTAGGAGTGAGAAAAACATCACGGGGTGGTGCGCATTGTATGGGTGTGTGTTACATTACATTCACTAGTAGGAGTGAGAAAAACATCACGGGGTGGTGCGCATTGTATGCGTGTGTGTTACATTAGATTCACTAGTAGGAGTGAGAAAAACATCACGGGGTGGTGCGCATTGTATGGGTGTGTCTTACATTACATTCACTAGTATGAGTGAGAAAAACATCACGGGGTGGTGCGCATTGTATGGGTGTGTGTTACATTACATTCACTAGTAGGAGTGAGAAAAACATCACGGGGTGGTGCGCATTGTATGGGTGTGTGTTACGTTAGATTCACTAGTAGGAGTGAGAAAAACATCACGGGGTGGTGCGCATTGTATGGGTGTGTGTTACATTACATTCATTAGTAGGAGTGAGAAAAACATCACGGGGTGGTGCGCATTGTATGGATGTGTGTTACATTACATTCACTAGTAGGAGTGAGAAAAACATCACGGGGTGGTGCGCATTGTATGGGTGTGTGTTACATTACATTCACTAGTAGGAGTGAGAAAAACATCACGGGGTGGTGCGCATTGTATGGGTGTGTGTTACATTACATTCACTAGTAGGAGTGAGAAAAACATCACGGGGTGGTGCGCATTGTATGGGTGTGTGTTACATTACATTCACTAGTAGGAGTGAGAAAAGCATCACGGGGTGGTGCGCATTGTATGGGTGTGTGTTACATTACATTCACTAGTAGGAGTGAGAAAAACATCACGGGGTGGTGCGCATTGTATGGGTGTGTGTTACATTACATTCACTAGTAGGAGTGAGAAAAACATCACGGGGTGGTGCGCATTGTATGGGTGTGTGTTACATTACATTCACTAGTATGAGTGAGAAAAACATCACGGGGTGGTGCGCATTGTATGCGTGTGTGTTACATTAGATTCACTAGTAGGAGTGAGAAAAACATCACGGGGTGGTGCGCATTGTATGGGTGTGTGTTACATTACATTCACTAGTATGAGTGAGAAAAACATCACGGGGTGGTGCGCATTGTATGCGTGTGTGTTACATTAGATTCACTAGTAGGAGTGAGAAAAACATCGCGGGGTGGTGCGCATTGTATGGGTGTGTGTTACATTACATTCACTAGTATGAGTGAGAAAAACATCACGGGGTGGTGCGCATTGTATGGGTGTGTGTTACATTAGATTCACTAGTAGGAGTGAGAAAAACATCGCGGGGTGGTGCGCATTGTATGGGTGTGTGTTACATTACATTCACTAGTAGGAGTGAGAAAAACATCACGGGGTGGTGCGCATTGTATGGGTGTGTGTTACATTACATTCACTAGTAGGAGTGAGAAAACCATCACGGGGTGGTGCGCATTGTATGGGTGTGTGTTACTTTACATTCACTAGTAGGAGCGAGAAAAACATCACGGGGTGGTGCGCATTGTATGGGTGTGTGTTACATTACATTCACTAGTAGGAGTGTGAAAAACATCACGGGGTGGTGCGCATTGTATGGGTGTGAGTTACATTACATTCACTAGTAGGAGTGAGAAAAACATCACAGGGTGGTGCGCGTTGTATGGGTGTGTGTTACATTACATTCACTAGTAGGAGTGAGAAAAACATCACGGGGTGGTGCGTGTTGTATGGGTGTGTGTTACATTACATTCACTAGTAGGAGTGAGAAAAACATCACGGGGTGGTGCGCATTGTATGGGTGTGTGTTACGTTAGATTCACTAGTAGGAGTGAGAAAAACATCACGGGGTGGTGCGCATTGTATGGGTGTGTGTTACGTTAGATTCACTAGTAGGAGTGAGAAAAACATCACGGGGTGGTGCGCATTGTATGGGTGTGTGTTACATTACATTCACTAGTAGGAGTGAGAAAAACATCACGGGGTGGTGCGCATTGTATGGGTGTTTGTTACATTAGATTCACTAGTAGGAGTGAGAAAAACATCACGGGGTGGTGCGCATTGTATGGGTGTGTGTTACATTACATTCACTAGTAGGAGTGAGAAAAACATCACGGGGTGGTGCGCATTGTATGGGTGTGTGTTACATTACATTCACTAGTATGAGTGAGAAAAACATCACGGGGTGGTGCGCATTGTATGCGTGTGTGTTACATTAGATTCACTAGTAGGAGTGAGAAAAACATCACGGGGTGGTGCGCATTGTATGGGTGTGTGTTACATTACATTCACTAGTATGAGTGAGAAAAACATCACGGGGTGGTGCGCATTGTATGCGTGTGTGTTACATTAGATTCACTAGTAGGAGTGAGAAAAACATCGCGGGGTGGTGCGCATTGTATGGGTGTGTGTTACATTACATTCACTAGTATGAGTGAGAAAAACATCACGGGGTGGTGCGCATTGTATGGGTGTGTGTTACATTAGATTCACTAGTAGGAGTGAGAAAAACATCGCGGGGTGGTGCGCATTGTATGGGTGTGTGTTACATTACATTCACTAGTAGGAGTGAGAAAAACATCACGGGGTGGTGCGCATTGTATGGGTGTGTGTTACATTACATTCACTAGTAGGAGTGAGAAAACCATCACGGGGTGGTGCGCATTGTATGGGTGTGTGTTACTTTACATTCACTAGTAGGAGCGAGAAAAACATCACGGGGTGGTGCGCATTGTATGGGTGTGTGTTACATTACATTCACTAGTAGGAGTGTGAAAAACATCACGGGGTGGTGCGCATTGTATGGGTGTGAGTTACATTACATTCACTAGTAGGAGTGAGAAAAACATCACGGGGTGGTGCGCGTTGTATGGGTGTGTGTTACATTACATTCACTAGTAGGAGTGAGAAAAACATCACGGGGTGGTGCGTGTTGTATGGGTGTGTGTTACATTACATTCACTAGTAGGAGTGAGAAAAACATCACGGGGTGGTGCGCATTGTATGGGTGTGTGTTACGTTAGATTCACTAGTAGGAGTGAGAAAAACATCACGGGGTGGTGCGCATTGTATGGGTGTGTGTTACGTTAGATTCACTAGTAGGAGTGAGAAAAACATCACGGGGTGGTGCGCATTGTATGGGTGTGTGTTACATTACATTCACTAGTAGGAGTGAGAAAAACATCACGGGGTGGTGCGCATTGTATGGGTGTTTGTTACATTAGATTCACTAGTAGGAGTGAGAAAATCATCACGGGGTGGTGCGCATTGTATGGCTGTGTGTTACATTACATTCACTAGTAGGAGTGAGAAAAACATCACGGGGTGGTGCGCATTCTATGGGTGTGTGTTACATTACATTCACTAGTAGGAGTGAGAAAAACATCACGGGGTGGTGCGCATTGTATGGGTGTGTGTTACATTACATTCACTAGTAGGAGTGAGAAAAACATCACGGGGTGGTGCGCATTGTATGGGTGTTTGTTACATTAGATTCACTAGTAGGAGTGAGAAAAACATCGTGGGGTGGTGCGCATTGTATGGGTGTGTGTTACATTACATTCACTAGTAGGAGTGAGAAAAACATCACGGGGTGGTGCGCATTGTATGGGTGTGTGTTACATTACATTCACTAGTAGGAGTGAGAAAAACATCACGGGGTGGTGCGCATTGTATGCGTGTGTGTTACATTAGATTCACTAGTAGGAGTGAGAAAAACATCACGGGGTGGTGCGCATTGTATGGGTGTGTCTTACATTACATTCACTAGTATGAGTGAGAAAAACATCACGGGGTGGTGCGCATTGTATGCGTGTGTGTTACATTAGATTCACTAGTAGGAGTGAAAAAAACATCGCGGGGTGGTGCGCATTGTATGGGTGTGTGTTACATTACATTCACTAGTATGAGTGAGAAAAACATCACGGGGTGGTGCGCATTGTATGGGTGTGTGTTACATTAGATTCACTAGTAGGAGTGAGAAAAACATCGCGGGGTGGTGCGCATTGTATGGGTGTGTGTTACATTACATTCACTAGTAGGAGTGACAAAAACATCACGGGGTGGTGCGCATTGTATGGGTGTGTGTTACATTACATTCACTAGTAGGAGTGAGAAAACCATCACGGGGTGGTGCGCATTGTATGGGTGTTGGTTACATTACATTCACTAGTATGAATGAGAAAAACATCACGGGGTGGTGCGCATTGTATGCGTGTGTGTTACATTAGATTCACTAGTAGGAGTGAGAAAAACATCACGGGGTGGTGCGCATTGTAGGGGTGTGTGTTACATTACATTCACTAGTGTGAGTGAGAAAAACATCACGGGGCGGTGCGCATTGTATGCGTGTGTGTTACATTAGATTCACTAGTAGGAGTGAGAAAAACATCACGGGGTGGTGCGCATTGTATGGGTGTGTGTTACATTCACTAGTAGGAGTGAGAAAAACATCACGGGGTGGTGCGCATTGTATGGGTGTGTGTTACATTACATTCACTAGTAGGAGTGAGAAAAACATCACGGGGTGGTGCGCATTGTATGGGTGTGTGTTACGTTAGATTCACTAGTAGGAGTGAGAAAAACATCACGGGGTGGTGCGCATTGTATGGGTGTGTGTTACATTACATTCACTAGTAGGAGTGAGAAAAACATCACGGGGTGGTGCGCATTGTATGGATGTGTGTTACATTACATTCACTAGTAGGAGTGAGAAAAACATCACGGGGTGGTGCGCATTGTAGGGGTGTGTGTTACATTACATTCACTAGTAGCAGTGAGGAAAACATCACGGGGTGGTGCGCATTGTATGGGTGTGTGTTACATTAGATTCACTAGTAGGAGTGAGAAAAGCATCACGGGGTGGTGCGCATTGTATGGGTGTGTGTTACATTACATTCACTAGTAGGAGTGAGAAAAACATCACGGGGTGGTGCGCATTGTATGGGTGTGTGTTACATTACATTCACTAGTAGGAGTGAGAAAAACATCACGGGGTGGTGCGCATTGTATGGGTGTGTGTTACATTACATTCACTCGTAGGAGTGAGAAAAACATCACGGGGTGGTGCCCATTGTATGGGTGTGTGTTACATTACATTCACTAGTAGGAGTGAGAAAAACATCACGGGGTGGTGCGCATTGTATGGGTGTGTGTTACATTACATTCACTAGTAGGAGTGAGAAAAACATCACGGGGTGGTGCGCATTGTATGGGTCTGTGTTACATTACATTCACAAATAGGAGTGAGAAAAACATCACGGGGTGGTGCGCATTGTATGGGTGTGTGTTACATTACATTCACTAGTAGGAGTGAGAAAAACATCACGGGGTGGTGCGCATTGTATGGGTGTTTGTTACATTAGATTCACTAGTAGGAGTGAGAAAAACATCACGGGGTGGTGCGCATTGTATGGGTGTGTGTTACATTACATTCACTAGTAGGAGTGAGAAAAACATCACGGGGTGGTGCTCATTGTATGGGTGTGTGTTACATTACATTCACTAGTAGGAGTGAGAAAAACATCACGGGGTGGTGCGCATTGTATGGGTGTGTGTTACATTACATTCACTAGTATGAGTGAGAAAAACATCACGGGGTGGTGCGCATTGTATGCGTGTGTGTTACATTAGATTCACTAGTAGGAGTGAGAAAAACATCACGGGGTGGTGCGCATTGTATGGGTGTGTGTTACATTACATTCACTAGTATGAGTGAGAAAAACATCACGGGGTGGTGCGCATTGTATGCGTGTGTGTTACATTAGATTCACTAGTAGGAGTGAGAAAAACATCACGGGGTGGTGCGCATTGTATGGGTGTGTGTTCCATTACATTCACTAGTAGGAGTGAGAAAAACATCACGGGGTGGTGCGCATTGTATGGGTGTGTGTTACATTACATTCACTAGTAGCAGTGAGAAAAATATCACGGGGTGGTGCTCATTGTATGGGTGTGTGTTACATTACATTCACTAGTAGGAGTGAGAAAATCATCACGGGGTGGTGCGCATTTTATGGGTGTGTGTCACATTACATTCACTAGTAGGAGTGAGAAAAACATCACGCGGTGGTGCGCATTGTATGGGTGTGTGTTACATTACATTCACTAGTAGGAGTGAGAAAAACATCACGGGGTGGTGCGCATTGTATGGGTGTGTGTTACATTACATTCACTAGTAGGAGTGAGAAAAACATCAAGGGGTGGTGCGCATTTTATGGGTGTGTGTTACATTACATTCACTAGTAGGAGTGAGAAAAACATCACGGGGTGGTGCGCATCGTATGGGTGTGTGTTACATTACATTCACTAGTAGGAGTGAGAAAATCATCACGGGGTGGTGCGCATTTTATGGGTGTGTGTTACATTACATTCACTAGTAGGAGTGAGAAAAACATCACGCGGTGGTGCGCATTGTATGGGTGTGTGTTACATTACATTCACTAGTAGGAGTGAGAAAAACGTCACGGGGTGGTGCGCATTTTATGGGTGTGTGTTACATTACATTCACTAGTAGGAGTGAGAAAAACGTCACAGGGTGGTGCGCATTGTATGGGTGTGTGTTACATTACATTCACTAGTAGGAGTGAGAAAAACATCACGGGGTGGTGCGCATTGTATGGGTGTGTGTTACATTACATTCACTAGTAGGAGTGAGAAAAACATCACGGGGTGGTGCGCATTGTATGGGTGTGTGTTACATTACATTCACTAGTAGGAGTGAGAAAAACATCACGGGGTGGTGCGCATTGTATGGGTGTGTGTTACATTACATTCACTAGTATGAGTGAGAAAAACATCACGGGGTGGTGCGCATTGTATGCGTGTGTGTTACATTAGATTCACTAGTAGGAGTGAGAAAAACATCACGGGGTGGTGCGCATTGTATGGGTGTGTGTTACATTACATTCACTAGTATGAGTGAGAAAAACATCACGGGGTGGTGCGCATTGTATGCGTGTGTGTTACATTAGATTCACTAGTAGGAGTGAGAAAAACATCGCGGGGTGGTGCGCATTGTATGGGTGTGTGTTACATTACATTCACTAGTATGAGTGAGAAAAACATCACGGGGTGGTGCGCATTGTATGGGTGTGTGTTACATTAGATTCACTAGTAGGAGTGAGAAAAACATCGCGGGGTGGTGCGCATTGTATGGGTGTGTGTTACATTACATTAACTAGTAGGAGTGAGAAAAACATCACGGGGTGGTGCGCATTGTATGGGTGTGTGTTACATTACATTCACTAGTAGGAGTGAGAAAACCATCACGGGGTGGTGCGCATTGTATGGGTGTGTGTTACTTTACATTCACTAGTAGGAGCGAGAAAAACATCACGGGGTGGTGCGCATTGTATGGGTGTGTGTTACATTACATTCACTAGTAGGAGTGTGAAAAACATCACGGGGTGGTGCGCATTGTATGGGTGTGAGTTACATTACATTCACTAGTAGGAGTGAGAAAAACATCACGGGGTGGTGCGCGTTGTATGGGTGTGTGTTACATTACATTCACTAGTAGGAGTGAGAAAAACATCACGGGGTGGTGCGTGTTTTATGGGTGTGTGTTACATTACATTCACTAGTAGGAGTGAGAAAAACATCACGGGGTGGTGCGCATTGTATGGGTGTGTGTTACGTTAGATTCACTAGTAGGAGTGAGAAAAACATCACGGGGTGGTGCGCATTGTATGGGTGTGTGTTACGTTAGATTCACTAGTAGGAGTGAGAAAAACATCACGGGGTGGTGCGCATTGTATGGGTGTGTGTTACATTACATTCACTAGTAGGAGTGAGAAAAACATCACGGGGTGGTGCGCATTGTATGGGTGTTTGTTACATTAGATTCACTAGTAGGAGTGAGAAAATCATCACGGGGTGGTGCGCATTGTATGGCTGTGTGTTACATTACATTCACTAGTAGGAGTGAGAAAAACATCACGGGGTGGTGCGCATTCTATGGGTGTGTGTTACATTACATTCATTAGTAGGAGTGAGAAAAACATCACGGGGTGGTGCGCATTGTATGGGTGTGTGTTACATTACATTCACTAGTAGGAGTGAGAAAAACATCACGGGGTGGTGCGCATTGTATGGGTGTTTGTTACATTAGATTCACTAGTAGGAGTGAGAAAAACATCGCGGGGTGGTGCGCATTGTATGGGTGTGTGTTACATTACATTCACTAGTAGGAGTGAGAAAAACATCACGGGGTGGTCCGCATTGTATGGGTGTGTGTTACATTACATTCACTAGTAGGAGTGAGAAAAACATCACGGGGTGGTGCGCATTGTATGCGTGTGTGTTACATTAGATTCACTAGTAGGAGTGAGAAAAACATCACGGGGTGGTGCGCATTGTATGGGTGTGTCTTACATTACATTCACTAGTATGAGTGAGAAAAACATCACGGGGTGGTGCGCATTGTATGCGTGTGTGTTACATTAGATTCACTAGTAGGAGTGAGAAAAACATCGCGGGGTGGTGCGCATTGTATGGGTGTGTGTTACATTACATTCACTAGTATGAGTGAGAAAAACATCACGGGGTGGTGCGCATTGTATGGGTGTGTGTTACATTAGATTCACTAGTAGGAGTGAGAAAAACATCGCGGGGTGGTGCGCATTGTATGGGTGTGTGTTACATTACATTCACTAGTAGGAGTGAGAAAAACATCACGGGGTGGTGCGCATTGTATGGGTGTGTGTTTCATTACATTCACTAGTAGGAGTGAGAAAACCATCACGGGGTGCTGCGCATTGTATGGGTGTTGGTTACATTACATTCACTAGTATGAATGAGAAAAACATCACGGGGTGGTGCGCATTGTATGCGTGTGTGTTACATTAGATTCACTAGTAGGAGTGAGAAAAACATCACGGGGTGGTGCGCATTGTAGGGGTGTGTGTTACATTACATTCACTAGTGTGAGTGAGAAAAACATCACGGGGCGGTGCGCATTGTATGCGTGTGTGTTACATTAGATTCACTAGTAGGAGTGAGAAAAACATCACGGGGTGGTGCGCATTGTATGGGTGTGTGTTACATTCACTAGTAGGAGTGAGAAAAACATCACGGGGTGGTGCGCATTGTATGGGTGTGTGTTACATTACATTCACTAGTAGGAGTGAGAAAAACATCACGGGGTGGTGCGCATTGTATGGGTGTGTGTTACGTTAGATTCACTAGTAGGAGTGAGAAAAACATCACGGGGTGGTGCGCATTGTATGGGTGTGTGTTACATTACATTCACTAGTAGGAGTGAGAAAAACATCACGGGGTGGTGCGCATTGTATGGATGTGTGTTACATTACATTCACTAGTAGGAGTGAGAAAAACATCACGGGGTGGTGCGCATTGTAGGGGTGTGTGTTACATTACATTCACTAGTAGGAGTGAGGAAAACATCACGGGGTGGTGCGCATTGTATGGGTGTGTGTTACATTAGATTCACTAGTAGGAGTGAGAAAAGCATCACGGGGTGGTGCGCATTGTATGGGTGTGTGTTACATTACATTCACTAGTAGGAGTGAGAAAAACATCACGGGGTGGTGCGCATTGTATGGGTGTGTGTTACATTACATTCACTAGTAGGAGTGAGAAAAACATCACGGGGTGGTGCGCATTGTATGGGTGTGTGTTACATTACATTCACTCGTAGGAGTGAGAAAAACATCACGGGGTGGTGCCCATTGTATGGGTGTGTGTTACATTACATTCACTAGTAGGAGTGAGAAAAACATCACGGGGTGGTGCGCATTGTATGGGTGTGTGTTACATTACATTCACTAGTAGGAGTGAGAAAAACATCACGGGGTGGTGCGCATTGTATGGGTCTGTGTTACATTACATTCACAAATAGGAGTGAGAAAAACATCACGGGGTGGTGCGCATTGTATGGGTGTGTGTTACATTACATTCACTAGTAGGAGTGAGAAAAACATCACGGGGTGGTGCGCATTGTATGGGTGTTTGTTACATTAGATTCACTAGTAGGAGTGAGAAAAACATCACGGGGTGGTGCGCATTGTATGGGTGTGTGTTACATTACATTCACTAGTAGGAGTGAGAAAAACATCACGGGGTGGTGCTCATTGTATGGGTGTGTGTTACATTACATTCACTAGTAGGAGTGAGAAAAACATCACGGGGTGGTGCGCATTGTATGGGTGTGTGTTACATTACATTCACTAGTATGAGTGAGAAAAACATCACGGGGTGGTGTGCATTGTATGCGTGTGTGTTACATTAGATTCACTAGTAGGAGTGAGAAAAACATCACGGGGTGGTGCGCATTGTATGGGTGTGTGTTACATTACATTCACTAGTATGAGTGAGAAAAACATCACGGGGTGGTGCGCATTGTATGCGTGTGTGTTACATTAGATTCACTAGTAGGAGTGAGAAAAACATCACGGGGTGGTGCGCATTGTATGGGTGTGTGTTCCATTACATTCACTAGTAGGAGTGAGAAAAACATCACGGGGTGGTGCGCATTGTATGGGTGTGTGTTACATTACATTCACTAGTAGGAGTGAGAAAAACATCACGGGGTGGTGCACATTGTATGGGTGTGTGTTACGTTAGATTCACTAGTAGGAGTGAGAAAAACATCACGGGGTGGTGCGCATTGTATGGGTGTGTGTTACATTACATTCACAAATAGGAGTGAGAAAAACATCACGGGGTGGTGCGCATTGTATGGGTGTGTGTTACATTACATTCACTAGTAGCTGTGAGAAAAACATCACGGGGTGGTGCGCATTGTATGGGTGTGTGTTACATTACATTCACTAGTAGCAGTGAGAAAAATATCACGGGGTGGTGCGCATTGGATGGGTGTGTGTTACATTACATTCACTAGTAGGAGCGAGAAAAACATCACGGGGTGGTGCGCATTGTATGGGTGTGTGTTACATTACATTCACTAGTAGGAGCGAGAAATACATCACGGGGTGGTGCGCATTGTATGGGTGTGTGTTACATTACATTCACTAGTAGGAGCGAGAAAAACATCACGGGGTGGTGCGCATTGTATGGGTGTGTGTTACTTTACATTCACTAGTAGGAGCGAGAAAAACATCACGGGGTGGTGCTCATTGTATGGGTGTGTGTTACATTACATTCACTAGTAGGAGCGAGAAAAACATCACGGGGTGGTGCGCATTGTATGGGTGTGTGTTACATTACATTCACTAGTAGGAGCGAGAAAAACATCACGGGGTGGTGCGCATTGTATGGGTGTGTGTTACATTACATTCACTAGTAGGAGAGAGAAAAACATCACGGGGTGGTGCGCATTGTATGGGTGTTTGTTACATTACATTCACTAGTAGGAGTGAGAAAATCATCACGGGGTGGTGCGCATTTTATGGGTGTGTGTTACATTACATTCACTAGTAGGAGTGAGAAAAACATCACGCGGTGGTGCGCATTGTATGGGTGTGTGTTACATTACATTCACTAGTAGGAGTGAGAAAAACATCACGGGGTGGTGCGCATTGTATGGGTGTGTGTTACATTACATTCACTAGTAGGAGTGAGAAAAACATCAAGGGGTTGTGCGCATTGTATGGGTGTGTGTTACATTACATTCACTAGTAGGAGTGAGAAAAACATCACGGGGTGGTGCGCATTGTATGGGTGTGTGTTACATTACATTCACTAGTAGGAGTGAGAAAATCATCACGGGGTGGTGCGCATTTTATGGGTGTGTGTTACATTACATTCACTAGTAGGAGTGAGAAAAACATCACGGGGTGGTGCGCATTGTATGGGTGTGTGTTATATTACATTCACTAGTAGGAGTGAGAAAAACGTCACGGGGTGGTGCGCATTGTATGGGTGTGTGTTACATTACATTCACTAGTAGGAGTGAGAAAAACGTCACAGGGTGGTGCGCATTGTATGGGTGTGTGTTACATTACATTCACTAGTAGGAGTGAGAAAAACATCACGGGGTGGTGAGCATTGTATGGGTGTGTGTTACATTACATTCACTAGTAGGAGTGAGAAAAACATCACGGGGTGGTGCGCATTGTATGGGTGTGTGCTACATTAGATTCACTAGTAGGAGTGAGAAAAACATCGCGGGGTGGTGCGCATTGTATGGGTGTGTGTTACATTACATTCACTAGTAGGAGTGAGAAAAACATCACGGGGTGGTGCGCATTGTATGGGTGTGTGTTACATTACATTCACTAGTAGGAGTGAGAAAAACATCACGGGGTGGTGCGCATTGTATGGGTGTTTGTTACATTACATTCACTAGTATGAGTGAGAAAAACATCACGGGGTGGTGCGCATTGTATGCGTGTGTGTTACATTAGATTCACTAGTAGGAGTGAGAAAAACATCACGGGGTGGTGCGCATTGTATGGGTGTGTGTTACATTACATTCACTAGTAGGAGTGAGAAAAACATCACGGGGTGGTGCGCATTGTATGGGTGTGTGTTACATTACATTCACTAGTAGGAGTGAGAAAAACATCACGGGGTGGTGCGCATTCTATGGGTGTGTGTTACATTACATTCACTAGTAGGAGTGAGAAAAACATCACGGGGTGGTGCGCATTGTATGGGTGTGTGTTACATTACATTCACTAGTAGGAGTGAGAAAAACATCGCGGGGTGGTGCGCATTGTATGGGTGTTTGTTACATTAGATTCACTAGTAGGAGTGAGAAAAACATCGCGGGGTGGTGCGCATTGTATGGGTGTGTGTTACATTACATTCACTAGTAGGAGTGAGAAAAACATCACGGGGTGGTGCGCATTGTATGGGTGTGTGTTACATTACATTCACTAGTAGGAGTGAGAAAAACATCACGGGGTGGTGCGCATTGTATGGGTGTGTGTTACATTACATTCACTAGTATGAGTGAGAAAAACATCACGGGGTGGTGCGCATTGTATGCGTGTGTGTTACATTAGATTCACTAGTAGGAGTGAGAAAAACATCATGGGGTGGTGCGCATTGTATGGGTGTGTGTTACATTACATTCACTAGTATGAGTGAGAAAAACATCACGGGGTGGTGCGCATTGTATCCGTGTGTGTTACATTAGATTCACTAGTAGGAGTGAGAAAAACATCACGGGGTGGTGCGCATTGTATGGGTGTGTGTTACATTACATTCACTAGTAGGAGTGAGAAAAACATCACGGGGTGGTGCGCATTGTATGGGTGTGTGTTACGTTACATTCACTAGTAGGAGTGAGAAAAACATCACGGGGTGGTGCGCATTGTATGGGTGTGTGTTACGTTAGATTCACTAGTAGGAGTGAGAAAAACATCACGGGGTGGTGCGCATTGTATGGGTGTGTGTTACATTACATTCATTAGTAGGAGTGAGAAAAACATCACGGGGTGGTGCGCATTGTATGGGTGTGTGTTACATTACATTCACTAGTAGGAGTGAGAAAAACATCACGGGGTGGTGCGCATTGTATGGGTGTGTGTTACATTACATTCACTAGTAGGAGTGAGAAAAACATCACGGGGTGGTGCGCATGTATGGGTGTGTGTTACATTAGATTCACTAGTAGGAGTGAGAAAAGCATCACGGGGTGGTGCGCATTGTATGGGTGTGTGTTACATTACATTCACTAGTAGGAGTGAGAAAAACATCACGGGGTGGTGCGCATTGTATGGGTGTGTGTTACATTACATTCACTAGTAGGAGTGAGAAAAACATCACGGGGTGGTGCGCATTGTATGGGTGTGTGTTACATTACATTCACTCGTAGGAGTGAGAAAAACATCACGGGGTGGTGCGCATTGTATGGGTGTGTGTTACATTACATTCACTAGTAGGAGTGAGAAAAACATCACGGGGTGGTGCGCATTGTATGGGTGTGTGTTACATTACATTCACTAGTAGGAGTGAGAAAAACATCACGGGGTGGTGCGCATTGTATGGGTGTGTGTTACATTACATTCACTAGTAGGAGTGAGAAAAACATCACGGGGTGGTGCGCATTGTATGGGTGTGTGTTACATTACATTCACTCGTAGGAGTGAGAAAAACATCACGGGGTGGTGCGCATTGTATGGGTGTGTGTTACATTACATTCACTCGTAGGAGTGAGAAAAACATCACGGGGTGGTGCGCATTGTATGGGTGTGTGTTACATTACCTTCACTCGTAGGAGTGAGAAAAACATCACGGGGTGGTGCGCATTGTATGGGTGTGTGTTACATTACATTCACTAGTAGGAGTGAGAAAAACATCACGGGGTGGTGCGCATTGTATGGGTGTGTGTTACATTACATTCACTAGTAGGAGTGTGAAAAACATCACGGGGTGGTGCGCATTGTATGGGTGTGAGTTACATTAGATTCACTAGTAGGAGTGAGAAAAACATCACGGGGTGGTGCGCGTTGTATGGGTGTGTGTTACATTACATTCACTAGTAGGAGTGAGAAAAACATCACGGGGTGGTGCGTGTTGTATGGGTGTGTGTTACGTTACATTCACTAGTAGGAGTGAGAAAAACATCACGGGGTGGTGCGCATTGTATGGGTGTGTGTTACGTTAGATTCACTAGTAGGAGTGAGAAAAACATCACGGGGTGGTGCGCATTGTATGGGTGTGTGTTACGTTAGATTCACTAGTAGGAGTGAGAAAAACATCACGGGGTGGTGCGCATTGTATGGGTGTGTGTTACATTACATTCACTAGTAGGAGTGAGAAAAACATCACGGGGTGGTGCGCATTGTATGGGTGTTTGTTACATTAGATTCACTAGTAGGAGTGAGAAAAACATCACGGGGTGGTGCGCATTGTATGGCTGTGTGTTACATTACATTCACTAGTAGGAGTGAGAAAAACATCACGGGGTGGTGCGCATTGTATGGGTGTGTGTTACATTACATTCACTAGTAGGAGTGAGAAAAACATCACGGGATGGTGCGCATTGTATGGGTGTTTGTTACATTAGATTCACTAGTAGGAGTGAGAAAAACATCGCGGGGTGGTGCGCATTGTATGGGTGTGTGTTACATTACATTCACTAGTAGGAGTGAGAAAAACATCACGGGGTGGTGCGCATTGTATGGGTGTGTGTTACATTACATTCACTAGTAGGAGTGAGAAAAACATCACGGGTTGGTGCGCATTGTATGGGTGTGTGTTACATTACATTCACTAGTATGAGTGAGAAAAACATCACGGGGTGGTGCGCATTTTATGCGTGTGTGTTACATTAGATTCACTAGTAGGAGTGAGAAAAACATCACGGGGTGGTGCGCATTGTATGGGTGTGTGTTACATTACATTCACTAGTAGGAGTGAGAAAAACATCACGGGGTGGTGCGCATTGTATGCGTGTGTGTTACATTAGATTCACTAGTAGGAGTGAGAAAAACATCGCGGGGTGGTGCGCATTGTATGGGTGTGTGTTACATTACATTCACTAGTATGAGTGAGAAAAACATCACGGGGTGGTGCGCATTGTATGGGTGTGTGTTACATTAGATTCACTAGTAGGAGTGAGAAAAACAACGCGGGGTGGTGCGCATTGTATGGGTGTGTGTTACATTACATTCACTAGTAGTAGTGAGAAAAACATCACGGGGTGGTGCGCATTGTATGGGTGTGTGTTACATTACATTCACTAGTAGGAGTGAGAAAACCATCACGGGGTGGTGCGCATTGTATGGGTGTTTGTTACATTACATTCACTAGTATGAATGAGAAAAACATCACGGGGTGGTGCGCATTGTATGCGTGTGTGTTACATTAGATTCACTAGTAGGAGTGAGAAAAACATCACGGGGTGGTGCGCATTGTAGGGGTGTGTGTTACATTACATTCACTAGTATGAGTGAGAAAAACATCACGGGGTGGTGCGCATTGTATGCGTGTGTGTTACATTAGATTCACTAGTAGGAGTGAGAAAAACATCACGGGGTGGTGCGCATTGTATGGGTTTGTGTTACATTCACTAGTAGGAGTGAGAAAAACATCACGGGGTGGTGCGCATTGTATGGGTGTGTGTTACATTACATTCACTAGTAGGAGTGAGAAAAACATCACGGGGTGGTGCGCATTGTATGGGTGTGTGTTACGTTAGATTCACTAGTAGGAGTGAGAAAAACATCATGGGGTGGTGCGCATTGTATGGGTGTGTGTTACATTACATTCACTAGTAGGAGTGAGAAAAACATCACGGGGTGGTGCGCATTGTATGGATGTGTGTTACATTACATTCACTAGTAGGAGTGAGAAAAACATCACGGGGTGGTGCGCATTGTAGGGGTGTGTGTTACATTACATTCACTAGTAGGAGTGAGAAAAACATCACGGGGTGGTGCGCATTGTATGGGTGTGTGTTACATTAGATTCACTAGTAGGAGTGAGAAAAGCATCACGGGGTGGTGCGCATTGTATGGGTGTGTGTTACATTACATTCACTAGTAGGAGTGAGAAAAACATCACGGGGTGGTGCGCATTGTATGCGTGTGTGTTACATTAGATTCACTAGTAGGAGTGAGAAAAACATCATGGGGTGGTGCGCATTGTATGGGTGTGTGTTACATTACATTCACTAGTATGAGTGAGAAAAACATCACGGGGTGGTGCGCATTGTATCCGTGTGTGTTACATTAGATTCACTAGTAGGAGTGAGAAAAACATCACGGGGTGGTGCGCATTGTATGGGTGTGTGTTACATTACATTCACTAGTAGGAGTGAGAAAAACATCACGGGGTGGTGCGCATTGTATGGGTGTGTGTTACATTACATTCACTAGTAGGAGTGAGAAAAACATCACGGGGTGGTGCGCATTGTATGGGTGTGTGTTACGTTAGATTCACTAGTAGGAGTGAGAAAAACATCACGGGGTGGTGCGCATTGTATGGGTGTGTGTTACATTACATTCATTAGTAGGAGTGAGAAAAACATCACGGGGTGGTGCGCATTGTATGGGTGTGTGTTACATTACATTCACTAGTAGGAGTGAGAAAAACATCACGGGGTGGTGCGCATTGTATGGGTGTGTGTTACATTACATTCACTAGTAGGAGTGAGAAAAACATCACGGGGTGGTGCGCATGTATGGGTGTGTGTTACATTAGATTCACGAGTAGGAGTGAGAAAAGCATCACGGGGTGGTGCGCATTGTATGGGTGTGTGTTACATTACATTCACTAGTAGGAGTGAGAAAAACATCACGGGGTGGTGCGCATTGTATGGGTGTGTGTTACATTACATTCACTAGTAGGAGTGAGAAAAACATCACGGGGTGGTGCGCATTGTATGGGTGTGTGTTACATTACATTCACTCGTAGGAGTGAGAAAAACATCACGGGGTGGTGCGCATTGTATGGGTGTGTGTTACATTACATTCACTAGTAGGAGTGAGAAAAACATCACGGGGTGGTGCGCATTGTATGGGTGTGTGTTACATTACATTCACTAGTAGGAGTGAGAAAAACATCACGGGGTGGTGCGCATTGTATGGGTGTGTGTTACATTACATTCACTAGTAGGAGTGAGAAAAACATCACGGGGTGGTGCGCATTGTATGGGTGTGTGTTACATTAGATTCACTAGTAGGAGTGAGAAAAACATCACGGGGTGGTGCGCATTGTATGGGTGTGTGTTACATTACATTCACTCGTAGGAGTGAGAAAAACATCACGGGGTGGTGCGCATTGTATGGGTGTGTGTTACATTACCTTCACTCGTAGGAGTGAGAAAAACATCACGGGGTGGTGCGCATTGTATGGGTGTGTGTTACATTACATTCACTAGTAGGAGTGAGAAAAACATCACGGGGTGGTGCGCATTGTATGGGTGTGTGTTACATTACATTCACTAGTAGGAGTGTGAAAAACATCACGGGGTGGTGCGCATTGTATGGGTGTGAGTTACATTAGATTCACTAGTAGGAGTGAGAAAAACATCACGGGGTGGTGCGCGTTGTATGGGTGTGTGTTACATTACATTCACTAGTAGGAGTGAGAAAAACATCACGGGGTGGTGCGTGTTGTATGGGTGTGTGTTACGTTACATTCACTAGTAGGAGTGAGAAAAACATCACGGGGTGGTGCGCATTGTATGGGTGTGTGTTACGTTAGATTCACTAGTAGGAGTGAGAAAAACATCACGGGGTGGTGCGCATTGTATGGGTGTGTGTTACGTTAGATTCACTAGTAGGAGTGAGAAAAACATCACGGGGTGGTGCGCATTGTATGGGTGTGTGTTACATTACATTCACTAGTAGGAGTGAGAAAAACATCACGGGGTGGTGCGCATTGTATGGGTGTTTGTTACATTAGATTCACTAGTAGGAGTGAGAAAAACATCACGGGGTGGTGCGCATTGTATGGCTGTGTGTTACATTACATTCACTAGTAGGAGTGAGAAAAACATCACGGGGTGGTGCGCATTGTATGGGTGTGTGTTACATTACATTCACTAGTAGGAGTGAGAAAAACATCACGGGGTGGTGCGCATTGTATGGGTGTTTGTTACATTAGATTCACTAGTAGGAGTGAGAAAAACATCGCGGGGTGGTGCGCATTGTATGGGTGTGTGTTACATTACATTCACTAGTAGGAGTGAGAAAAACATCACGGGGTGGTGCGCATTGTATGGGTGTGTGTTACATTACATTCACTAGTAGGAGTGAGAAAAACATCACGGGGTGGTGCGCATTGTATGGGTGTGTGTTACATTACATTCACTAGTATGAGTGAGAAAAACATCACGGGGTGGTGCGCATTGTATGCGTGTGTGTTACATTAGATTCACTAGTAGGAGTGAGAAAAACATCACGGGGTGGTGCGCATTGTATGGGTGTGTGTTACATTACATTCACTAGTAGGAGTGAGAAAAACATCACGGGGTGGTGCGCATTGTATGCGTGTGTGTTACATTAGATTCACTAGTAGGAGTGAGAAAAACATCGCGGGGTGGTGCGCATTGTATGGGTGTGTGTTACATTACATTCACTAGTATGAGTGAGAAAAACATCACGGGGTGGTGCGCATTGTATGGGTGTGTGTTACATTAGATTCACTAGTAGGAGTGAGAAAAACATCGCGGGGTGGTGCGCATTGTATGGGTGTGTGTTACATTACATTCACTAGTAGGAGTGAGAAAAACATCACGGGGTGGTGCGCATTGTATGGGTGTGTGTTACATTACATTCACTAGTAGGAGTGAGAAAACCATCACGGGGTGGTGCGCATTGTATGGGTGTTTGTTACATTACATTCACTAGTATGAATGAGAAAAACATCACGGGGTGGTGCGCATTGTATGCGTGTGTGTTACATTAGATTCACTAGTAGGAGTGAGAAAAACATCACGGGGTGGTGCGCATTGTAGGGGTGTGTGTTACATTACATTCACTAGTATAAGTGAGAAAAACATCACGGGGTGGTGTGCATTGTATGCGTGTGTGTTACATTAGATTCACTAGTAGGAGTGAGAAAAACATCACGGGGTGGTGCGCATTGTATGGGTTTGTGTTACATTCACTAGTAGGAGTGAGAAAAACATCACGGGGTGGTGCGCATTGTATGGGTGTGTGTTACATTACATTCACTAGTAGGAGTGAGAAAAACATCACGGGGTGGTGCGCATTGTATGGGTGTGTGTTACATTAGATTCACTAGTAGGAGTGAGAAAAACATCACGGGGTGGTGCGCATTGTATGGGTGTGTGTTACATTACATTCACTAGTAGGAGTGAGAAAAACATCACGGGGTGGTGCGCATTGTATGGGTGTGTGTTACATTACATTCACTCGTAGGAGTGAGAAAAACATCACGGGGTGGTGCGCATTGTATGGGTGTGTGTTACATTACCTTCACTCGTAGGAGTGAGAAAAACATCACGGGGTGGTGCGCATTGTATGGGTGTGTGTTACATTACATTCACTAGTAGGAGTGAGAAAAACATCACGGGGTGGTGCGCATTGTATGGGTGTGTGTTACATTACATTCACTAGTAGGAGTGTGAAAAACATCACGGGGTGGTGCGCATTGTATGGGTGTGAGTTACATTAGATTCACTAGTAGGAGTGAGAAAAACATCACGGGGTGGTGCGCGTTGTATGGGTGTGTGTTACATTACATTCACTAGTAGGAGTGAGAAAAACATCACGGGGTGGTGCGTGTTGTATGGGTGTGTGTTACGTTACATTCACTAGTAGGAGTGAGAAAAACATCACGGGGTGGTGCGCATTGTATGGGTGTGTGTTACGTTGGATTCACTAGTAGGAGTGAGAAAAACATCACGGGGTGGTGCGCATTGTATGGGTGTGTGTTACGTTAGATTCACTAGTAGGAGTGAGAAAAACATCACGGGGTGGTGCGCATTGTATGGGTGTGTGTTACATTACATTCACTAGTAGGAGTGAGAAAAACATCACGGGGTGGTGCGCATTGTATGGGTGTTTGTTACATTAGATTCACTAGTAGGAGTGAGAAAAACATCACGGGGTGGTGCGCATTGTATGGCTGTGTGTTACATTACATTCACTAGTAGGAGTGAGAAAAACATCACGGGGTGGTGCGCATTGTATGGGTGTGTGTTACATTACATTCACTAGTAGGAGTGAGAAAAACATCACGGGGTGGTGCGCATTGTATGGGTGTTTGTTACATTAGATTCACTAGTAGGAGTGAGAAAAACATCGCGGGGTGGTGCGCATTGTATGGGTGTGTGTTACATTACATTCACTAGTAGGAGTGAGAAAAACATCACGGGGTGGTGCGCATTGTATGGGTGTGTGTTACATTACATTCACTAGTAGGAGTGAGAAAAACATCACGGGGTGGTGCGCATTGTATGGGTGTGTGTTACATTACATTCACTAGTATGAGTGAGAAAAACATCACGGGGTGGTGCGCATTGTATGCGTGTGTGTTACATTAGATTCACTAGTAGGAGTGAGAAAAACATCACGGGGTGGTGCGCATTGTATGGGTGTGTGTTACATTACATTCACTAGTAGGAGTGAGAAAAACATCACGGGGTGGTGCGCATTGTATGCGTGTGTGTTACATTAGATTCACTAGTAGGAGTGAGAAAAACATCGCGGGGTGGTGCGCATTGTATGGGTGTGTGTTACATTACATTCACTAGTATGAGTGAGAAAAACATCACGGGGTGGTGCGCATTGTATGGGTGTGTGTTACATTAGATTCACTAGTAGGAGTGAGAAAAACATCGCGGGGTGGTGCGCATTGTATGGGTGTGTGTTACATTACATTCACTAGTAGGAGTGAGAAAAACATCACGGGGTGGTGCGCATTGTATGGGTGTGTGTTACATTACATTCACTAGTAGGAGTGAGAAAACCATCACGGGGTGGTGCGCATTGTATGGGTGTTTGTTACATTACATTCACTAGTATGAATGAGAAAAACATCACGGGGTGGTGCGCATTGTATGCGTGTGTGTTACATTAGATTCACTAGTAGGAGTGAGAAAAACATCACGGGGTGGTGCGCATTGTAGGGGTGTGTGTTACATTACATTCACTAGTATAAGTGAGAAAAACATCACGGGGTGGTGCGCATTGTATGCGTGTGTGTTACATTAGATTCACTAGTAGGAGTGAGAAAAACATCACGGGGTGGTGCGCATTGTATGGGTTTGTGTTACATTCACTAGTAGGAGTGAGAAAAACATCACGGGGTGGTGCGCATTGTATGGGTGTGTGTTACATTACATTCACTAGTAGGAGTGAGAAAAACATCACGGGGTGGTGCGCATTGTATGGGTGTGTGTTACGTTAGATTCACTAGTAGGAGTGAGAAAAACATCACGGGGTGGTGCGCATTGTATGGGTGTGTGTTACATTACATTCACTAGTAGGAGTGAGAAAAACATCACGGGGTGGTGCGCATTGTATGGATGTGTGTTACATTACATTCACTAGTAGCAGTGAGAAAAACATCACGGGGTGGTGCGCATTGTAGGGGTGTGTGTTACATTACATTCACTAGTAGGAGTGAGAAAAACATCACGGGGTGGTGCGCATTGTATGGGTGTGTGTTACATTAGATTCACTAGTAGGAGTGAGAAAAGCATCACGGGGTGGTGCGCATTGTATGGGTGTGTGTTACATTACATTCACTAGTAGGAGTGAGAAAAACATCACGGGGTGGTGCGCATTGTATGGGTGTGTGTTACATTACATTCACTAGTAGGAGTGAGAAAAACATCACGGGGTGGTGCGCATTGTATGGGTGTGTGTTACATTACATTCACTCGTAGGAGTGAGAAAAACATCACGGGGTGGTGCCCATTGTATGGGTGTGTGTTACATTACATTCACTAGTAGGAGTGAGAAAAACATCACGGGGTGGTGCGCATTGTATGGGTGTGTGTTACATTACATTCACTAGTAGGAGTGAGAAAAACATCACGGGGTGGTGCGCATTGTATGGGTCTGTGTTACATTACATTCACAAATAGGAGTGAGAAAAACATCACGGGGTGGTGCGCATTGTATGGGTGTGTGTTACATTACATTCACTAGTAGGAGTGAGAAAAACATCACGGGGTGGTGCGCATTGTATGGGTGTTTGTTACATTAGATTCACTAGTAGGAGTGAGAAAAACATCACGGGGTGGTGCGCATTGTATGGGTGTGTGTTACATTACATTCACTAGTAGGAGTGAGAAAAACATCACGGGGTGGTGCTCATTGTATGGGTGTGTGTTACATTACATTCACTAGTAGGAGTGAGAAAAACATCACGGGGTGGTGCGCATTGTATGGGTGTGTGTTACATTACATTCACTAGTATGAGTGAGAAAAACATCACGGGGTGGTGCGCATTGTATGCGTGTGTGTTACATTAGATTCACTAGTAGGAGTGAGAAAAACATCACGGGGTGGTGCGCATTGTATGGGTGTGTGTTACATTACATTCACTAGTATGAGTGAGAAAAACATCACGGGGTGGTGCGCATTGTATGCGTGTGTGTTACATTAGATTCACTAGTAGGAGTGAGAAAAACATCACGGGGTGGTGCGCATTGTATGGGTGTGTGTTCCATTACATTCACTAGTAGGAGTGAGAAAAACATCACGGGGTGGTGCGCATTGTATGGGTGTGTGTTACATTACATTCACTAGTAGGAGTGAGAAAAACATCACGGGGTGGTGCACATTGTATGGGTGTGTGTTACGTTAGATTCACTAGTAGGAGTGAGAAAAACATCACGGGGTGGTGCGCATTGTATGGGTGTGTGTTACATTACATTCACAAATAGGAGTGAGAAAAACATCACGGGGTGGTGCGCATTGTATGGGTGTGTGTTACATTACATTCACTAGTAGCTGTGAGAAAAACATCACGGGGTGGTGCGCATTGTATGGGTGTGTGTTACATTACATTCACTAGTAGCAGTGAGAAAAATATCACGGGGTGGTGCGCATTGTATGGGTGTGTGTTACATTACATTCACTAGTAGGAGCGAGAAAAACATCACGGGGTGGTGCGCATTGTATGGGTGTGTGTTACATTACATTCACTAGTAGGAGCGAGAAATACATCACGGGGTGGTGCGCATTGTATGGGTGTGTGTTACATTACATTCACTAGTAGGAGCGAGAAAAACATCACGGGGTGGTGCGCATTGTATGGGTGTGTGTTACTTTACATTCACTAGTAGGAGCGAGAAAAACATCACGGGGTGGTGCTCATTGTATGGGTGTGTGTTACATTACATTCACTAGTAGGAGCGAGAAAAACATCACGGGGTGGTGCGCATTGTATGGGTGTGTGTTACATTACATTCACTAGTAGGAGCGAGAAAAACATCACGGGGTGGTGCGCATTGTATGGGTGTGTGTTACATTACATTCACTAGTAGGAGAGAGAAAAACATCACGGGGTGGTGCGCATTGTATGGGTGTGTGTTACATTACATTCACTAGTAGGAGTGAGAAAAACATCACGGGGTGGTGCGCATTGCATGGGTGTGTGTTACATTACATTCACTAGTAGGAGTGAGAAAAACATCACGGGGTGGTGCGCATTGTATGGGTGTGTGTTACGTTAGATTCACTAGTAGGAGTGAGAAAAACATCACGGGGTGGTGCGCATTGTATGGGTGTGTGTTGCATTACATTCACTAGTAGGAGTGAGAAAAACATCACGGGGTGGTGCGCATTGTATGGGTGTGTGTTACATTACATTCACTCGTAGGAGTGAGAAAAACATCACGGGGTGGTGCCCATTGTATGGGTGTGTGTTACATTACATTCACTAGTAGGAGTGAGAAAAACATCACGGGGTGGTGCGCATTGTATGGGTGTGTGTTACATTACATTCACTAGTAGGAGTGAGAAAAACATCACGGGGTGGTGCGCATTGTATGGGTGTGTGTTACATTACATTCACAAATAGGAGTGAGAAAAACATCACGGGGTGGTGCGCATTGTATGGGTGTGTGTTACATTACATTCACTAGTAGGAGTGAGAAAAACATCACGGGGTGATGCGCATTGTATGGGTGTTTGTTACATTAGATTCACTAGTAAGAGTGAGAAAATCATCACGGGGTGGTGCGCATTGTATGGGTGTGTGTTACATTACATTCACTAGTAGGAGTGAGAAAAACATCACGGGGTGGTGCGCATTGTATGGGTGTTTGTTACATTAGATTCACTAGTAGGAGGAGAAAATCATCACGGGGTGGTGCGCATTGTATGGGTGTGTGTTACATTACATTCACTAGTAGGAGTGAGAAAAACATCACGGGGTGGTGCGCATTGTATGGGTGTGTGTTACATTACATTCACTAGTAGGAGTGAGAAAAACATCACGGGGTGGTGCGCATTGTATGGGTGTGTATTACATTACATTCACTAGTAGGAGTGAAAAAAACATCACGGGGTGGTGCGCATTGTATGGGTGTGTGTTACATTACATTCACTAGTAGGAGTGAGAAAAACGTCACGGGGTGGTGCGCATTGTATGGGTGTGTGTTACATTACATTCACTAGTAGGAGTGAGAAAAACGTCACGGGGTGGTGCGCATTGTATGGATGTGTGTTACATTACATTCACTAGTAGGAGTGAGAAAAACATCACGGGGTGGTGCGCATTGTATGGGTGTGTGTTACATTACATTCACTAGTAGGAGTGAGAAAAACATCACGGGGAGGTGCGCATTGTATGGGTGTGTGTTACATTAGATTCACTAGTAGGAGTGAGAAAAACATCACGGGGTGGTGCGCATTGTATGGGTGTGTGTTACATTACATTCACTAGTAGGAGTGAGAAAAACATCACGGGGTGGTGCGCATTGTATGGGTGTGTGTTACATTACATTCACTAGTAGGAGTGAGAAAAACATCACGGGGTGGTGCGCATTGTATGGGTGTGTGTTACATTACATTCACTAGTAGGAGTGAGAAAAACATCACGGGGTGGTGCGTATTGTATGGGTGTGTGTTACGTTAGATTCACTAGTAGGAGTGAGAAAAACATCACGGGGTGGTGCGCATTGTATGGGTGTGTGTTACATTAGATTCACTAGTAGGAGTGAGAAAAACATCACGGGGTGGTGCGCATTGTATGGGTGTGTGTTACATTACATTCACTAGTAGGAGTGAGAAAAACATCACGGGGTGGTGCGCATTGTATGGGTGTGTGTTACATTACATTCACTAGTAGGAGTGAGAAAAACATCACGGGGTGGTGCGCATTGTATGGGTGTGTGTTACGTTAGATTCACTAGTAGGAGTGAGAAAAACATCACGGGGTGGTGCGCATTGTATGGGTGTGTGTTACATTACATTCACTAGTAGGAGTGAGAAAAACATCACGGGGTGGTGCGCATTGTATGGATGTGTGTTACATTACATTCACCAGTAGGAGTGAGAAAAACATCACGGGGTGGTGCGCATTGTATGGGTGTGTGTTACATTACATTCACTAGTAGGAGTGAGAAAATCATCACGGGGTGGTGCGCATTGTATGGGTGTGTGTTACATTAGATTCACTAGTAGGAGTGAGAAAAGCATCACGGGGTGGTGCGCATTGTATGGGTGTGTGTTACATTACATTCACTCGTAGGAGTGAGAAAAACATCACGGGGTGGTGCGCATTGTATGGGTGTGTGTTACATTACATTCACTAGTAGGAGTGAGAAAAACATCACGGGGGGTGCCCATTGTATGGGTGTGTGTTACATTACATTCACTAGTAGGAGTGAGAAAAACATCACGGGGTGGTGCCCATTGTATGGGTGTGTGTTACATTACATTCACTAGTAGGAGTGAGAAAAACATCACGGGGTGGTGCGCATTGTATGGGTGTGTGTTACATTACATTCACAAATAGGAGTGAGAAAAACATCACGGGGTGGTGCGCATTGTATGGGTGTGTGTTACATTACATTCACTAGTAGGAGTGAGAAAAACATCACGTGGTGGTGCGCATTGTATGGGTGTTTGTTACATTAGATTCACTAGTAAGAGTGAGAAAATCATCACGGGGTGGTGCGCATTGTATGGGTGTGTGTTACATTACATTCACTAGTAGGAGTGAGAAAAACATCACGGGGTGGTGCGCATTGTATGGGTGTTTGTTACATTAGATTCACTAGTAGGAGGAGAAAATCATCACGGGGTGGTGCGCATTGTATGGGTGTGTGTTACATTACATTCACTAGTAGGAGTGAGAAAAACATCACGGGGTGGTGCGCATTGTATGGGTGTGTGTTACATTACATTCACTAGTATGAGTGAGAAAAACATCACGGGGTGGTGCGCATTGTATGCGTGTGTGTTACATTAGATTCACTAGTAGGAGTGAGAAAAACATCACGGGGTGGTGCGCATTGTATGGGTGTGTGTTACATTACATTCACTAGTATGAGTGAGAAAAACATCACGGGGTGGTGCGCATTGTATGCGTGTGTGTTACATTAGATTCACTAGTAGGAGTGAGAAAAACATCACGGGGTGGTGCGCATTGTATGGGTGTGTGTTCCATTACATTCACTAGTAGGAGTGAGAAAAACATCACGGGGTGGTGCGCATTGTATGGGTGTGTGTTACATTACATTCACTAGTAGGAGTGAGAAAAACATCACGGGGTGGTGCGCATTGTATGGGTGTGTGTTACGTTAGATTCACTAGTAGGAGTGAGAAAAACATCACGGGGTGGTGCGCATTGTATGGGTGCGTGTTACATTAGATTCACTAGTAGGAGTGAGAAAATCATCACGGGGTGGTGCGCATTGTATGGGTGTGTGTTACATTACATTCACTAGTAGGAGTGAGAAAAACATCACGGGGTGGTGCGCATTGTATGGGTGTGTGTTACATTACATTCACTAGTAGGAGTGAGAAAAACATCACGGGGTGGTGCGCATTGTATGGGTGTGTGTTACGTTAGATTCACTAGTAGGAGTGAGAAAACATCACGGGGTGGTGCGCATTGTATGGGTGTGTGTTACATTACATTCACTAGTAGGAGTGAGAAAAACATCACGGGGTGGTGCGCATTGTATGGGTGTGTGTTACATTACATTCACTCGTAGGAGTGAGAAAAACATCACGGGGTGGTGCCCATTGTATGGGTGTGTGTTACATTACATTCACTAGTAGGAGTGAGAAAAACATCACGGGGTGGTGCGCATTGTATGGGTGTGTGTTACATTACATTCACTAGTAGGAGTGAGAAAAACATCACGGGGTGGTGCGCATTGTATGGGTGTGTGTTACATTACATTCACAAATAGGAGTGAGAAAAACATCACGGGGTGGTGCGCATTGTATGGGTGTGTGTTACATTACATTCACTAGTAGGAGTGAGAAAAACATCACGGGGTGATGCGCATTGTATGGGTGTTTGTTACATTAGATTCACTAGTAAGAGTGAGAAAATCATCACGGGGTGGTGCGCATTGTATGGGTGTGTGTTACATTACATTCACTAGTAGGAGTGAGAAAAACATCACGGGGTGGTGCGCATTGTATGGGTGTTTGTTACATTAGATTCACTAGTAGGAGGAGAAAATCATCACGGGGTGGTGCGCATTGTATGGGTGTGTGTTACATTACATTCACTAGTAGGAGTGAGAAAAACATCACGGGGTGGTGCGCATTGTATGGGTGTGTGTTACATTACATTCACTAGTAGGAGTGAGAAAAACATCACGGGGTGGTGCGCATTGTATGGGTGTGTATTACATTACATTCACTAGTAGGAGTGAGAAAAACATCACGGGGTGGTGCGCATTGTATGGGTGTGTGTTACATTACATTCACTAGTAGGAGTGAGAAAAACGTCACGGGGTGGTGCGCATTGTATGGGTGTGTGTTACATTACATTCACTAGTAGGAGTGAGAAAAACGTCACGGGGTGGTGCGCATTGTATGGATGTGTGTTACATTACATTCACTAGTAGGAGTGAGAAAAACATCACGGGGTGGTGCGCATTGTATGGGTGTGTGTTACATTACATTCACTAGTAGGAGTGAGAAAAACATCACGGGGAGGTGCGCATTGTATGGGTGTGTGTTACATTAGATTCACTAGTAGGAGTGAGAAAAACATCACGGGGTGGTGCGCATTGTATGGGTGTGTGTTACATTACATTCACTAGTAGGAGTGAGAAAAACATCACGGGGTGGTGCGCATTGTATGGGTGTGTGTTACATTACATTCACTAGTAGGAGTGAGAAAAACATCACGGGGTGGTGCGCATTGTATGGGTGTGTGTTACATTACATTCACTAGTAGGAGTGAGAAAAACATCACGGGGTGGTGCGCATTGTATGGGTGTGTGTTACGTTAGATTCACTAGTAGGAGTGAGAAAAACATCACGGGGTGGTGCGCATTGTATGGGTGTGTGTTACATTAGATTCACTAGTAGGAGTGAGAAAAACATCACGGGGTGGTGCGCATTGTATGGGTGTGTGTTACATTACATTCACTAGTAGGAGTGAGAAAAACATCACGGGGTGGTGCGCATTGTATGGGTGTGTGTTACATTACATTCACTAGTAGGAGTGAGAAAAACATCACGGGGTGGTGCGCATTGTATGGGTGTGTGTTACGTTAGATTCACTAGTAGGAGTGAGAAAAACATCACGGGGTGGTGCGCATTGTATGGGTGTGTGTTACATTACATTCACTCGTAGGAGTGAGAAAAACATCACGGGGTGGTGCGCATTGTATGGATGTGTGTTACATTACATTCACCAGTAGGAGTGAGAAAAACATCACGGGGTGGTGCGCATTGTATGGGTGTGTGTTACATTACATTCACTAGTAGGAGTGAGAAAAACATCACGGGGTGGTGCGCATTGTATGGGTGTGTGTTACATTAGATTCACTAGTAGGAGTGAGAAAAGCATCACGGGGTGGTGCGCATTGTATGGGTGTGTGTTACATTACATTCACTCGTAGGAGTGAGAAAAACATCACGGGGTGGTGCGCATTGTATGGGTGTGTGTTACATTACATTCACTAGTAGGAGTGAGAAAAACATCACGGGGTGGTGCGCATTGTATGTGTGTGTGTTACATTACATTCACTCGTAGGAGTGAGAAAAACATCACGGGGTGGTGCCCATTGTATGGGTGTGTGTTACATTACATTCACTAGTAGGAGTGAGAAAAACATCACGGGGTGGTGCCCATTGTATGTGTGTGTGTTACATTACATTCACTAGTAGGAGTGAGAAAAACATCACGGGGTGGTGCGCATTGTATGGGTGTGTGTTACATTACATTCACAAATAGGAGTGAGAAAAACATCACGGGGTGGTGCGCATTGTATGGGTGTGTGTTACATTACATTCACTAGTAGGAGTGAGAAAAACATCACGTGGTGGTGCGCATTGTATGGGTGTTTGTTACATTAGATTCACTAGTAAGAGTGAGAAAATCATCACGGGGTGGTGCGCATTGTATGGGTGTGTGTTACATTACATTCACTAGTAGGAGTGAGAAAAACATCACGGGGTGGTGCGCATTGTATGGGTGTTTGTTACATTAGATTCACTAGTAGGAGGAGAAAATCATCACGGGGTGGTGCGCATTGTATGGGTGTGTGTTACATTACATTCACTTGTAGGAGTGAGAAAAACATCACGGGGTGGTGCTCATTGTATGGGTGTGTGTTACATTACATTCACTAGTAGGAGTGAGAAAAACATCACGGGGTGGTGCGCATTGTATGGGTGTGTGTTACATTACATTCACTAGTAGGAGTGAGAAAAACATCACGGGGTGGTGCGCATTGTATGTGTGTGTGTTACATTACATTCACAAATAGGAGTGAGAAAAACATCACGGGGTGGTGCGCATTGTATGGGTGTGTGTTACATTACATTCACTAGTAGGAGTGAGAAAAACATCACGGGGTGATGCGCATTGTATGGGTGTTTGTTACATTAGATTCACTAGTAAGAGTGAGAAAATCATCACGGGGTGGTGCGCATTGTATGGGTGTGTGTTACATTACATTCACTAGTAGGAGTGAGAAAAACATCACGGGGTGGTGCGCATTGTATGGGTGTTTGTTACATTAGATTCACTAGTAGGAGGAGAAAATCATCACGGGGTGGTGCGCATTGTATGGGTGTGTGTTACATTACATTCACTAGTAGGAGTGAGAAAAACATCACGGGGTGGTGCGCATTGTATGGGTGTGTGTTACATTACATTCACTAGTAGGAGTGAGAAAAACATCACGGGGTGGTGCGCATTGTATGGGTGTGTATTACATTACATTCACTAGTAGGAGTGAGAAAAACATCACGGGGTGGTGCGCATTGTATGGGTGTGTGTTACATTACATTCACTAGTAGGAGTGAGAAAAACGTCACGGGGTGGTGCGCATTGTATGGGTGTGTGTTACATTACATTCACTAGTAGGAGTGAGAAAAACGTCACGGGGTGGTGCGCATTGTATGGATGTGTGTTACATTACATTCACTAGTAGGAGTGAGAAAAACATCACGGGGTGGTGCGCATTGTATGGGTGTGTGTTACATTACATTCACTAGTAGGAGTGAGAAAAACATCACGGGGAGGTGCGCATTGTATGGGTGTGTGTTACATTAGATTCACTAGTAGGAGTGAGAAAAACATCACGGGGTGGTGCGCATTGTATGGGTGTGTGTTACATTACATTCACTAGTAGGAGTGAGAAAAACATCACGGGGTGGTGCGCATTGTATGGGTGTGTGTTACATTACATTCACTAGTAGGAGTGAGAAAAACATCACGGGGTGGTGCGCATTGTATGGGTGTGTGTTACATTACATTCACTAGTAGGAGTGAGAAAAACATCACGGGGTGGTGCGCATTGTATGGGTGTGTGTTACGTTAGATTCACTAGTAGGAGTGAGAAAAACATCACGGGGTGGTGCGCATTGTATGGGTGTGTGTTACATTAGATTCACTAGTAGGAGTGAGAAAAACATCACGGGGTGGTGCGCATTGTATGGGTGTGTGTTACATTACATTCACTAGTAGGAGTGAGAAAAACATCACGGGGTGGTGCGCATTGTATGGGTGTGTGTTACATTACATTCACTAGTAGGAGTGAGAAAAACATCACGGGGTGGTGCGCATTGTATGGGTGTGTGTTACGTTAGATTCACTAGTAGGAGTGAGAAAAACATCACGGGGTGGTGCGCATTGTATGGGTGTGTGTTACATTACATTCACTAGTAGGAGTGAGAAAAACATCACGGGGTGGTGCGCATTGTATGGATGTGTGTTACATTACATTCACCAGTAGGAGTGAGAAAAACATCACGGGGTGGTGCGCATTGTATGGGTGTGTGTTACATTACATTCACTAGTAGGAGTGAGAAAAACATCACGGGGTGGTGCGCATTGTATGGGTGTGTGTTACATTAGATTCACTAGTAGGAGTGAGAAAAGCATCACGGGGTGGTGCGCATTGTATGGGTGTGTGTTACATTACATTCACTCGTAGGAGTGAGAAAAACATCACGGGGTGGTGCGCATTGTATGGGTGTGTGTTACATTACATTCACTAGTAGGAGTGAGAAAAACATCACGGGGTGGTGCGCATTGTATGTGTGTGTGTTACATTACATTCACTCGTAGGAGTGAGAAAAACATCACGGGGTGGTGCCCATTGTATGGGTGTGTGTTACATTACATTCACTAGTAGGAGTGAGAAAAACATCACGGGGTGGTGCCCATTGTATGGGTGTGTGTTACATTACATTCACTAGTAGGAGTGAGAAAAACATCACGGGGTGGTGCGCATTGTATGGGTGTGTGTTACATTACATTCACAAATAGGAGTGAGAAAAACATCACGGAGTGGTGCGCATTGTATGGGTGTGTGTTACATTACATTCACTAGTAGGAGTGAGAAAAACATCACGTGGTGGTGCGCATTGTATGGGTGTTTGTTACATTAGATTCACTAGTAAGAGTGAGAAAATCATCACGGGGTGGTGCGCATTGTATGGGTGTGTGTTACATTACATTCACTAGTAGGAGTGAGAAAAACATCACGGGGTGGTGCGCATTGTATGGGTGTGTGTTACATTACATTCACTAGTAGGAGTGAGAAAAACATCACGGGGTGGTGCGCATTGTATGGGTGTGTGTTACATTACATTCACTAGTAGGAGTGAGAAAAACATCACGGGGTGGTGCGCATTGTATGGGTGTGTGTTACATTACATTCACTAGTAGGAGTGAGAAAAACATCACGGGGTGGTGCGCATTGTATGGGTGTTTGTTACATTAGATTCACTAGTAGGAGTGAGAAAATCATCACGGGGTGGTGCGCATTGTATGGGTGTGTGTTACATTACATTCACTAGTAGGAGTGAGAAAAACATCACGGGGTGGTGCGCATTGTATGGGTGTGTGTTACATTACCTTCACTTGTAGGAGTGAGAAAAACATCACGGGGTGGTGCGCATTGTATGGGTGTGTGTTACATTACATTCACTCGTAGGAGTGAGAAAAACATCACGGGGTGGTGCGCATTGTATGGGTGTGTGTTACATTACATTCACTCGTAGGAGTGGGAAAAACATCACGGGGTGGTGCGCATTGTATGGGTGTGTGTTACATTACATTCACTAGTAGGAGTGAGAAAAACATCACGGGGTGGTGCGCATTGTATGGGTGTGTGTTACATTACATTCACTAGTAGGAGTGAGAAAAACATCACGGGGTGGTGCGCATTGTATGGGTGTGTGTTACATTACATTCACTAGTAGGAGTGAGAAAAACATCACGGGGTGGTGCGCATTATATGGGTTTGTGTTACATTACATTCACTAGTAGGAGTGAGAAAAACATCACGGGGTGGTGCGCATTGTATGGGTGTGTGTTACGTTAGATTCACTAGTAGGAGTGAGAAAAACATCACGGGGTGGTGCGCATTGTATGGGTGTGTGTTACGTTAGATTCACTAGTAGGAGTGAGAAAAACATCACGGGGTGGTGCGCATTATATGGGTGTGTGTTACATTACGTTCACTAGTAGGAGTGAGAAAAACATCACGGGGTGGTGCGCATTGTATGGGTGTTTGTTACATTAGATTCACTAGTAGGAGTGAGAAAATCATCACGGGGTGGTGCGCATTGTATGGGTGTGTGTTACATTACATTCACTAGTAGGAGTGAGAAAAACATCACGGGGTGGTGCGCATTCTATGGGTGTGTGTTACATTCCTTTCACTAGTAGGAGTGAGAAAAACATCACGGGGTGGTGCGCATTGTATGGGTGTGTGTTACATTACATTCACTAGTAGGAGTGAGAAAAACATCACGGGGTGGTGCGCATTGTATGGGTGTTTGTTACATTAGATTCACTAGTAGGAGTGAGAAAAACATCACGGGGTGGTGCGCATTGTATGGGTGTGTGTTACATTACATTCACTAGTAGGAGTGAGAAAAACATCACGGGGTGGTGCTCATTGTATGGGTGTGTGTTACATTACATTCACTAGTAGGAGTGAGAAAAACATCACGGGGTGGTGCGCATTGTATGGGTGTGTGTTACATTACATTCACTAGTAGGAGTGAGAAAAACATCACGGGGTGGTGCTCATTGTATGGGTGTGTGTTACATTACATTCACTAGTAGGAGTGAGAAAAACATCACGGGGTGGTGCGCATTGTATGGGTGTGTGTTACATTACATTCACTAGTAGGAGTGAGAAAAACATCACGGGGTGGTGCGCATTGTATGGGTGTGTGTTACATTACATTCACTCGTAGGAGTGAGAAAAACATCACGGGGTGGTGCCCATTGTATGGGTGTGTGTTACATTACATTCACTAGTAGGAGTGAGAAAAACATCACGGGGTGGTGCGCATTGTATGGGTGTGTGTTACATTACATTCACTAGTAGGAGTGAGAAAAACATCACGGGGTGGTGCACATTGTATGGGTGTGTGTTACATTACATTCACAAATAGGAGTGAGAAAAACATCACGGGGTGGTGCGCATTGTATGGGTGTGTGTTACATTACATTCACTAGTAGGAGTGAGAAAAACATCACGGGGTGGTGCGCATTGTATGGGTGTTTGTTACATTAGATTCACTAGTAAGAGTGAGAAAATCATCACGGGGTGGTGCGCATTGTATGGGTGTGTGTTACATTACATTCACTAGTAGGAGTGAGAAAAACATCACGGGGTGGTGCGCATTGTATGGGTGTTTGTTACATTAGATTCACTAGTAGGAGGAGAAAATCATCACGGGGTGGTGCGCATTGTATGGGTGTGTGTTACATTACATTCACTAGTAGGAGTGAGAAAAACATCACGGGGTGGTGCGCATTGTATGGGTGTTTGTTACATTAGATTCACTAGTAGGAGGAGAAAATCATCACGGGGTGGTGCGCATTGTATGGGTGTGTGTTACATTACATTCACTAGTAGGAGTGAGAAAAACATCACGGGGTGGTGCGCATTGTATGCGTGTGTGTTACATTAGATTCACTAGTAGGAGTGAGAAAAACATAACGGGGTGGTGCGTATTGTATGGGTGTGTGTTACATTACATTCACTAGTAGGAGTGAGAAAAACATCACGGGGTGGTGCGCATTGTATGGGTGTGTGTTACATTACATTCACTAGTAGGAGTGAGAAAAACATCACGGGGTGGTGCGCATTGTATGGGTGTGTGTTACGTTAGATTCACTAGTAGGAGTGAGAAAAACATCACGGGGTGGTGCGCATTGTATGGGTGTGTGTTACATTACATTCACTAGTAGGAGTGAGAAAAACATCACGGGGTGGTGCGCATTGTATGGATGTGTGTGTTACATTAGATTCACTAGTAAGAGTGAGAAAATCATCACGGGGTGGTGCGCATTGTATGGGTGTGTGTTACATTACATTCACTAGTAGGAGTGAGAAAAACATCACGGGGTGGTGCGCATTGTATGGGTGTTTGTTACATTAGATTCACTAGTAGGAGTGAGAAAATCATCACGGGGTGGTGCGCATTGTATGGGTGTGTGTTACATTACATTCACTAGTAGGAGTGAGAAAAACATCACGGGGTGGTGCGCATTGTATGGGTGTGTGTTACATTACATTCACTAGTAGGAGTGAGAAAAACATCACGGGGTGGTGCGCATTGTATGGGTGTGTGTTACATTACATTCACTAGTAGGAGTGAGAAAAACATCACGGGGTGGTGCGCATTGTATGGGTGTGTGTTACATTACATTCACTAGTAGGAGTGAGAAAAACATCACGGGGTGGTGCGCATTGTATGGGTGTGTGTTACATTACATTCACTAGTAGGAGTGAGAAAAACATCACGGGGTGGTGCGCATTGTATGGGTGTGTGTTACATTACATTCACTAGTAGGAGTGAGAAAAACATCACGGGGTGGTGCGCATTGTATGGGTGTGTGTTACATTACATTCACTCGTAGGAGTGAGAAAAACATCACGGGGTGGTGCGCATTATATGGGTTTGTGTTACATTACATTCACTAGTAGGAGTGAGAAAAACATCACGGGGTGGTGCGCATTGTATGGGTGTGTGTTACGTTAGATTCACTAGTAGGAGTGAGAAAAACATCACGGGGTGGTGCGCATTGTATGGGTGTGTGTTACGTTAGATTCACTAGTAGGAGTGAGAAAAACATCACGGGGTGGTGCGCATTATATGGGTGTGTGTTACATTACGTTCACTAGTAGGAGTGAGAAAAACATCACGGGGTGGTGCGCATTGTATGGGTGTTTGTTACATTAGATTCACTAGTAGGAGTGAGAAAATCATCACGGGGTGGTGCGCATTGTATGGGTGTGTGTTACATTACATTCACTAGTAGGAGTGAGAAAAACATCACGGGGTGGTGCGCATTCTATGGGTGTGTGTTACATTACTTTCACTAGTAGGAGTGAGAAAAACATCACGGGGTGGTGCGCATTGTATAGGTGTGTGTTACATTACATTCACTAGTAGAAGTGAGAAAAACATCACGGGGTGGTGCGCATTGTATGGGTGTTTGTTACATTAGATTCACTAGTAGGAGTGAGAAAAACATCACGGGGTGGTGCGCAATGTATGGGTGTGTGTTACATTACATTCACTAGTAATAGTGAGAAAAACATCACGGGGTGGTGCTCATTGTATGGGTGTGTGTTACATTACATTCACTAGTAGGAGTGAGAAAAACATCACGGGGTGGTGCGCATTGTATGGGTGTGTGTTACATTACATTCACTAGTAGGAGTGAGAAAAACATCACGGGGTGGTGCTCATTGTATGGGTGTGTGTTACATTACATTCACTAGTAGGAGTGAGAAAAACATCACGGGGTGGTGCGCATTGTATGGGTATGTGTTACATTACATTCACTAGTAGGAGTGAGAAAAACATCACGGGGTGGTGCGCATTGTATGGGTGTGTGTTACATTACATTCACTCGTAGGAGTGAGAAAAACATCACGGGGTGGTGCCCATTGTATGGGTGTGTGTTACATTACATTCACTAGTAGGAGTGAGAAAAACATCACGGGGTGGTGCGCATTCTATGGGTGTGTGTTACATTACATTCACTAGTAGGAGTGAGAAAAACATCACGGGGAGGTGCGCATTGTATGGGTGTGTGTTACATTAGATTCACTAGTAGGAGTGAGAAAAACATCACGGGGTGGTGCGCATTGTATGGGTGTGTGTTACATTACATTCAGTAGTAGGAGTGAGAAAAACATCACGGGGTGGTGCGCATTGTATGGGTGTGTGTTACATTACATTCACTAGTAGGAGTGAGAAAAACATAACGGGGTGGTGCGCATTGTATGGGTGTGTGTTACATTACATTCACTCCTAGGAGTGAGAAAAACATCACGGGGTGGTGCGCATTGTATGGGTGTGTGTTACATTACCTTCACTCGTAGGAGTGAGAAAAACATCACGGGGTGGTGCGCATTGTATGGGTGTGTGTTACATTACATTCACTCGTAGGAGTGAGAAAAACATCACGGGGTGGTGCGCATTGTATGGGTGTGTGTTACATTACATTCACTAGTAGGAGTGAGAAAAACATCACGGGGTGGTGCGCATTGTATGGGTGTGTGTTACATTACATTCACTAGTAGGAGTGAGAAAAACATCACGGGGTGGTGCGCATTGTATGGGTGTGTGTTACATTACATTCACTAGTAGGAGTGAGAAAAACATCACGGGGTGGTGCGCATTGTATGGGTTTGTGTTACATTACATTCACTAGTAGGAGTGAGAAAAACATCACGGGGTGGTGCGCATTGTATGGGTGTGTGTTACGTTAGATTCACTAGTAGGAGTGAGAAAAACATCACGGGGTGGTGCGCATTGTATGGGTGTGTGTTACGTTAGATTCACTAGTAGGAGTGAGAAAAACATCACGGGGTGGTGCGCATTATATGGGTGTGTGTTACATTACGTTCACTAGTAGGAGTGAGAAAAACATCACGGGGTGGTGCGCATTGTATGGGTGTTTGTTACATTAGATTCACTAGTAGGAGTGAGAAAATCATCACGGGGTGGTGCGCATTGTATGGGTGTGTGTTACATTACATTCACTAGTAGGAGTGAGAAAAACATCACGGGGTGGTGCGCATTCTATGGGTGTGTGTTACATTACTTTCACTAGTAGGAGTGAGAAAAACATCACGGGGTGGTGCGCATTGTATAGGTGTGTGTTACATTACATTCACTAGTAGGAGTGAGAAAAACATCACGGGGTGGTGCGCATTGTATGGGTGTTTGTTACATTAGATTCACTAGTAGGAGTGAGAAAAACATCACGGGGTGGTGCGCAATGTATGGGTGTGTGTTACATTACATTCACTAGTAATAGTGAGAAAAACATCACGGGGTGGTGCTCATTGTATGGGTGTGTGTTACATTACATTCACTAGTAGGAGTGAGAAAAACATCACGGGGTGGTGCGCATTGTATGGGTGTGTGTTACATTACATTCACTAGTAGGAGTGAGAAAAACATCACGGGGTGGTGCTCATTGTATGGGTGTGTGTTACATTACATTCACTAGTAGGAGTGAGAAAAACATCACGGGGTGGTGCGCATTGTATGGGTATGTGTTACATTACATTCACTAGTAGGAGTGAGAAAAACATCACGGGGTGGTGCGCATTGTATGGGTGTGTGTTACATTACATTCACTCGTAGGAGTGAGAAAAACATCACGGGGTGGTGCCCATTGTATGGGTGTGTGTTACATTACATTCACTAGTAGGAGTGAGAAAAACATCACGGGGTGGTGCGCATTCTATGGGTGTGTGTTACATTACATTCACTAGTAGGAGTGAGAAAAACATCACGGGGAGGTGCGCATTGTATGGGTGTGTGTTACATTAGATTCACTAGTAGGAGTGAGAAAAACATCACGGGGTGGTGCGCATTGTATGGGTGTGTGTTACATTACATTCGGTAGTAGGAGTGAGAAAAACATCACGGGGTGGTGCGCATTGTATGGGTGTGTGTTACATTACATTCACTAGTAGGAGTGAGAAAAACATAACGGGGTGGTGCGCATTGTATGGGTGTGTGTTACATTACATTCACTCCTAGGAGTGAGAAAAACATCACGGGGTGGTGCGCATTGTATGGGTGTGTGTTACATTACCTTCACTCGTAGGAGTGAGAAAAACATCACGGGGTGGTGCGCATTGTATGGGTGTGTGTTACATTACATTCACTCGTAGGAGTGAGAAAAACATCACGGGGTGGTGCGCATTGTATGGGTGTGTGTTACATTACATTCACTAGTAGGAGTGAGAAAAACATCACGGGGTGGTGCGCATTGTATGGGTGTGTGTTACATTACATTCACTAGTAGGAGTGAGAAAAACATCACGGGGTGGTGCGCATTCTATGGGTCTGTGTTACATTACTTTCACTAGTAGGAGTGAGAAAAACATCACGGGGTGGTGCGCATTGTATGGGTGTGTGTTACATTACATTCACTAGTAGGAGTGAGAAAAACATCACGGGGTGGTGCGCATTGTATGGGTGTGTGTTACATTAGATTCACTAGTAGGAGTGAGAAAAACATCACGGGGTGGTGCGCATTGTATGGGTGTGTGTTACATTAGATTCACTAGTAGGAGTGAGAAAAACATCACGGGGTGGTGCGCATTGTATGGGTGTGTGTTACATTACATTCACTAGTAGGAGTGAGAAAAACATCACGGGGTGGTGCGCATTGTATGGGTGTGTGTTACATTACATTCACTAGTAGGAGTGAGAAAAACATCACGGGGTGGTGCGCATTGTATGGGTGTGTGTTACATTACATTCACTAGTATGAGTGAGAAAAACATCACGGGGTGGTGCCCATTGTATGCGTGTGTGTTACATTAGATTCACTAGTAGGAGTGAGAAAAACATCACGGGGTGGTGCGCATTGTATGGGTGTGTGTTACATTACATTCACTAGTATGAGTGAGAAAAACATCACGGGGTGGTGTGCATTGTATGCGTGTGTGTTACATTAGATTCACTAGTAGGAGTGAGAAAAACATCACGGGGTGGTGCGTATTGTATGGGTGTGTGTTACATTACATTCACTAGTAGGAGTGAGAAAAACATCACGGGGTGGTGCGCATTGTATGGGTGTGTGTTACATTACATTCACTAGTAGGAGTGAGAAAAACATCACGGGGGGGTGCGCATTGTATGGGTGTGTGTTACGTTAGATTCACTAGTAGGAGTGAGAAAAACATCACGGGGTGGTGCGCATTGTATGGGTGTGTGTTACATTACATTCACTAGTAGGAGTGAGAAAAACATCACGGGGTGGTGCGCATTGTATGAGTGTGTGTTACATTACATTCACTAGTAGGAGTGAGAAAAACATCACGGGGTGGTGCGCATTGTATGGGTGTGTGTTACATTAGATTCACTAGTAGGAGTGAGAAAAGCATCACGGGGTGGTGCGCATTGTATGGGTGTGTGTTACATTACATTCACTAGTAGGAGTGAGAAAAACATCACGGGGTGGTGCGCATTGTATGGGTGTGTGTTACATTACATTCACTAGTAGGAGTGAGAAAAACATCACGGGGTGGTGCGCATTGTATGCGTGTGTGTTACATTACATTCTCTAGTAGGAGTGAGAAAAACATCACGGGGTGGTGCGCATTGTATGGGTGTGTGTTACATTACATTCACTAGTAGGAGTGAGAAAAACATCACGGGGTGGTGCGCATTGTATGGGTGTGTGTTACATTACATTCACAAATAGGAGTGAGAAAAACATCAGGGGGTGGTGCGCATTGTATGGGTGTGTGTTACATTACATTCACTAGTAGGAGTGAGAAAAACATCAGGGGGTGGTGCGCATTGTATGGGTGTTTGTTACATTAGATTCACTAGTAGGAGTGAGAAAAGCATCACGGGGTGGTGCGCATTGTATGGGTGTGTGTTATATTACATTCACTAGTAGGAGTGAGAAAAACATCACGGGGTGGTGCGCATTGTATGGGTGTGTGTTACGTTAGATTCACTAGTAGGAGTGAGAAAAACATCACGGGGTGGTGCGCATTGTATGGGTGTGTGTTACATTACATTCACTAGTAGGAGTGAGAAAAACATCACGGGGTGGTGCGCATTGTATGGGTGTGTGTTACATTACATTCACTAGTAGGAGTGAGAAAAACATCACGGGGTGGTGCGCATTGTATGCGTGTGTGTTACATTAGATTCACTAGTAGGAGTGAGAAAAACATAACGGGGTGGTGCGTATTGTATGGGTGTGTGTTACATTACATTCACTAGTAGGAGTGAGAAAAACATCACGGGGTGGTGCGCATTGTATGGGTGTGTGTTACATTACATTCACTAGTAGGAGTGAGAAAAACATCACGGGGTGGTGCGCATTGTATGGGTGTGTGTTACGTTAGATTCACTAGTAGGAGTGAGAAAAACATCACGGGGTGGTGCGCATTGTATGGGTGTGTGTTACATTACATTCACTAGTAGGAGTGAGAAAAACATCACGGGGTGGTGCGCATTGTATGGATGTGTGTGTTACATTAGATTCACTAGTAAGAGTGAGAAAATCATCACGGGGTGGTGCGCATTGTATGGGTGTGTGTTACATTACATTCACTAGTAGGAGTGAGAAAAACATCACGGGGTGGTGCGCATTGTATGGGTGTTTGTTACATTAGATTCACTAGTAGGAGTGAGAAAATCATCACGGGGTGGTGCGCATTGTATGGGTGTGTGTTACATTACATTCACTAGTAGGAGTGAGAAAAACATCACGGGGTGGTGCGCATTGTATGGGTGTGTGTTACATTACATTCAATAGTAGGAGTGAGAAAAACATCACGGGGTGGTGCGCATTGTATGGGTGTGTGTTACATTACATTCACTAGTAGGAGTGAGAAAAACATCACGGGGTGGTGCGCATTGTATGGGTGTGTGTTACATTACATTCACTAGTAGGAGTGAGAAAAACATCACGGGGTGGTGCGCATTGTATGGGTGTGTGTTACATTACATTCACTAGTAGGAGTGAGAAAAACATCACGGGGTGGTGCGCATTGTATGGGTGTGTGTTACATTACATTCACTAGTAGGAGTGAGAAAAACATCACGGGGTGGTGCGCATTGTATGGGTGTGTGTTACATTACATTCACTAGTAGGAGTGAGAAAAACATCACGGGGTGGTGCGCATTATATGGGTTTGTGTTACATTACATTCACTAGTAGGAGTGAGAAAAACATCACGGGGTGGTGCGCATTGTATGGGTGTGTGTTACGTTAGATTCACTAGTAGGAGTGAGAAAAACATCACGGGGTGGTGCGCATTGTATGGGTGTGTGTTACGTTAGATTCACTAGTAGGAGTGAGAAAAACATCACGGGGTGGTGCGCATTATATGGGTGTGTGTTACATTACGTTCACTAGTAGGAGTGAGAAAAACATCACGGGGTGGTGCGCATTGTATGGGTGTTTGTTACATTAGATTCACTAGTAGGAGTGAGAAAATCATCACGGGGTGGTGCGCATTGTATGGGTGTGTGTTACATTACATTCACTAGTAGGAGTGAGAAAAACATCACGGGGTGGTGCGCATTCTATGGGTGTGTGTTACATTACTTTCACTAGTAGGAGTGAGAAAAACATCACGGGGTGGTGCGCATTGTATAGGTGTGTGTTACATTACATTCACTAGTAGGAGTGAGAAAAACATCACGGGGTGGTGCGCATTGTATGGGTGTTTGTTACATTAGATTCACTAGTAGGAGTGAGAAAAACATCACGGGGTGGTGCGCATTGTATGGGTGTGTGTTACATTACATTCACTAGTAATAGTGAGAAAAACATCACGGGGTGGTGCTCATTGTATGGGTGTGTGTTACATTACATTCACTAGTAGGAGTGAGAAAAACATCACGGGGTGGTGCGCATTGTATGGGTGTGTGTTACATTACATTCACTAGTAGGAGTGAGAAAAACATCACGGGGTGGTGCTCATTGTATGGGTGTGTGTTACATTACATTCACTAGTAGGAGTGAGAAAAACATCACGGGGTGGTGCGCATTGTATGGGTATGTGTTACATTACATTCACTAGTAGGAGTGAGAAAAACATCACGGGGTGGTGCGCATTGTATGGGTGTGTGTTACATTACATTCACTCGTAGGAGTGAGAAAAACATCACGGGGTGGTGCCCATTGTATGGGTGTGTGTTACATTACATTCACTAGTAGGAGTGAGAAAAACATCACGGGGTGGTGCGCATTCTATGGGTGTGTGTTACATTACTTTCACTAGTAGGAGTGAGAAAAACATCACGGGGTGGTGCGCATTGTATAGGTGTGTGTTACATTACATTCACTAGTAGGAGTGAGAAAAACATCACGGGGTGGTGCGCATTGTATGGGTGTTTGTTACATTAGATTCACTAGTAGGAGTGAGAAAAACATCACGGGGTGGTGCGCATTGTATGGGTGTGTGTTACATTACATTCACTAGTAGGAGTGAGAAAAACATCACGGGGTGGTGCTCATTGTATGGGTGTGTGTTACATTACATTCACTAGTAGGAGTGAGAAAAACATCACGGGGTGGTGCGCATTGTATGGGTGTGTGTTACATTACATTCACTAGTAGGAGTGAGAAAAACATCACGGGGTGGTGCTCATTGTATGGGTGTGTGTTACATTACATTCACTAGTAGGAGTGAGAAAAACATCACGGGGTGGTGCGCATTGTATGGGTATGTGTTACATTACATTCACTAGTAGGAGTGAGAAAAACATCACGGGGTGGTGCGCATTGTATGGGTGTGTGTTACATTACATTCACTCGTAGGAGTGAGAAAAACATCACGGGGTGGTGCCCATTGTATGGGTGTGTGTTATATTACATTCACTAGTAGGAGTGAGAAAAACATCACGGGGTGGTGCGCATTGTATGGGTGTGTGTTACATTACATTCACTAGTAGGAGTGAGAAAAACATCACGGGGTGGTGCACATTGTATGGGTGTGTGTTACATTACATTCACAAATAGGAGTGAGAAAAACATCACGGGGTGGTGCGCATTGTATGGGTGTGTGTTACATTACATTCACTAGTAGGAGTGAGAAAAACATCACGGGGTGGTGCGCATTGTATGGGTGTTTGTTACATTAGATTCACTAGTAAGAGTGAGAAAATCATCACGGGGTGGTGCGCATTGTATGGGTGTGTGTTACATTACATTCACTAGTAGGAGTGAGAAAAACATCACGGGGTGGTGCGCATTGTATGGGTGTTTGTTACATTAGATTCACTAGTAGGAGGAGAAAATCATCACGGGGTGGTGCGCATTGTATGGGTGTGTGTTACATTACATTCACTAGTAGGAGTGAGAAAAACATCACGGGGTGGTGCGCATTCTATGGGTGTGTGTTACATTACTTTCACTAGTAGGAGTGAGAAAAACATCACGGGGTGGTGCGCATTGTATAGGTGTGTGTTACATTACATTCACTAGTAGGAGTGAGAAAAACATCACGGGGTGGTGCGCATTGTATGGGTGTTTGTTACATTAGATTCACTAGTAGGAGTGAGAAAAACATCACGGGGTGGTGCGCATTGTATGGGTGTGTGTTACATTACATTCACTAGTAATAGTGAGAAAAACATCACGGGGTGGTGCTCATTGTATGGGTGTGTGTTACATTACATTCACTAGTAGGAGTGAGAAAAACATCACGGGGTGGTGCGCATTGTATGGGTGTGTGTTACATTACATTCACTAGTAGGAGTGAGAAAAACATCACGGGGTGGTGCTCATTGTATGGGTGTGTGTTACATTACATTCACTAGTAGGAGTGAGAAAAACATCACGGGGTGGTGCGCATTGTATGGGTATGTGTTACATTACATTCACTAGTAGGAGTGAGAAAAACATCACGGGGTGGTGCGCATTGTATGGGTGTGTGTTACATTACATTCACTCGTAGGAGTGAGAAAAACATCACGGGGTGGTGCCCATTGTATGGGTGTGTGTTACATTACATTCACTAGTAGGAGTGAGAAAAACATCACGGGGTGGTGCGCATTCTATGGGTGTGTGTTACATTACTTTCACTAGTAGGAGTGAGAAAAACATCACGGGGTGGTGCGCATTGTATAGGTGTGTGTTACATTACATTCACTAGTAGGAGTGAGAAAAACATCACGGGGTGGTGCGCATTGTATGGGTGTTTGTTACATTAGATTCACTAGTAGGAGTGAGAAAAACATCACGGGGTGGTGCGCATTGTATGGGTGTGTGTTACATTACATTCACTAGTAGGAGTGAGAAAAACATCACGGGGTGGTGCTCATTGTATGGGTGTGTGTTACATTACATTCACTAGTAGGAGTGAGAAAAACATCACGGGGTGGTGCGCATTGTATGGGTGTGTGTTACATTACATTCACTAGTAGGAGTGAGAAAAACATCACGGGGTGGTGCTCATTGTATGGGTGTGTGTTACATTACATTCACTAGTAGGAGTGAGAAAAACATCACGGGGTGGTGCGCATTGTATGGGTATGTGTTACATTACATTCACTAGTAGGAGTGAGAAAAACATCACGGGGTGGTGCGCATTGTATGGGTGTGTGTTACATTACATTCACTCGTAGGAGTGAGAAAAACATCACGGGGTGGTGCCCATTGTATGGGTGTGTGTTATATTACATTCACTAGTAGGAGTGAGAAAAACATCACGGGGTGGTGCGCATTGTATGGGTGTGTGTTACATTACATTCACTAGTAGGAGTGAGAAAAACATCACGGGGTGGTGCACATTGTATGGGTGTGTGTTACATTACATTCACAAATAGGAGTAAGAAAAACATCACGGGGTGGTGCGCATTGTATGGGTGTGTGTTACATTACATTCACTAGTAGGAGTGAGAAAAACATCACGGGGTGGTGCGCATTGTATGGGTGTTTGTTACATTAGATTCACTAGTAAGAGTGAGAAAATCATCACGGGGTGGTGCGCATTGTATGGGTGTGTGTTACATTACATTCACTAGTAGGAGTGAGAAAAACATCACGGGGTGGTGCGCATTGTATGGGTGTTTGTTACATTAGATTCACTAGTAGGAGGAGAAAATCATCACGGGGTGGTGCGCATTGTATGGGTGTGTGTTACATTACATTCACTAGTAGGAGTGAGAAAAACATCACGGGGTGGTGCGCATTGTATGGGTGTGTGTTACATTACATTCACTAGTAGGAGTGAGAAAAACATCACGGGGTGGTGCGCATTGTATGGGTGTGTGTTACATTACATTCACTAGTAGGAGTGAGAAAAACATCACGGGGTGGTGCGCATTATATGGGTTTGTGTTACATTACATTCACTAGTAGGAGTGAGAAAAACATCACGGGGTGGTGCGCATTGTATGGGTGTGTGTTACGTTAGATTCACTAGTAGGAGTGAGAAAAACATCACGGGGTGGTGCGCATCGTATGGGTGTGTGTTACGTTAGATTCACTAGTAGGAGTGAGAAAAACATCACGGGGTGGTGCGCATTATATGGGTGTGTGTTACATTACATTCACTAGTAGGAGTGAGAAAAACATCACGGGGTGGTGCGCATTGTATGGGTGTTTGTTACATTAGATTCACTAGTAGGAGTGAGAAAATCATCACGGGGTGGTGCGCATTGTATGGGTGTGTGTTACATTACATTCACTAGTAGGAGTGAGAAAAACATCACGGGGTGGTGCGCATTCTATGGGTGTGTGTTACATTACTTTCACTAGTAGGAGTGAGAAAAACATCACGGGGTGGTGCGCATTGTATGGGTGTGTGTTACATTACATTCACTAGTAGGAGTGAAAAAACATCACGGGGTGGTGCGCATTGTATGGGTGTTTGTTACATTAGATTCACTAGTAGGAGTGAGAAAAACATCACGGGGTGGTGCGCATTGTATGGGTGTGTGTTACATTACATTCACTAGTAGGAGTGAGAAAAACATCACGGGGTGGTGCTCATTGTATGGGTGTGTGTTACATTACATTCACTAGTAGGAGTGAGAAAAACATCACGGGGTGGTGCGCATTGTATGGGTGTGTGTTTTGTGTTACATTACATTCACTAGTAGGAGTGAGAAAAACATCACGGGGTGGTGCTCATTGTATGGGTGTGTGTTACATTACATTCACTAGTAGGAGTGAGAAAAACATCACGGGGTGGTGCGCATTGTATGGGTGTGTGTTACATTACATTCACTAGTAGGAGCGAGAAATACATCACGGGGTGGTGCGCATTGTATGGGTGTGTGTTACATTACATTCACTAGTAGGAGCGAGAAAAACATCACGGGGTGGTGCGCATTGTATGGGTGTGTGTTACATTACATTCACTAGTAGGAGCTAGAAAAACATCACGGGGTGGTGCGCATTGTATGGGTGTGTGTTACTTTACATTCACTAGTAGGAGCGAGAAAAACATCACGGGGTGGTGCTCATTGTATGGGTGTGTGTTACATTACATTCACTAGTAGGAGCGAGAAAAACATCACGGGGTGGTGCGCATTGTATGGGTGTGTGTTACATTACATTCACTAGTAGGAGCGAGAAAAACATCACGGAGTGGTGCGCATTGTATGGGTGTTTGTTACATTACATTCACTAGTAGGAGTGAGAAAATCATCACGGGGTGGTGCGCATTTTATGGGTGTGTGTTACATTACATTCACTACTAGGAGTGAGAAAAACATCACGCGGTGGTGCGCATTGTATTGGTGTGTGTTACATTACATTCACTAGTAGGAGTGAGAAAAACATCACGGGGTGGTGCGCATTGTATGGGTGTGTGTTACATTACATTCACTAGTAGGAGTGAGAAAAACATCACGGGGTCGTGCGCATTGTATGGGTGTGTGTTAAATGACATTCACTAGTAGGAGTGAGAAAAACATCACGGGGTGGTGCGCATTGTATGGGTTTGTGTTACATTACTTTCACTAGTAGGAGTGAGAAAAACATCACGGGGTGGTGCGCATTGTATGGGTGTGTGTTACATGACATTCACTAGTAGGAGTGAGAAAAACATCACGGGGTGGTGCGCATTGTATGGGTGTTTGTTACATTAGATTCACTAGTAGGAGTGAGAAAAACATCACGGGGTGGTGCGCATTGTATGCGTGTGTGTTACATTACATTCACTAGTAGGAGTGAGAAAAACATCACGGGGTGGTGCTCATTGTATGGGTGTGTGTTACATTACATTCACTAGTAGGAGTGAGAAAAACATCACGGGGTGGTGCGCATTGTATGGGTGTGTGTTACATTACATTCACTAGTATGAGTGAGAAAAACATCACGGGGTGGTGCGCATTGTATGCGTGTGTGTTACATTAGATTCACTAGTAGGAGTGAGAAAAACATCACGGGGTGGTGCGCATTGTATGGGTGTGTGTTACATTACATTCACTAGTATGAGTGAGAAAAACATCACGGGGTGGTGCGCATTGTATGCGTGTGTGTTACATTAGATTCCCTAGTAGGAGTGAGAAAAACATCACGGGGTGGTGCGCATTGTATGGGTGTGTGTTACATTACATTCACTCGTAGGAGTGAGAAAAACATCACGGGGTGGTGCGCATTGTATGGGTGTGTGTTACATTACGTTCACTCGTAGGAGTGAGAAAAACATCACGGGGTGGGGCGCATTGTATGGGTGTGTGTTACATTACATTCACTCGTAGGAGTGAGAAAAACATCACGGGGTGGTGCGCATTGTATGGGTGTGTGTTACATTACATTCACTAGTAGGAGTGAGAAAAACATCACGGGGTGGTGCGCATTGTATGGGTGTGTGTTACATTACATTCACTAGTAGGAGTGAGAAAAACATCACGGGGTGGTGCGCATTGTATGGGTGTGTGTTACATTACATTCACTAGTAGGAGTGAGAAAAACATCACGGGGTGGTGCGCATTGTATGGGTTTGTGTTACATTACATTCACTAGTAGGAGTGAGAAAAACATCACGGGGTGGTGCGCATTGTATGGGTGTGTGTTACGTTAGATTCACTAGTAGGAGTGAGAAAAACATCACGGGGTGGTGCGCATTGTATGGGTGTGTGTTACATTACATTCACTAGTAGGAGTGAGAAAAACATCACGGGGTGGTGCGCATTGTATGGGTGTGTGTTACGTTAGATTCACTAGTAGGAGTGAGAAAAACATCACGGGGTGGTGCGCATTGTATGGGTGTGTGTTACATTACATTCACTAGTAGGAGTGAGAAAAACATCACGGGGTGGTGCGCATTGTATGGATGTGTGTTACATTACATTCACTAGTAGGAGTGAGAAAAACATCACGGGGTGGTGCGCATTGTATGGGTGTGTGTTACATTACATTCACTAGTAGGAGTGAGAAAAACATCACGGGGTGGTGTGCATTGTATGGGTGTGTGTTACATTAGATTCACTAGTAGCAGTGAGAAAAGCATCACGGGGTGGTGCGCATTGTATGGGTGTGTGTTACATTACATTCACTAGTAGGAGTGAGAAAAACATCACGGGGTGGTGCGCATTGTATGGGTGTGTGTTACATTACATTCACTAGTATGAGTGAGAAAAACATCACGGGGTGGTGCGCATTGTATGGGTGTGTGTTACATTACATTCACTAGTAGGAGTGAGAAAAACATCACGGGGTGGTGCGCATTGTATGGGTGTGTGTTACATTACATTCACAAATAGGAGTGAGAAAAACATCACGGGGTGGTGCGCATTGTATGGGTGTGTGTTACATTACATTCACTAGTAGGAGTTAGAAAAACATCACGGGGTGGTGCGCATTGTATGGGTGTTTGTTACATTAGATTCACTAGTAGGAGTGAGAAAAGCATCACGGGGTGGTGCGCATTGTATGGGTGTGTGTTACATTACATTCACTAGTAGGAGTGAGAAAAACATCACGGGGTGGTGCGCATTGTATGTGTGTGTGTTACATTACATTCACTAGTATGAGTGAGAAAAACATCACGGGGTGGTGCGCATTGTATGCGTGTGTGTTACATTACATTCACTCGTAGGAGTGAGAAAAACATCACGGGGTGGTGCGCATTGTATGGGTGTGTGTTACATTACGTTCACTCGTAGGAGTGAGAAAAACATCACGGGGTGGGGCGCATTGTATGGGTGTGTGTTACATTACATTCACTCGTAGGAGTGAGAAAAACATCACGGGGTGGTGCGCATTGTATGGGTGTGTGTTACATTACATTCACTAGTAGGAGTGAGAAAAACATCACGGGGTGGTGCGCATTGTATGGGTGTGTGTTACATTACATTCACTAGTAGGAGTGAGAAAAACATCACGGGGTGGTGCGCATTGTATGGGTGTGTGTTACATTACATTCACTAGTAGGAGTGAGAAAAACATCACGGGGTGGTGCGCATTGTATGGGTTTGTGTTACATTACATTCACTAGTAGGAGTGAGAAAAACATCACGGGGTGGTGCGCATTGTATGGGTGTGTGTTACGTTAGATTCACTAGTAGGAGTGAGAAAAACATCACGGGGTGGTGCGCATTGTATGGGTGTGTGTTACATTACATTCACTAGTAGGAGTGAGAAAAACATCACGGGGTGGTGCGCATTGTATGGGTGTGTGTTACGTTAGATTCACTAGTAGGAGTGAGAAAAACATCACGGGGTGGTGCGCATTGTATGGGTGTGTGTTACATTACATTCACTAGTAGGAGTGAGAAAAACATCACGGGGTGGTGCGCATTGTATGGATGTGTGTTACATTACATTCACTAGTAGGAGTGAGAAAAACATCACGGGGTGGTGCGCATTGTATGGGTGTGTGTTACATTACATTCACTAGTAGGAGTGAGAAAAACATCACGGGGTGGTGTGCATTGTATGGGTGTGTGTTACATTAGATTCACTAGTAGCAGTGAGAAAAGCATCACGGGGTGGTGCGCATTGTATGGGTGTGTGTTACATTACATTCACTAGTAGGAGTGAGAAAAACATCACGGGGTGGTGCGCATTGTATGGGTGTGTGTTACATTACATTCACTAGTATGAGTGAGAAAAACATCACGGGGTGGTGCGCATTGTATGGGTGTGTGTTACATTACATTCACTAGTAGGAGTGAGAAAAACATCACGGGGTGGTGCGCATTGTATGGGTGTGTGTTACATTACATTCACAAATAGGAGTGAGAAAAACATCACGGGGTGGTGCGCATTGTATGGGTGTGTGTTACATTACATTCACTAGTAGGAGTTAGAAAAACATCACGGGGTGGTGCGCATTGTATGGGTGTTTGTTACATTAGATTCACTAGTAGGAGTGAGAAAAGCATCACGGGGTGGTGCGCATTGTATGGGTGTGTGTTACATTACATTCACTAGTAGGAGTGAGAAAAACATCACGGGGTGGTGCGCATTGTATGTGTGTGTGTTACATTACATTCACTAGTATGAGTGAGAAAAACATCACGGGGTGGTGCGCATTGTATGCGTGTGTGTTACATTACATTCACTAGTAGGAGTGAGAAAAACATCACGGGGTGGTGCGCATTGTATGGGTGTGTGTTACATTACATTCACTAGTAGGAGTGAGAAAAACATCACGGGGTGGTGCGCATTGTATGGGTGTGTGTTACATTACATTCACAAATAGGAGTGAGAAAAACATCACGGGGTGGTGCGCATTGTATGGGTGTGTGTTACATTACATTCACTAGTAGGAGTGAGAAAAACATCACGTGGTGGTGCGCATTTTATGGGTGTTTGTTACATTAGATTCACTAGTAGGAGTGAGAAAAGCATCACGGGGTGGTGCGCATTGTATGGGTGTGTGTTACGTTACATTCACTAGTAGGAGTGAGAAAAACATCACGGGGTGGTGCGCATTGTATGGGTGTGTGTTACGTTACATTCACTAGTAGGAGTGAGAAAAACATCACGGGGTGGTGCGCATTGTATGGGTGTGTGTTACATTACATTCACTAGTAGGAGTGAGAAAAACATCACGGGGTGGTGCGCATTGTATGGGTGTGTGTTACATTACATTCACTAGTAGGAGTGAGAAAAACATCACGGGGTGGTGCGCATTGTATGGGTGTGTGTTACATTACATTCACTCGTAGGAGTGAGAAAAACATCACGGGGTGGTGCCCATTGTATGGGTGTGTGTTACATTACATTCACTAGTAGGAGTGAGAAAAACATCACGGGGTGGTGCGCATTGTATGGGTGTGTGTTACATTACATTCACTAGTAGGAGTGAGAAAAACATCACGGGGTGGTGCGCATTGTATGGGTGTGTGTTACATTACATTCACAAATAGGAGTGAGAAAAACATCACGGGGTGGTGCGCATTGTATGGGTGTGTGTTACATTACATTCACTAGTAGGAGTGAGAAAAACATCACGGGGTGGTGCGCATTGTATGGGTGTTTGTTACATTAGATTCACTAGTAAGAGTGAGAAAATCATCACGGGGTGGTGCGCATTGTATGGGTGTGTGTTACATTACATTCACTAGTAGGAGTGAGAAAAACATCACGGGGTGGTGCGCATTGTATGGGTGTTTGTTACATTACATTCACTAGTAGGAGTGAGAAAATCATCACGGGGTGGTGCGCATTGTATGGGTGTGTGTTACATTACATTCACTAGTAGGAGTGAGAAAAACATCACGGGGTGGTGCACATTGTATGGGTGTGTGTTACATTACTTTCACTAGTAGGAGTGAGAAAAACATCACGGGGTGGTGCGCATTGTATGGGTGTGTGTTACATTACATTCACTAGTAGGAGTGAGAAAAACATCACGGGGTGGTGCGCATTGTATGGGTGTGTGTTACATTACATTCACTAGTAGGAGTGAGAAAAGCATCACGGGGTGGTGCGCATTGTATGGGTGTGTGTTACATTACATTCACTAGTAGGAGTGAGAAAAACGTCACGGGGTGGTGCGCATTGTATGGATGTGTGTTACATTACATTCACTAGTAGGAGTGAGAAAAACATCACGGGGTGGTGCGCATTGTATGGGCGTGTGTTACATTACATTCACTAGTAGGAGTGAGAAAAACATCACGGGGAGGTGCGCATTGTATGGGTGTGTGTTACATTAGATTCACTAGTAGGAGTGAGAAAAACATCACGGGGTGGTGCGCATTGTATGGGTGTGTGTTACATTACATTCACTAGTAGGAGTGAGAAAAACATCACGGGGTGGTGCGCATTGTATGGGTGTGTGTTACATTACATTCACTAGTAGGAGTGAGAAAAACATCACGGGGTGGTGCGCATTGTATGGGTGTGTGTTACATTACATTCACTCGTAGGAGTGAGAAAAACATCACGGGGTGGTGCGCATTGTATGGGTGTGTGTTACATTACGTTCACTCGTAGGAGTGAGAAAAACATCACGGGGTGGTGCGCATTGTATGGGTGTGTGTTACATTACATTCACTCGTAGGAGTGAGAAAAACATCACGGGGTGGTGCGCATTGTATGGGTGTGTGTTACATTACATTCACTAGTATGAGTGAGAAAAACATCACGGGGTGGTGCGCATTGTATGCGTGTGTGTTACATTAGATTCACTAGTAGGAGTGAGAAAAACATCACGGGGTGGTGCGCATTGTATGGGTGTGTGTTACATTACATTCACTAGTATGAGTGAGAAAAACATCACGGGGTGGTGCGCATTGTATGCGTGTGTGTTACATTAGATTCACTAGTAGGAGTGAGAAAAACATCACGGGGTGGTGCGCATTGTATGGGTGTGTGTTACATTACATTCACTAGTAGGAGTGAGAAAAACATCACGGGGTGGTGCGCATTGTATGGGTGTGTGTTACATTACATTCACTAGTAGGAGTGAGAAAAACATCACGGGGTGGTGCGCATTGTATGGGTGTGTGTTACATTACATTCACTAGTAGGAGTGAGAAAAACATCACGGGGTGGTTCGCATTGTATGGGTGTGTGTTACATTACATTCACTAGTAGGAGTGAGAAAAACATCACGGGGTGGTGCGCATTGTATGGATGTGTGTTACATTACATTCACTAGTAGGAGTGAGAAAAACATCACGGGGTGGTGCGCATTGTATGGGTGTGTGTTACATTACATTCACTAGTAGGAGTGAGAAAAACATCACGGGGTGGTGCGCATTGTATGGGTGTGTGTTACATTAGATTCACTAGTAGGAGTGAGAAAAGCATCACGGGGTGGTGCGCATTGTATGGGTGTGTGTTACATTACATTCACTAGTATGAGTGAGAAAAACATCACGGGGTGGTGCGCATTGTATGGGTGTGTGTTACATTACATTCACTAGTAGGAGTGAGAAAAACATCACGGGGTGGTGCGCATTGTATGGGTGTGTGTTACATTACATTCACTAGTAGGAGTGAGAAAAACATCACGGGGTGGTGCGCATTGTATGGGTGTGTGTTACATTACATTCACAAATAGGAGTGAGAAAAACATCACGGGGTGGTGCGCATTGTATGGGTGTGTGTTACATTACATTCACTAGTATGAGTGAGAAAAACATCACGGGGTGGTGCCCATTGTATGGGTGTGTGTTACATTACATTCACTAGTAGGAGTGAGAAAAACATCACGGGGTGGTGCGCATTGTATGGGTGTGTGTTACATTACATTCACTAGTAGGAGTGAGAAAAACATCACGGGGTGGTGCGCATTGTATGGGTGTGTGTTACATTACATTCACAAATAGGAGTGAGAAAAACATCACGGGGTGGTGCGTATTGTATGGGTGTGTGTTACATTACATTCACTAGTAGGAGTGAGAAAAACATCACGGGGAGGTGCGCATTGTATGGGTGTGTGTTACATTACATTCACAAATAGGAGTGAGAAAAACATCACGGGGTGGTGCGCATTGTATGGGTGTGTGTTACATTACATTCACTAGTAGGAGTGAGAAAAACATCACGGGGTGGTGCGCATTGTATGGGTGTGTGTTACATTACATTCACAAATAGGAGTGAGAAAAACATCACGGGGTGGTGCGCATTGTATGGGTGTGTGTTACATTACATTCACTAGTAGGAGTGAGAAAAACATCACGGGGTGGTGCGCATTGTATGGGTGTTTGTTACATTAGATTCACTAGTAAGAGTGAGAAAATCATCACGGGGTGGTGCGCATTGTATGGGTGTGTGTTACATTACATTCACTAGTAGGAGTGAGAAAAACATCACGGGGTGGTGCGCATTGTATGGGTGTTTGTTACATTACATTCACTAGTAGGAGTGAGAAAATCATCACGGGGTGGTGCGCATTGTATGGGTGTGTGTTACATTACATTCACTAGTAGGAGTGAGAAAAACATCACGGGGTGGTGCACATTGTATGGGTGTGTGTTACATTACTTTCACTAGTAGGAGTGAGAAAAACATCACGGGGTGGTGCGCATTGTATGGGTGTGTGTTACATTACATTCACTAGTAGGAGTGAGAAAAACATCACGGGGTGGTGCGCATTGTATGGGTGTGTGTTACATTACATTCACTAGTAGGAGTGAGAAAAGCATCACGGGGTGGTGCGCATTGTATGGGTGTGTGTTACATTACATTCACTAGTAGGAGTGAGAAAAACGTCACGGGGTGGTGCGCATTGTATGGATGTGTGTTACATTACATTCACTAGTAGGAGTGAGAAAAACATCACGGGGTGGTGCGCATTGTATGGGCGTGTGTTACATTACATTCACTAGTAGGAGTGAGAAAAACATCACGGGGAGGTGCGCATTGTATGGGTGTGTGTTACATTAGATTCACTAGTAGGAGTGAGAAAAACATCACGGGGTGGTGCGCATTGTATGGGTGTGTGTTACATTACATTCACTAGTAGGAGTGAGAAAAACATCACGGGGTGGTGCGCATTGTATGGGTGTGTGTTACATTACATTCACTAGTAGGAGTGAGAAAAACATCACGGGGTGGTGCGCATTGTATGGGTGTGTGTTACATTACATTCACTCGTAGGAGTGAGAAAAACATCACGGGGTGGTGCGCATTGTATGGGTGTGTGTTACATTACGTTCACTCGTAGGAGTGAGAAAAACATCACGGGGTGGTGCGCATTGTATGGGTGTGTGTTACATTACATTCACTCGTAGGAGTGAGAAAAACATCACGGGGTGGTGCGCATTGTATGGGTGTGTGTTACATTACATTCACTAGTATGAGTGAGAAAAACATCACGGGGTGGTGCGCATTGTATGCGTGTGTGTTACATTAGATTCACTAGTAGGAGTGAGAAAAACATCACGGGGTGGTGCGCATTGTATGGGTGTGTGTTACATTACATTCACTAGTATGAGTGAGAAAAACATCACGGGGTGGTGCGCATTGTATGCGTGTGTGTTACATTAGATTCACTAGTAGGAGTGAGAAAAACATCACGGGGTGGTGCGCATTGTATGGGTGTGTGTTACATTACATTCACTAGTAGGAGTGAGAAAAACATCACGGGGTGGTGCGCATTGTATGGGTGTGTGTTACATTTATTCACTAGTAGGAGTGAGAAAAACATCACGGGGTGGTGCGCATTGTATGGGTGTGTGTTACATTACATTCACTAGTAGGAGTGAGAAAAACATCACGGGGTGGTTCGCATTGTATGGGTGTGTGTTACATTACATTCACTAGTAGGAGTGAGAAAAACATCACGGGGTGGTGCGCATTGTATGGATGTGTGTTACATTACATTCACTAGTAGGAGTGAGAAAAACATCACGGGGTGGTGCGCATTGTATGGGTGTGTGTTACATTACATTCACTAGTAGGAGTGAGAAAAACATCACGGGGTGGTGCGCATTGTATGGGTGTGTGTTACATTAGATTCACTAGTAGGAGTGAGAAAAGCATCACGGGGTGGTGCGCATTGTATGGGTGTGTGTTACATTACATTCACTAGTATGAGTGAGAAAAACATCACGGGGTGGTGCGCATTGTATGGGTGTGTGTTACATTACATTCACTAGTAGGAGTGAGAAAAACATCACGGGGTGGTGCGCATTGTATGGGTGTGTGTTACATTACATTCACTAGTAGGAGTGAGAAAAACATCACGGGGTGGTGCGCATTGTATGGGTGTGTGTTACATTACATTCACAAATAGGAGTGAGAAAAACATCACGGGGTGGTGCGCATTGTATGGGTGTGTGTTACATTACATTCACTAGTATGAGTGAGAAAAACATCACGGGGTGGTGCCCATTGTATGGGTGTGTGTTACATTACATTCACTAGTAGGAGTGAGAAAAACATCACGGGGTGGTGCGCATTGTATGGGTGTGTGTTACATTACATTCACTAGTAGGAGTGAGAAAAACATCACGGGGTGGTGCGCATTGTATGGGTGTGTGTTACATTACATTCACAAATAGGAGTGAGAAAAACATCACGGGGTGGTGCGTATTGTATGGGTGTGTGTTACATTACATTCACTAGTAGGAGTGAGAAAAACATCACGGGGAGGTGCGCATTGTATGGGTGTGTGTTACATTACATTCACAAATAGGAGTGAGAAAAACATCACGGGGTGGTGCGCATTGTATGGGTGTGTGTTACATTACATTCACTAGTAGGAGTGAGAAAAACATCACGGGGTGGTGCGCATTGTATGGGTGTTTGTTACATTACATTCACTAGTAGGAGTGAGAAAAGCATCACGGGGTGGTGCGCATTGTATGGGTGTGTGTTACATTACATTCACTACTAGGAGTGAGAAAAACATCACGGGGTGGTGCGCATTGTATGGGTGTGTGTTACATTACATTCACTAGTAGGAGTGAGAAAAACATCACGGGGTGGTGTGCATTGTATGCGTGTGTGTTACATTACATTCACTAGTAGGAGTGAGAAAAACATCACGGGGTGGTGCGCATTGTATGGGTGTGTGTTACATTACATTCACTAGTAGGAGTGAGAAAAACATCACGGGGTGGTGCGCATTGTATGGGTGTGTGTTACATTACATTCACAAATAGGAGTGAGAAAAACATCACGGGGTGGTGCGCATTGTATGGGTGTGTGTTACATTACATTCACTAGTAGGAGTGAGAAAAACATCACGTGGTGGTGCGCATTTTATGGGTGTTTGTTACATTAGATTCACTAGTAGGAGTGAGAAAAGCATCACGGGGTGGTGCGCATTGTATGGGTGTGTGTTACGTTACATTCACTAGTAGGAGTGAGAAAAACATCACGGGGTGGTGCGCATTGTATGGGTGTGTGTTACGTTACATTCACTAGTAGGAGTGAGAAAAACATCACGGGGTGGTGCGCATTGTATGGGTGTGTGTTACATTACATTCACTAGTAGGAGTGAGAAAAACATCACGGGGTGGTGCGCATTGTATGGGTGTGTGTTACATTACATTCACTAGTAGGAGTGAGAAAAACATCACGGGGTGGTGCGCATTGTATGGGTGTGTGTTACATTACATTCACTCGTAGGAGTGAGAAAAACATCACGGGGTGGTGCCCATTGTATGGGTGTGTGTTACATTACATTCACTAGTAGGAGTGAGAAAAACATCACGGGGTGGTGCGCATTGTATGGGTGTGTGTTACATTACATTCACTAGTAGGAGTGAGAAAAACATCACGGGGTGGTGCGCATTGTATGGGTGTGTGTTACATTACATTCACAAATAGGAGTGAGAAAAACATCACGGGGTGGTGCGCATTGTATGGGTGTGTGTTACATTACATTCACTAGTAGGAGTGAGAAAAACATCACGGGGTGGTGCGCATTGTATGGGTGTTTGTTACATTAGATTCACTAGTAAGAGTGAGAAAATCATCACGGGGTGGTGCGCATTGTATGGGTGTGTGTTACATTACATTCACTAGTAGGAGTGAGAAAAACATCACGGGGTGGTGCGCATTGTATGGGTGTTTGTTACATTACATTCACTAGTAGGAGTGAGAAAATCATCACGGGGTGGTGCGCATTGTATGGGTGTGTGTTACATTACATTCACTAGTAGGAGTGAGAAAAACATCACGGGGTGGTGCACATTGTATGGGTGTGTGTTACATTACTTTCACTAGTAGGAGTGAGAAAAACATCACGGGGTGGTGCGCATTGTATGGGTGTGTGTTACATTACATTCACTAGTAGGAGTGAGAAAAACATCACGGGGTGGTGCGCATTGTATGGGTGTGTGTTACATTACATTCACTAGTAGGAGTGAGAAAAGCATCACGGGGTGGTGCGCATTGTATGGGTGTGTGTTACATTACATTCACTAGTAGGAGTGAGAAAAACGTCACGGGGTGGTGCGCATTGTATGGATGTGTGTTACATTACATTCACTAGTAGGAGTGAGAAAAACATCACGGGGTGGTGCGCATTGTATGGGCGTGTGTTACATTACATTCACTAGTAGGAGTGAGAAAAACATCACGGGGAGGTGCGCATTGTATGGGTGTGTGTTACATTAGATTCACTAGTAGGAGTGAGAAAAACATCACGGGGTGGTGCGCATTGTATGGGTGTGTGTTACATTACATTCACTAGTAGGAGTGAGAAAAACATCACGGGGTGGTGCGCATTGTATGGGTGTGTGTTACATTACATTCACTAGTAGGAGTGAGAAAAACATCACGGGGTGGTGCGCATTGTATGGGTGTGTGTTACATTACATTCACTCGTAGGAGTGAGAAAAACATCACGGGGTGGTGCGCATTGTATGGGTGTGTGTTACATTACGTTCACTCGTAGGAGTGAGAAAAACATCACGGGGTGGTGCGCATTGTATGGGTGTGTGTTACATTACATTCACTCGTAGGAGTGAGAAAAACATCACGGGGTGGTGCGCATTGTATGGGTGTGTGTTACATTACATTCACTAGTATGAGTGAGAAAAACATCACGGGGTGGTGCGCATTGTATGCGTGTGTGTTACATTAGATTCACTAGTAGGAGTGAGAAAAACATCACGGGGTGGTGCGCATTGTATGGGTGTGTGTTACATTACATTCACTAGTATGAGTGAGAAAAACATCACGGGGTGGTGCGCATTGTATGCGTGTGTGTTACATTAGATTCACTAGTAGGAGTGAGAAAAACATCACGGGGTGGTGCGCATTGTATGGGTGTGTGTTACATTACATTCACTAGTAGGAGTGAGAAAAACATCACGGGGTGGTGCGCATTGTATGGGTGTGTGTTACATTACATTCACTAGTAGGAGTGAGAAAAACATCACGGGGTGGTGCGCATTGTATGGGTGTGTGTTACATTACATTCACTAGTAGGAGTGAGAAAAACATCACGGGGTGGTTCGCATTGTATGGGTGTGTGTTACATTACATTCACTAGTAGGAGTGAGAAAAACATCACGGGGTGGTGCGCATTGTATGGATGTGTGTTACATTACATTCACTAGTAGGAGTGAGAAAAACATCACGGGGTGGTGCGCATTGTATGGGTGTGTGTTACATTACATTCACTAGTAGGAGTGAGAAAAACATCACGGGGTGGTGCGCATTGTATGGGTGTGTGTTACATTAGATTCACTAGTAGGAGTGAGAAAAGCATCACGGGGTGGTGCGCATTGTATGGGTGTGTGTTACATTACATTCACTAGTATGAGTGAGAAAAACATCACGGGGTGGTGCGCATTGTATGGGTGTGTGTTACATTACATTCACTAGTAGGAGTGAGAAAAACATCACGGGGTGGTGCGCATTGTATGGGTGTGTGTTACATTACATTCACTAGTAGGAGTGAGAAAAACATCACGGGGTGGTGCGCATTGTATGGGTGTGTGTTACATTACATTCACAAATAGGAGTGAGAAAAACATCACGGGGTGGTGCGCATTGTATGGGTGTGTGTTACATTACATTCACTAGTATGAGTGAGAAAAACATCACGGGGTGGTGCCCATTGTATGGGTGTGTGTTACATTACATTCACTAGTAGGAGTGAGAAAAACATCACGGGGTGGTGCGCATTGTATGGGTGTGTGTTACATTACATTCACTAGTAGGAGTGAGAAAAACATCACGGGGTGGTGCGCATTGTATGGGTGTGTGTTACATTACATTCACAAATAGGAGTGAGAAAAACATCACGGGGTGGTGCGTATTGTATGGGTGTGTGTTACATTACATTCACTAGTAGGAGTGAGAAAAACATCACGGGGAGGTGCGCATTGTATGGGTGTGTGTTACATTACATTCACAAATAGGAGTGAGAAAAACATCACGGGGTGGTGCGCATTGTATGGGTGTGTGTTACATTACATTCACTAGTAGGAGTGAGAAAAACATCACGGGGTGGTGCGCATTGTATGGGTGTTTGTTACATTACATTCACTAGTAGGAGTGAGAAAAGCATCACGGGGTGGTGCGCATTGTATGGGTGTGTGTTACATTACATTCACTACTAGGAGTGAGAAAAACATCACGGGGTGGTGCGCATTGTATGGGTGTGTGTTACATTACATTCACTAGTAGGAGTGAGAAAAACATCACGGGGTGGTGTGCATTGTATGGGTGTGTGTTACATTACATTCACTAGTATGAGTGAAAAAAACATCACGGGGTGGTGCGCATTGTATGCGTGTGTGTTACATTAGATTCACTAGTAGGAGTGAGAAAAACATCACGGGGTGGTGCGCATTGTATGGGTGTGTGTTACATTACATTCACTAGTATGAGTGAGAAAAACATCACGGGGTGGTGCGCATTGTATGCGTGTGTGTTACATTAGATTCCCTAGTAGGAGTGAGAAAAACATCACGGGGTGGTGCGCATTGTATGGGTGTGTGTTACATTACATTCACTCGTAGGAGTGAGAAAAACATCACGGGGTGGTGCGCATTGTATGGGTGTGTGTTACATTACGTTCACTCGTAGGAGTGAGAAAAACATCACGGGGTGGTGCGCATTGTATGGGTGTGTGTTACATTACATTCACTCGTAGGAGTGAGAAAAACATCACGGGGTGGTGCGCATTGTATGGGTGTGTGTTACATTACATTCACTAGTAGGAGTGAGAAAAACATCGCGGGGTGGTGCGCATTCTATGGGTGTGTGTTACATTACTTTCACTAGTAGGAGTGAGAAAAACATCACGGGGTGGTGCGCATTGTATGGGTGTGTGTTACATTACATTCACTAGTAGGAGTGAGAAAAACATCACGGGGTGGTGCGCATTGTATGGGTGTTTGTTACATTAGATTCACTAGTAGGAGTGAGAAAAACATCACGGGGTGGTGCGCATTGTATGGGTGTGTGTTACATTACATTCACTAGTAGGAGTGAGAAAAACATCACGGGGTGGTGCTCATTGTATGGGTGTGTGTTACATTACATTCACTAGTAGGAGTGAGAAAAACATCACGGGGTGGTGCGCATTGTATGGGTGTGTGTTACATTACATTCACTAGTATGAGTGAGAAAAACATCACGGGGTGGTGCGCATTGTATGCGTGTGTGTTACATTAGATTCACTAGTAGGAGTGAGAAAAACATCACGGGGTGGTGCGCATTGTATGGGTGTGTGTTACATTACATTCACTAGTATGAGTGAGAAAAACATCACGGGGTGGTGCGCATTGTATGCGTGTGTGTTACATTAGATTCACTAGTAGGAGTGAGAAAAACATCACGGGGTGGTGCGCATTGTATGGGTGTGTGTTACATTACATTCACTAGTAGGAGTGAGAAAAACATCACGGGGTGGTGCGCATTGTATGGGTGTGTGTTACATTACATTCACTAGTAGGAGTGAGAAAAACATCACGGGGTGGTGCGCATTGTATGGGTGTGTGTTACATTACATTCACTAGTAGGAGTGAGAAAAACATCACGGGGTGGTTCGCATTGTATGGGTGTGTGTTACATTACATTCACTAGTAGGAGTGAGAAAAACATCACGGGGTGGTGCGCATTGTATGGATGTGTGTTACATTACATTCACTAGTAGGAGTGAGAAAAACATCACGGGGTGGTGCGCATTGTATGGGTGTGTGTTACATTACATTCACTAGTAGGAGTGAGAAAAACATCACGGGGTGGTGCGCATTGTATGGGTGTGTGTTACATTAGATTCACTAGTAGGAGTGAGAAAAGCATCACGGGGTGGTGCGCATTGTATGGGTGTGTGTTACATTACATTCACTAGTATGAGTGAGAAAAACATCACGGGGTGGTGCGCATTGTATGGGTGTGTGTTACATTACATTCACTAGTAGGAGTGAGAAAAACATCACGGGGTGGTGCGCATTGTATGGGTGTGTGTTACATTACATTCACTAGTAGGAGTGAGAAAAACATCACGGGGTGGTGCGCATTGTATGGGTGTGTGTTACATTACATTCACAAATAGGAGTGAGAAAAACATCACGGGGTGGTGCGCATTGTATGGGTGTGTGTTACATTACATTCACTAGTATGAGTGAGAAAAACATCACGGGGTGGTGCCCATTGTATGGGTGTGTGTTACATTACATTCACTAGTAGGAGTGAGAAAAACATCACGGGTTGGTGCGCATTGTATGGGTGTGTGTTACATTACATTCACTAGTAGGAGTGAGAAAAACATCACGGGGTGGTGCGCATTGTATGGGTGTGTGTTACATTACATTCACAAATAGGAGTGAGAAAAACATCACGGGGTGGTGCGCATTGTATGGGTGTGTGTTACATTACATTCACTAGTAGGAGTGAGAAAAACATCACGGGGAGGTGCGCATTGTATGGGTGTGTGTTACATTACATTCACAAATAGGAGTGAGAAAAACATCACGGGGTGGTGCGCATTGTATGGGTGTGTGTTACATTACATTCACTAGTAGGAGTGAGAAAAACATCACGGGGTGGTGCGCATTGTATGGGTGTTTGTTACATTACATTCACTAGTAGGAGTGAGAAAAGCATCACGGGGTGGTGCGCATTGTATGGGTGTGTGTTACATTACATTCACTACTAGGAGTGAGAAAAACATCACGGGGTGGTGCGCATTGTATGGGTGTGTGTTACATTACATTCACTAGTAGGAGTGAGAAAAACATCACGGGGTGGTGCGCATTGTATGGGTGTGTGTTACATTACATTCACTAGTATGAGTGAAAAAAACATCACGGGGTGGTGCGCATTGTATGCGTGTGTGTTACATTAGATTCACTAGTAGGAGTGAGAAAAACATCACGGGGTGGTGCGCATTGTATGGGTGTGTGTTACATTACATTCACTAGTATGAGTGAGAAAAACATCACGGGGTGGTGCGCATTGTATGCGTGTGTGTTACATTAGATTCACTAGTAGGAGTGAGAAAAACATCACGGGGTGGTGCGCATTGTATGGGTGTGTGTTACATTACATTCACTAGTAGAGCGAGAAATACATCACGGGGTGGTGCGCATTGTATGGGTGTGTGTTACATTACATTCACTAGTAGGAGCGAGAAAAACATCACGGGGTGGTGCGCATTGTATGGGTGTGTGTTACATTACATTCACTAGTAGGAGCTAGAAAAACATCACGGGGTGGTGCGCATTGTATGGGTGTGTGTTACTTTACATTCACTAGTAGGAGCGAGAAAAACATCACGGGGTGGTGCTCATTGTATGGGTGTGTGTTACATTACATTCACTAGTAGGAGCGAGAAAAACATCACGGGGTGGTGCGCATTGTATGGGTGTGTGTTACATTACATTCACTAGTAGGAGCGAGAAAAACATCACGGAGTGGTGCGCATTGTATGGGTGTTTGTTACATTACATTCACTAGTAGGAGTGAGAAAATCATCACGGGGCGGTGCGCATTTTATGGGTGTGTGTTACATTACATTCACTACTAGGAGTGAGAAAAACATCACGCGGTGGTGCGCATTGTATTGGTGTGTGTTACATTACATTCACTAGTAGGAGTGAGAAAAACATCACGGGGTGGTGCGCATTGTATGGGTGTGTGTTACATTACATTCACTAGTAGGAGTGAGAAAAACATCACGGGGTCGTGCGCATTGTATGGGTGTGTGTTAAATGACATTCACTAGTAGGAGTGAGAAAAACATCACGGGGTGGTGCGCATTGTATGGGTGTGTGTTACATTACTTTCACTAGTAGGAGTGAGAAAAACATCACGGGGTGGTGCGCATTGTATGGGTGTGTGTTACATTACATTCACTAGTAGGAGTGAGAAAAACATCACGGGGTGGTGCGCATTGTATGGGTGTTTGTTACATTAGATTCACTAGTAGGAGTGAGAAAAACATCACGGGGTGGTGCGCATTGTATGCGTGTGTGTTACATTACATTCACTAGTAGGAGTGAGAAAAACATCACGGGGTGGTGCTCATTGTATGGGTGTGTGTTACATTACATTCACTAGTAGGAGTGAGAAAAACATCACGGGGTGGTGCGCATTGTATGGGTGTGTGTTACATTACATTCACTAGTATGAGTGAGAAAAACATCACGGGGTGGTGCGCATTGTATGCGTGTGTGTTACATTAGATTCACTAGTAGGAGTGAGAAAAACATCACGGGGTGGTGCGCATTGTATGGGTGTGTGTTACATTACATTCACTAGTATGAGTGAGAAAAACATCACGGGGTGGTGCGCATTGTATGCGTGTGTGTTACATTGGATTCCCTAGTAGGAGTGAGAAAAACATCACGAGGTGGTGCGCATTGTATGGGTGTGTGTTACATTACATTCACTAGTAGGAGTGAGAAAAACATCACGGGGTGGTGCGCATTGTATGGGTGTGTGTTACGTTAGATTCACTAGTAGGAGTGAGAAAAACATCACGGGGTGGTGCACATTGTATGGGTGTGTGTTACATTACATTCACTAGTAGGAGTGAGAAAAACATCACGGGGTGGTGCGCATTGTATGGGTGTGTGTTACATTAGATTCACTAGTAGGAGTGAGAAAAACATCACGGGGTGGTGCGCATTGTATGGGTGTGTGTTACATTACATTCACTAGTAGGAGTGAGAAAAACATCACGGGGTGGTGCGCATTGTATGGGTGTGTGTAACATTACCTTCACTTGTAGGAGTGAGAAAAACATCACGGGGTGGTGCGCATTGTATGGGTGTGTGTTACATTACATTCACTCGTAGGAGTGAGAAAAACATCACGGGGTGGTGCGCATTGTATGGGTGTGTGTTACATTACATTCATTCGTAGGAGTGAGAAAAACATCACGGGGTGGTGCGCATTGTATGGGTGTGTGTTACATTACATTCACTAGTAGGAGTGAGAAAAACATCACGGGGTGGTGCGCATTGTATGGGTGTGTGTTACATTACATTCAGTAGTAGGAGTGAGAAAAACATCACTGGGTGGTGCGCATTGTATTGGTGTGTGTTACATTACATTCACTAGTAGGAGTGAGAAAAACATCACGGGGTGGTGCGCATTATATGGGTTTGTGTTACATTACATTCACTAGTAGGAGTGAGAAAAACATCACGGGGTGGTGCGCATTGTATGGGTGTGTGTTACGTTAGATTCACTAGTAAGAGTGAGAAAAACATCACGGGGTGGTGCGCATTGTATGGGTGTGTGTTACGTTAGATTCACTAGTAGGAGCGAGAAAAACATCACGGGGTGGTGCGCATTGTATGGGTGTGTGTTACATTACATTCACTAGTAGGAGCGAGAAAAACATCACGGGGTGGTGCGCATTGTATGGGTGTGTGTTACATTACATTCACTAGTAGGAGCTAGAAAAACATCACGGGGTGGTGCGCATTGTATGGGTGTGTGTTACTTTACATTCACTAGTAGGAGCGAGAAAAACATCACGGGGTGGTGCTCATTGTATGGGTGTGTGTTACATTACATTCACTAGTAGGAGCGAGAAAAACATCACGGGGTGGTGCGCATTGTATGGGTGTGTGTTACATTACATTCACTAGTAGGAGCGAGAAAAACATCACGGAGTGGTGCGCATTGTATGGGTGTTTGTTACATTACATTCACTAGTAGGAGTGAGAAAATAATCATGGGGTGGTGCGCATTTTATGGGTGTGTGTTACATTACATTCACTAGTAGGAGTGAGAAAAACATCACGCGGTGGTGCGCATTGTATGGGTGTGTGTTACATTACATTCACTAGTAGGAGCGAGAAAAACATCACGGGGTGGTGCGCATTGTATGGGTGTGTGTTACATTACATTCACTAGTAGGAGCGAGAAAAACATCACGGGGTGGTGCGCATTGTATGGGTGTGTGTTACATTACATTCACTAGTAGGAGCGAGAAAAACATCACGGGGTGGTGCGCATTGTATGGGTGTGTGTTACATTACATTCACTAGTAGGAGAGAGAAAAACATCACGGGGTGGTGCGCATTGTATGGGTGTGTGTTACATTACATTCACTAGTAGGAGTGAGAAAATCATCACGGGGTGGTGCGCATTTTATGGGTGTGTGTTACATTACATTCACTACTAGGAGTGAGAAAATCATCACGCGGTGGTGCGCATTGTATTGGTGTGTGTTACATTACATTCACTAGTAGGAGTGAGAAAAACATCACGGGGTGGTGCGCATTGTATGGGTGTGTGTTACATTACATTCACTAGTAGGAGTGAGAAAAACATCACGGGGTCGTGCGCATTGTATGGGTGTGTGTTAAATGACATTCACTAGTAGGAGTGAGAAAAACATCACGGGGTGGTGCGCATTGTATGGGTGTGTGTTACATTACTTTCACTAGTAGGAGTGAGAAAAACATCACGGGGTGGTGCGCATTGTATGGGTGTGTGTTACATTACATTCACTAGTAGGAGTGAGAAAAACATCACGGGGTGGTGCGCATTGTATGGGTGTTTGTTACATTAGATTCACTAGTAGGAGTGAGAAAAACATCACGGGGTGGTGCGCATTGTATGCGTGTGTGTTACATTACATTCACTAGTAGGAGTGAGAAAAACATCACGGGGTGGTGCTCATTGTATGGGTGTGTGTTACATTACATTCACTAGTAGGAGTGAGAAAAACATCACGGGGTGGTGCGCATTGTATGGGTGTGTGTTACATTACATTCACTAGTATGAGTGAGAAAAACATCACGGGGTGGTGCGCATTGTATGCGTGTGTGTTACATTAGATTCACTAGTAGGAGTGAGAAAAACATCACGGGGTGGTGCGCATTGTATGGGTGTGTGTTACATTACATTCACTAGTATGAGTGAGAAAAACATCACGGGGTGGTGCGCATTGTATGCGTGTGTGTTACATTAGATTCCCTAGTAGGAGTGAGAAAAACATCACGAGGTGGTGCGCATTGTATGGGTGTGTGTTACATTACATTCGCTAGTAGGAGTGAGAAAAACATCACGGGGTGGTGCGCATTGTATGGGTGTGTGTTACATTACATTCACTAGTAGGAGTGAGAAAAACATCACGGGGTGGTGCGCATTGTATGGGTGTGTGTTACGTTAGATTCACTAGTAGGAGTGAGAAAAACATCACGGGGTGGTGCACATTGTATGGGTGTGTGTTACATTACATTCACTAGTAGGAGTGAGAAAAACATCACGGGGTGGTGCGCATTGTATGGGTGTGTGTTACATTAGATTCACTAGTAGGAGTGAGAAAAACATCACGGGGTGGTGCGCATTGTATGGGTGTGTGTTACATTACATTCACTCGTAGGAGTGAGAAAAACATCACGGGGTGGTGCGCATTGTATGGGTGTGTGTAACATTACCTTCACTTGTAGGAGTGAGAAAAACATCACGGGGTGGTGCGCATTGTATGGGTGTGTGTTACATTACATTCACTCGTAGGAGTGAGAAAAACATCACGGGGTGGTGCGCATTGTATGGGTGTGTGTTACATTACATTCACTCGTAGGAGTGAGAAAAACATCACGGGGTGGTGCGCATTGTATGGGTGTGTGTTACATTACATTCACTAGTAGGAGTGAGAAAAACATCACGGGGTGGTGCGCATTGTATTGGTGTGTGTTACATTACATTCACTAGTAGGAGTGAGAAAAACATCACGGGGTGGTGCGCATTATATGGGTTTGTGTTACATTACATTCACTCGTAGGAGTGAGAAAAACATCACGGGGTGGTGCGCATTGTATGGGTGTGTGTTACATTACATTCAGTAGTAGGAGTGAGAAAAACATCACTGGGTGGTGCGCATTGTATTGGTGTGTGTTACATTACATTCACTAGTAGGAGTGAGAAAAACATCACGGGGTGGTGCGCATTATATGGGTTTGTGTTACATTACATTCACTAGTAGGAGTGAGAAAAACATCACGGGGTGGTGCGCATTGTATGGGTGTGTGTTACGTTAGATTCACTAGTAGGAGTGAGAAAAACATCACGGGGTGGTGCGCATTGTATGGGTGTGTGTTACGTTAGATTCACTAGTAGGAGTGAGAAAAACATCACGGGGTGGTGCGCATTATATGGGTGTGTGTTACATTACATTCACTAGTAGGAGTGAGAAAAACATCACGGGGTGGTGCGCATTGTATGGGTGTTTGTTACATTAGATTCACTAGTAGGAGTGAGAAAATCATCACGGGGTGGTGCGCATTGTATGGGTGTGTGTTACATTACATTCACTAGTATGAGTGAGAAAAACATCACGGGGTGGCGCGCATTGTATGCGTGTGTGTTACATTAGATTCACTAGTAGGAGTGAGAAAAACATCACGGGGTGGTGCGCATTGTATGGGTGTGTGTTACATTACATTCACTAGTAGGAGTGAGAAAAACATCACGGGGTGGTGCGCATTGTATGGGTGTGTGTTACGTTAGATTCACTAGTAGGAGTGAGAAAAACATCACGGGGTGGTGCGCATTGTATGGGTGTGTGTTACATTAAATTCACTAGTAGGAGTGAGAAAAACATCACGGGGTCGTGCGCATTGTATGGGTGTGTGTTACATGACATTCACTAGTAGGAGTGAGAAAAACATCACGGGGTGGTGCGCATTGTATGGGTGTGTGTTACATTACTTTCACTAGTAGGAGTGAGAAAAACATCACGGGGTGGTGCGCATTGTATGGGTGTGTGTTACATTACATTCACTAGTAGGAGTGAGAAAAACATCACGGGGTGGTGCGCATTGTATGGGTGTTTGTTACATTAGATTCACTAGTAGGAGTGAGAAAAACATCACGGGGTGGTGCGCATTGTATGCGTGTGTGTTACATTACATTCACTAGTAGGAGTGAGAAAAACATCACGGGGTGGTGCTCATTGTATGGGTGTGTGTTACATTACATTCACTAGTAGGAGTGAGAAAAACATCACGGGGTGGTGCGCATTGTATGGGTGTGTGTTACATTACATTCACTAGTATGAGTGAGAAAAACATCACAGGGTGGTGCGCATTGTATGCGTGTGTGTTACATTAGATTCACTAGTAGGAGTGAGAAAAACATCACGGGGTGGTGCGCATTGTATGGGTGTGTGTTACATTACATTCACTAGTATGAGTGAGAAAAACATCACGGGGTGGTGCGCATTGTATGCGTGTGTGTTACATCAGATTCCCTAGTAGGAGTGAGAAAAACATCACGAGGTGGTGCGCATTGTATGGGTGTGTGTTACATTACATTCACTAGTAGGAGTGAGAAAAACATCACGGGGTGGTGCGCATTGTATGGGTGTGTGTTACATTACATTCACTAGTAGGAGTGAGAAAAACATCACGGGGTGGTGCGCATTGTATGGGTGTGTGTTACGTTAGATTCACTAGTAGGAGTGAGAAAAACATCACGGGGTGGTGCACATTGTATGGGTGTGTGTTACATTACATTCACTAGTAGGAGTGAGAAAAACATCACGGGGTGGTGCGCATTGTATGGGTGTGTGTTACATTACATTCACTAGTAGGAGTGAGAAAAACATCACGCGGTGGTGCGCATTGTATTGGTGTGTGTTACATTACATTCACTAGTAGGAGTGAGAAAAACATCACGGGGTGGTGCGCATTGTATGGGTGTGTGTTACATTACATTCACTAGTAGGAGTGAGAAAAACATCACGGGGTCGTGCGCATTGTATGGGTGTGTGTTAAATGACATTCACTAGTAGGAGTGAGAAAAACATCACGGGGTGGTGCGCATTGTATGGGTGTGTGTTACATTACTTTCACTAGTAGGAGTGAGAAAAACATCACGGGGTGGTGCGCATTGTATGGGTGTGTGTTACATTACATTCACTAGTAGGAGTGAGAAAAACATCACGGGGTGGTGCGCATTGTATGGGTGTTTGTTACATTAGATTCACTAGTAGGAGTGAGAAAAACATCACGGGGTGGTGCGCATTGTATGCGTGTGTGTTACATTACATTCACTAGTAGGAGTGAGAAAAACATCACGGGGTGGTGCTCATTGTATGGGTGTGTGTTACATTACATTCACTAGTAGGAGTGAGAAAAACATCACGGGGTGGTGCGCATTGTATGGGTGTGTGTTACATTACATTCACTAGTATGAGTGAGAAAAACATCACGGGGTGGTGCGCATTGTATGCGTGTGTGTTACATTAGATTCACTAGTAGGAGTGAGAAAAACATCACGGGGTGGTGCGCATTGTATGGGTGTGTGTTACATTACATTCACTAGTATGAGTGAGAAAAACATCACGGGGTGGTGCGCATTGTATGCGTGTGTGTTACATTGGATTCCCTAGTAGGAGTGAGAAAAACATCACGAGGTGGTGCGCATTGTATGGGTGTGTGTTACATTACATTCACTAGTAGGAGTGAGAAAAACATCACGGGGTGGTGCGCATTGTATGGGTGTGTGTTACGTTAGATTCACTAGTAGGAGTGAGAAAAACATCACGGGGTGGTGCACATTGTATGGGTGTGTGTTACATTACATTCACTAGTAGGAGTGAGAAAAACATCACGGGGTGGTGCGCATTGTATGGGTGTGTGTTACATTAGATTCACTAGTAGGAGTGAGAAAAACATCACGGGGTGGTGCGCATTGTATGGGTGTGTGTTACATTACATTCACTAGTAGGAGTGAGAAAAACATCACGGGGTGGTGCGCATTGTATGGGTGTGTGTAACATTACCTTCACTTGTAGGAGTGAGAAAAACATCACGGGGTGGTGCGCATTGTATGGGTGTGTGTTACATTACATTCACTCGTAGGAGTGAGAAAAACATCACGGGGTGGTGCGCATTGTATGGGTGTGTGTTACATTACATTCATTCGTAGGAGTGAGAAAAACATCACGGGGTGGTGCGCATTGTATGGGTGTGTGTTACATTACATTCACTAGTAGGAGTGAGAAAAACATCACGGGGTGGTGCGCATTGTATGGGTGTGTGTTACATTACATTCAGTAGTAGGAGTGAGAAAAACATCACTGGGTGGTGCGCATTGTATTGGTGTGTGTTACATTACATTCACTAGTAGGAGTGAGAAAAACATCACGGGGTGGTGCGCATTATATGGGTTTGTGTTACATTACATTCACTAGTAGGAGTGAGAAAAACATCACGGGGTGGTGCGCATTGTATGGGTGTGTGTTACGTTAGATTCACTAGTAAGAGTGAGAAAAACATCACGGGGTGGTGCGCATTGTATGGGTGTGTGTTACGTTAGATTCACTAGTAGGAGCGAGAAAAACATCACGGGGTGGTGCGCATTGTATGGGTGTGTGTTACATTACATTCACTAGTAGGAGCGAGAAAAACATCACGGGGTGGTGCGCATTGTATGGGTGTGTGTTACATTACATTCACTAGTAGGAGCTAGAAAAACATCACGGGGTGGTGCGCATTGTATGGGTGTGTGTTACTTTACATTCACTAGTAGGAGCGAGAAAAACATCACGGGGTGGTGCTCATTGTATGGGTGTGTGTTACATTACATTCACTAGTAGGAGCGAGAAAAACATCACGGGGTGGTGCGCATTGTATGGGTGTGTGTTACATTACATTCACTAGTAGGAGCGAGAAAAACATCACGGAGTGGTGCGCATTGTATGGGTGTTTGTTACATTACATTCACTAGTAGGAGTGAGAAAATAATCATGGGGTGGTGCGCATTTTATGGGTGTGTGTTACATTACATTCACTAGTAGGAGTGAGAAAAACATCACGCGGTGGTGCGCATTGTATGGGTGTGTGTTACATTACATTCACTAGTAGGAGCGAGAAAAACATCACGGGGTGGTGCGCATTGTATGGGTGTGTGTTACATTACATTCACTAGTAGGAGCGAGAAAAACATCACGGGGTGGTGCGCATTGTATGGGTGTGTGTTACATTACATTCACTAGTAGGAGCGAGAAAAACATCACGGGGTGGTGCGCATTGTATGGGTGTGTGTTACATTACATTCACTAGTAGGAGAGAGAAAAACATCACGGGGTGGTGCGCATTGTATGGGTTTGTGTTACATTACATTCACTAGTAGGAGTGAGAAAATCATCACGGGGTGGTGCGCATTTTATGGGTGTGTGTTACATTACATTCACTACTAGGAGTGAGAAAATCATCACGCGGTGGTGCGCATTGTATTGGTGTGTGTTACATTACATTCACTAGTAGGAGTGAGAAAAACATCACGGGGTGGTGCGCATTGTATGGGTGTGTGTTACATTACATTCACTAGTAGGAGTGAGAAAAACATCACGGGGTCGTGCGCATTGTATGGGTGTGTGTTAAATGACATTCACTAGTAGGAGTGAGAAAAACATCACGGGGTGGTGCGCATTGTATGGGTGTGTGTTACATTACTTTCACTAGTAGGAGTGAGAAAAACATCACGGGGTGGTGCGCATTGTATGGGTGTGTGTTACATTACATTCACTAGTAGGAGTGAGAAAAACATCACGGGGTGGTGCGCATTGTATGGGTGTTTGTTACATTAGATTCACTAGTAGGAGTGAGAAAAACATCACGGGGTGGTGCGCATTGTATGCGTGTGTGTTACATTACATTCACTAGTAGGAGTGAGAAAAACATCACGGGGTGGTGCTCATTGTATGGGTGTGTGTTACATTACATTCACTAGTAGGAGTGAGAAAAACATCACGGGGTGGTGCGCATTGTATGGGTGTGTGTTACATTACATTCACTAGTATGAGTGAGAAAAACATCACGGGGTGGTGCGCATTGTATGCGTGTGTGTTACATTAGATTCACTAGTAGGAGTGAGAAAAACATCACGGGGTGGTGCGCATTGTATGGGTGTGTGTTACATTACATTCACTAGTATGAGTGAGAAAAACATCACGGGGTGGTGCGCATTGTATGCGTGTGTGTTACATTAGATTCCCTAGTAGGAGTGAGAAAAACATCACGAGGTGGTGCGCATTGTATGGGTGTGTGTTACATTACATTCGCTAGTAGGAGTGAGAAAAACATCACGGGGTGGTGCGCATTGTATGGGTGTGTGTTACATTACATTCACTAGTAGGAGTGAGAAAAACATCACGGGGTGGTGCGCATTGTATGGGTGTGTGTTACGTTAGATTCACTAGTAGGAGTGAGAAAAACATCACGGGGTGGTGCACATTGTATGGGTGTGTGTTACATTACATTCACTAGTAGGAGTGAGAAAAACATCACGGGGTGGTGCGCATTGTATGGGTGTGTGTTACATTAGATTCACTAGTAGGAGTGAGAAAAACATCACGGGGTGGTGCGCATTGTATGGGTGTGTGTTACATTACATTCACTCGTAGGAGTGAGAAAAACATCACGGGGTGGTGCGCATTGTATGGGTGTGTGTAACATTACCTTCACTTGTAGGAGTGAGAAAAACATCACGGGGTGGTGCGCATTGTATGGGTGTGTGTTACATTACATTCACTCGTAGGAGTGAGAAAAACATCACGGGGTGGTGCGCATTGTATGGGTGTGTGTTACATTACATTCACTCGTAGGAGTGAGAAAAACATCACGGGGTGGTGCGCATTGTATGGGTGTGTGTTACATTACATTCACTAGTAGGAGTGAGAAAAACATCACGGGGTGGTGCGCATTGTATGGGTGTGTGTTACATTACATTCAGTAGTAGGAGTGAGAAAAACATCACTGGGTGGTGCGCATTGTATTGGTGTGTGTTACATTACATTCACTAGTAGGAGTGAGAAAAACATCACGGGGTGGTGCGCATTATATGGGTTTGTGTTACATTACATTCACTAGTAGGAGTGAGAAAAACATCACGGGGTGGTGCGCATTGTATGGGTGTGTGTTACGTTAGATTCACTAGTAGGAGTGAGAAAAACATCACGGGGTGGTGCGCATTGTATGGGTGTGTGTTACGTTAGATTCACTAGTAGGAGTGAGAAAAACATCACGGGGTGGTGCGCATTATATGGGTGTGTGTTACATTACATTCACTAGTAGGAGTGAGAAAAACATCACGGGGTGGTGCGCATTGTATGGGTGTTTGTTACATTAGATTCACTAGTAGGAGTGAGAAAATCATCACGGGGTGGTGCGCATTGTATGGGTGTGTGTTACATTACATTCACTAGTAGGAGTGAGAAAAACATCACGGGGTGGTGCGCATTCTATGGGTGTGTGTTACATTACTTTCACTAGTAGGAGTGAGAAAAACATCACGGGGTGGTGCGCATTGTATGGGTGTGTGTTACATTACATTCACTAGTAGGAGTGAGAAAAACATCACGGGGTGGTGCGCATTGTATGGGTGTTTGTTACATTAGATTCACTAGTAGGAGTGAGAAAAACATCACGGGGTGGTGCGCATTGTATGGGTGTGTGTTACATTACATTCACTAGTAGGAGTGAGAAAAACATCACGGGGTGGTGCTCATTGTATGGGTGTGTGTTACATTACATTCACTAGTAGGAGTGAGAAAAACATCACGGGGTGGTGCGCATTGTATGGGTGTGTGTTACATTACATTCACTAGTATGAGTGAGAAAAACATCACGGGGTGGTGCCCATTGTATGCGTGTGTGTTACATTAGATTCACTAGTAGGAGTGAGAAAAACATCACGGGGTGGTGCGCATTGTATGGGTGTGTGTTACATTACATTCACTAGTATGAGTGAGAAAAACATCACGGGGTGGCGCGCATTGTATGCGTGTGTGTTACATTAGATTCACTAGTAGGAGTGAGAAAAACATCACGGGGTGGTGCGCATTGTATGGGTGTGTGTTACATTACATTCACTAGTAGGAGTGAGAAAAACATCACGGGGTGGTGCGCATTGTATGGGTGTGTGTTACGTTAGATTCACTAGTAGGAGTGAGAAAAACATCACGGGGTGGTGCGCATTGTATGGGTGTGTGTTACATTAAATTCACTAGTAGGAGTGAGAAAAACATCACGGGGTCGTGCGCATTGTATGGGTGTGTGTTACATGACATTCACTAGTAGGAGTGAGAAAAACATCACGGGGTGGTGCGCATTGTATGGGTGTGTGTTACATTACTTTCACTAGTAGGAGTGAGAAAAACATCACGGGGTGGTGCGCATTGTATGGGTGTGTGTTACATTACATTCACTAGTAGGAGTGAGAAAAACATCACGGGGTGGTGCGCATTGTATGGGTGTTTGTTACATTAGATTCACTAGTAGGAGTGAGAAAAACATCACGGGGTGGTGCGCATTGTATGCGTGTGTGTTACATTACATTCACTAGTAGGAGTGAGAAAAACATCACGGGGTGGTGCTCATTGTATGGGTGTGTGTTACATTACATTCACTAGTAGGAGTGAGAAAAACATCACGGGGTGGTGCGCATTGTATGGGTGTGTGTTACATTACATTCACTAGTATGAGTGAGAAAAACATCACAGGGTGGTGCGCATTGTATGCGTGTGTGTTACATTAGATTCACTAGTAGGAGTGAGAAAAACATCACGGGGTGGTGCGCATTGTATGGGTGTGTGTTACATTACATTCACTAGTATGAGTGAGAAAAACATCACGGGGTGGTGCGCATTGTATGCGTGTGTGTTACATCAGATTCCCTAGTAGGAGTGAGAAAAACATCACGAGGTGGTGCGCATTGTATGGGTGTGTGTTACATTACATTCACTAGTAGGAGTGAGAAAAACATCACGGGGTGGTGCGCATTGTATGGGTGTGTGTTACATTACATTCACTAGTAGGAGTGAGAAAAACATCACGGGGTGGTGCGCATTGTATGGGTGTGTGTTACGTTAGATTCACTAGTAGGAGTGAGAAAAACATCACGGGGTGGTGCACATTGTATGGGTGTGTGTTACATTACATTCACTAGTAGGAGTGAGAAAAACATCACGGGGTGGTGCGCATTGTATGGGTGTGTGTTACATTAGATTCACTAGTAGGAGTGAGAAAAACATCACGGGGTGGTGCGCATTGTATGGGTGTGTGTTACATTACATTCACTAGTAGGAGTGAGAAAACCATCACGGGGTGGTGCGCATTGTATGGGTGTGTGTTACATTACCTTCACTTGTAGGAGTGAGAAAAACATCACGGGGTGGTGCGCATTGTATGGGTGTGTGTTACATTACATTCACTCGTAGGAGTGAGAAAAACATCACGGGGTGGTGCGCATTGTATGGGTGTGTGTTACATTACATTCACTCGTAGGAGTGAGAAAAACATCACCGGGTGGTGCGCATTGTATGGGTGTGTGTTACATTACATTCAGTAGTAGGAGTGAGAAAAACATCACGGGGTGGTGCGCATTGTATGGGTGTGTGTTACATTACATTCAGTAGTAGGAGTGAGAAAAACATCACTGGGTGGTGCGCATTGTATGGGTGTGTGTTACATTACATTCACTAGTAGGAGTGAGAAAAACATCACGGGGTGGTGCGCATTATATGGGTTTGTGTTACATTACATTCACTAGTAGGAGTGAGAAAAACATCACGGGGTGGTGCGCATTGTATGGGTGTGTGTTACGTTAGATTCACTAGTAGGAGTGAGAAAAACATCACGGGGTGGTGCGCATTGTATGGGTGTGTGTTACGTTAGATTCACTAGTAGGAGTGAGAAAAACATCACGGGGTGGTGCGCATTATATGGGTCTGTGTTACATTACATTCACTAGTAGGAGTGAGAAAAACATCACGGGGTGGTGCGCATTGTATGGGTGTTTGTTACATTAGATTCACTAGTAGGAGTGAGAAAATCATCACAGGGTGGTGCGCATTGTATGGGTGTGTGTTACATTACATTCACTAGTAGGAGTGAGAAAAACATCACGGGGTGGTGCGCATTCTATGGGTGTGTGTTACATTACTTTCACTAGTAGGAGTGAGAAAAACATCACGGGGTGGTGCACATTGTATGGGTGTGTGTTACATTACATTCACTAGTAGGAGTGAGAAAAACATCACGGGGTGGTGCGCATTGTATGGGTGTTTGTTACATTAGATTCACTAATAGGAGTGAGAAAAACATCACGGGGTGGTGCGCATTGTATGGGTGTGTGTTACATTACATTCACTAGTAGGAGTGAGAAAAACATCACGGGGTGGTGCTCATTGTATGGGTGTGTGTTACATTACATTCACTAGTAGGAGTGAGAAAAACATCACGGGGTGGTGCGCATTGTATGGGTGTGTGTTACATTACATTCACTAGTATGAGTGAGAAAAACATCACGGGGTGGTGCCCATTGTATGCGTGTGTGTTACATTAGATTCACTAGTAGGAGTGAGAAAAACATCACGGGGTGGTGCGCATTGTATGGGTGTGTGTTACATTACATTCACTAGTATGAGTGAGAAAAACATCACGGGGTGGCGCGCATTGTATGCGTGTGTGTTACATTAGATTCACTAGTAGGAGTGAGAAAAACATCACGGGGTGGTTCGCATTGTATGGGTGTGTGTTACATTACATTCACTAGTAGGAGTGAGAAAAACATCACGGGGTGGTGCGCATTGTATGGGTGTGTGTTACGTTAGATTCACTAGTAGGAGTGAGAAAAACATCACGGGGTGGTGCGCATTGTATGGGTGTGTGTTACATTACATTCACTAGTAGGAGTGAGAAAAACATCACGGGGTGGTGCGCATTGTATGGATGTGTGTTACGTTACATTCACTAGTAGGAGTGAGAAAAACATCACGGGGTGGTGCGCATTGTATGGGTGTGTGTTACATTACATTCACTAGTAGGAGTGAGAAAAACATCACGGGGTGGTGTGCATTGTATGGGTGTGTGTTACATTAGATTCACTAGTAGGAGTGAGAAAAGCATCACGGGGTGGTGCGCATTGTATGGGTGTGTGTTACATTACATTCACTAGTAGGAGTGAGAAAAGCATCACGGGGTGGTGCGCATTGTATGGGTGTGTGTTACATTACATTCACTAGTATGAGTGAGAAAAACATCACGGGGTGGTGCGCATTGTATGGGTGTGTGTTACATTACATTCACTAGTAGGAGTGAGAAAAACATCACGGGGTGGTGCGCATTGTATGGGTGTGTGTTACATTACATTCACAAATAGGAGTGAGAAAAACATCACGGGGTGGTGCGCATTGTATGGGTGTGTGTTACATTACATTCACTAGTAGGAGTTACAAAAACATCACGGGGTGGTGCGCATTGTATGGGTGTTTGTTACATTAGATTCACTAGTAGGAGTGAGAAAAGCATCACGGGGTGGTGCGCATTGTATGGGTGTGTGTTACATTACATTCACTAGTAGGAGTGAGAAAAACATCACGGGGTGGTGCGCATTGTATGTGTGTGTGTTACATTACATTCACTAGTATGAGTGAGAAAAACATCACGGGGTGGTGCGCATTGTATGCGTGTGTGTTACATTACATTCACTAGTAGGAGTGAGAAAAACATCACGGGGTGGTGCGCATTGGATGGGTGTGTGTTACATTACATTCACTCGTAGGAGTGAGAAAAACATCACGGGGTGGTGCGCATTGTATGGGTGTGTGTTACATTACCTTCACTCGTAGGAGTGAGAAAAACATCACGGGGTGGTGCGCATTGTATGGGTGTGTGTTACATTACATTCACTAGTAGGAGTGAGAAAAACATCACGGGATGGTGCGCATTGTATGGGTGTGTGTTACATTACATTCACTAGTAGGAGTGAGAAAAACATCACGGGGTGGTGCGCATTGTATGGGTGTGTGTTACATTACATTCACTAGTAGGAGTGAGAAAAACATCACGGGGTGGTGCGCATTGTATGGGTGTGTGTTACATTACATTCACTAGTAGGAGTGAGAAAAACATCACGGGGTGGTGCGCATTGTATGGGTGTGTGTTACATTACATTCACTAGTAGGAGTGAGAAAAACATCACGGGGTGGTGCGCATTGTATGGGTGTGTGTTACATTACATTCACTAGTAGCTGTGAGAAAAACATCACGGGGTGGTGCGCATTGTATGGGTGTGTGTTACATTACATTCACTAGTAGCAGTGAGAAAAATATCACGGGGTGGTGCGCATTGTATGGGTGTGTGTTACATTACATTCACTAGTAGGAGCGAGAAAAACATCACGGGGTGGTGCGCATTGTATGGGTGTGTGTTACATTACATTCACTAGTAGGAGCGAGAAATACATCACGGGGTGGTGCGCATTGTATGGGTGTGTGTTACATTACATTCACTAGTAGGAGCGAGAAAAACATCACGGGGTGGTGCGCATTGTATGGGTGTGTGTTACGTTAGATTCACTAGTAGGAGTGAGAAAAACATCACGGGGTGGTGCGCATTGTATGGGTGTGTGTTACATTACATTCACTAGTCGGAATGAGAAAAACATCACGGGGTGGTGCGCATTGTATGGGTGTTTGTTACATTACATTCACTAGTCGGAATGAGAAAAACATCACGGGGTGGTGCGCATTGTATGGGTGTTTGTTACATTACCTTCACTTGTAGGAGTGAGAAAAACATCACGGGGTGGTGCGCATTGTATGGGTGTGTGTTACATTACATTCACTCGTAGGAGTGAGAAAAACATCACGGGGTGGTGCGCATTGTATGGGTGTGTGTTACATTACATTCACTCGTAGGAGTGAGAAAAACATCACGGGGTGGTGCGCATTGTATGGGTGTGTGTTACATTACATTCACTAGTAGGAGTGAGAAAAACATCACGGGGTGGTGCGCATTGTATGGGTGTGTGTTACATTACATTCAGTAGTAGGAGTGAGAAAAACATCACGGGGTGGTGCGCATTGTATGGGTGTGTGTTACATTACATTCACTAGTAGGAGTGAGAAAAACATCACGGGGTGGTGCGCATTATATGGGTTTGTGTTACATTACATTCACTAGTAGGAGTGAGAAAAACATCACGGGGTGGTGCGCATTGTATGGGTGTGTGTTACGTTAGATTCACTAGTAGGAGTGAGAAAAACATCACGGGGTGGTGCGCATTGTATGGGTGTGTGTTACGTTAGATTCACTAGTAGGAGTGAGAAAAACATCACGGGGTGGTGCGCATTATATGGGTGTGTGTTACATTACATTCACTAGTAGGAGTGAGAAAAACATCACGGGGTGGTGCGCATTGTATGGGTGTTTGTTACATTAGATTCACTAGTAGGAGTGAGAAAATCATCACGGGGTGGTGCGCATTGTATGGGTGTGTGTTACATTACATTCACTAGTAGGAGTGAGAAAAACATCACGGGGTGGTGCGCATTCTATGGGTGTGTGTTACATTACTTTCACTAGTAGGAGTGAGAAAAACATCACGGGGTGGTGCACATTGTATGGGTGTGTGTTACATTACATTCACTAGTAGGAGTGAGAAAAACATCACGGGGTGGTGCGCATTGTATGGGTGTTTGTTACATTAGATTCACTAGTAGGAGTGAGAAAAACATCACGGGGTGGTGCGCATTGTATGGGTGTGTGTTACATTACATTCACTAGTAGGAGTGAGAAAAACATCACGGGGTGGTGCTCATTGTATGGGTGTGTGTTACATTACATTCACTAGTAGGAGTGAGAAAAACATCACGGGGTGGTGCGCATTGTATGGGTGTGTGTTACATTACATTCACTAGTATGAGTGAGAAAAACATCACGGGGTGGTGCCCATTGTAGGCGTGTGTGTTACATTAGATTCACTAGTAGGAGTGAGAAAAACATCACGGGGTGGTGCGCATTGTATGGGTGTGTGTTACATTACATTCACTAGTATGAGTGAGAAAAACATCACGGGGTGGCGCGGATTGTATGCGTGTGTGTTACATTAGATTCACTAGTAGGAGTGAGAAAAACATCACGGGGTGGTGCGCATTGTATGGGTGTGTGTTACATTACATTCACTAGTAGGAGTGAGAAAAACATCACGGGGTGGTGCGCATTGTATGGGTGTGTGTTACGTTAGATTCACTAGTAGGAGTGAGAAAAACATCACGGGGTGGTGCGCATTGTATGGGTGTGTGTTACATTACATTCACTAGTAGGAGTGAGAAAAACATCACGGGGTGGTGCGCATTGTATGGATGTGTGTTACATTACATTCACTAGTAGGAGTGAGAAAAACATCACGGGGTGGTGCGCATTGTATGGGTGTGTGTTACATTACATTCACTAGTAGGAGTGAGAAAAACATCACGGGGTGGTGCGCATTGTATGGGTGTGTGTTACATTAGATTCACTAGTAGGAGTGAGAAAAGCATCACGGGGTGGTGCGCATTGTATGGGTGTGTGTTACATTACATTCACTAGTAGGAGTGAGAAAAGCATCACGGGGTGGTGCGCATTGTATGGGTGTGTGTTACATTACATTCACTAGTATGAGTGAGAAAAACATCACGGGGTGGTGCGCATTGTATGGGTGTGTGTTACATTACATTCACTAGTAGGAGTGAGAAAAACATCACGGGGTGGTGCGCATTGTATGGGTGTGTGTTACATTACATTCACAAATAGGAGTGAGAAAAACATCACGGGGTGGTGCGCATTGTATGGGTGTGTGTTACATTACATTCACTAGTAGGAGTTAGAAAAACATCACGGGGTGGTGCGCATTGTATGGGTGTTTGTTACATTAGATTCACTAGTAGGAGTGAGAAAAGCATCACGGGGTGGTGCGCATTATATGGGTGTGTGTTACATTACATTCACTAGTAGGAGTGAGAAAAACATCACGGGGTGGTGCGCATTGTATGTGTGTGTGTTACATTACATTCACTAGTATGAGTGAGAAAAACATCACGGGGTGGTGCGCATTGTATGCGTGTGTGTTACATTACATTCACTAGTAGGAGTGAGAAAAACATCACGGGGTGGTGCGCATTGGATGGGTGTGTGTTACATTACATTCACTCGTAGGAGTGAGAAAAACATCACGGGGTGGTGCGCATTGTATGGGTGTGTGTTACATTACCTTCACTCGTAGGAGTGAGAAAAACATCACGGGGTGGTGCGCATTGTATGGGTGTGTGTTACATTACATTCACTAGTAGGAGTGAGAAAAACATCACGGGGTGGTGCGCATTGTATGGGTGTGTGTTACATTACATTCACTAGTAGGAGTGAGAAAAACATCACGGGGTGGTGCGCATTGTATGGGTGTGTGTTACATTACATTCACTAGTAGGAGTGAGAAAAACATCACGGGGTGGTGCGCATTGTATGGGTGTGTGTTACATTACATTCACTAGTAGGAGTGAGAAAAACATCACGGGGTGGTGCGCATTGTATGGGTGTGTGTTACGTTAGATTCACTAGTAGGAGTGAGAAAAACATCACGGGGTGGTTCGCATTGTATGGGTGTTTGTTACATTAGATTCACTAGTAGGAGTGAGAAAATCATCACGGGGTGGTGCGCATTGTATGGGTGTGTGTTACATTACATTCACTAGTAGGAGTGAGAAAAACATCACGGGGTGGTGCGCATTGTATGGGTGTGTGTTACATTACATTCACTAGTCGGAATGAGAAAAACATCACGGGGTGGTGCGCATTGTATGGGTGTGTGTTACATTACATTCACTAGTCGGAATGAGAAAAACATCACGGGGTGGTGCGCATTGTATGGGTGTTTGTTACATTACCTTCACTTGTAGGAGTGAGAAAAACATCACGGGGTGGTGCGCATTGTATGGGTGTGTGTTACATTACATTCACTCGTAGGAGTGAGAAAAACATCACGGGGTGGTGCGCATTGTATGGGTGTGTGTTACATTACATTCACTCGTAGGAGTAAGAAAAACATCACGGGGTGGTGCGCATTGTATGGGTGTGTGTTACATTACATTCACTAGTAGGAGTGAGAAAAACATCACGGGGTGGTGCGCATTGTATGGGTGTGTGTTACATTACATTCAGTAGTAGGAGTGAGAAAAACATCACGGGGTGGTGCGCATTGTATGGGTGTGTGTTACATTACATTCACTAGTAGGAGTGAGAAAAACATCACGGGGTGGTGCGCATTATATGGGTTTGTGTTACATTACATTCACTAGTAGGAGTGAGAAAAACATCACGGGGTGGTGCGCATTGTATGGGTGTGTGTTACGTTAGATTCACTAGTAGGAGTGAGAAAAACATCACGGGGTGGTGCGCATTGTATGGGTGTGTGTTACGTTAGATTCACTAGTAGGAGTGAGAAAAACATCACGGGGTGGTGCGCATTATATGGGTGTGTGTTACATTACATTCACTAGTAGGAGTGAGAAAAACATCACGGGGTGGTGCGCATTGTATGGGTGTTTGTTACATTAGATTCACTAGTAGGAGTGAGAAAATCATCACGGGGTGGTGCGCATTGTATGGGTGTGTGTTACATTACATTCACTAGTAGGAGTGAGAAAAACATCACGGGGTGGTGCGCATTCTATGGGTGTGTGTTACATTACTTTCACTAGTAGGAGTGAGAAAAACATCACGGGGTGGTGCGCATTGTATGGGTGTGTGTTACATTACATTCACTAGTAGGAGTGAGAAAAACATCACGGGGTGGTGCGCATTGTATGGGTGTTTGTTACATTAGATTCACTAGTAGGAGTGAGAAAAACATCACGGGGTGGTGCGCATTGTATGGGTGTGTGTTACATTACATTCACTAGTAGGAGTGAGAAAAACATCACGGGGTGGTGCTCATTGTATGGGTGTGTGTTACATTACATTCACTAGTAGGAGTGAGAAAAACATCACGGGGTGGTGCGCATTGTATGGGTGTGTGTTACATTACATTCACTAGTATGAGTGAGAAAAACATCACGGGGTGGTGCCCATTGTATGCGTGTGTGTTACATTAGATTCACTAGTAGGAGTGAGAAAAACATCACGGGGTGGTGCGCATTGTATGGGTGTGTGTTACATTACATTCACTAGTATGAGTGAGAAAAACATCACGGGGTGGCGCGCATTGTATGCGTGTGTGTTACATTAGATTCACTAGTAGGAGTGAGAAAAACATCACGGGGTGGTGCGCATTGTATGGGTGTGTGTTACATTACATTCACTAGTAGGAGTGAGAAAAACATCACGGGGTGGTGCGCATTGTATGGGTGTGTGTTACGTTAGATTCACTAGTAGGAGTGAGAAAAACATCACGGGGTGGTGCGCATTGTATGGGTGTGTGTTACATTACATTCACTAGTAGGAGTGAGAAAAACATCACGGGGTGGTGCGCATTGTATGGATGTGTGTTACATTACATTCACTAGTAGGAGTGAGAAAAACATCACGGGGTGGTGCGCATTGTATGGGTGTGTGTTACATTACATTCACTAGTAGGAGTGAGAAAAACATCACGGGGTGGTGTGCATTGTATGGGTGTGTGTTACATTAGATTCACTAGTAGGAGTGAGAAAAGCATCACGGGGTGGTGCGCATTGTATGGGTGTGTGTTACATTACATTCACTAGTAGGAGTGAGAAAAACATCACGGGGTGGTGCGCATTGTATGGGTGTGTGTTACATTACATTCACTAGTATGAGTGAGAAAAACATCACGGGGTGGTGCGCATTGTATGGGTGTGTGTTACATTACATTCACTAGTAGGAGTGAGAAAAACATCACGGGGTGGTGCGCATTGTATGGGTGTGTGTTACATTACATTCACAAATAGGAGTGAGAAAAACATCACGGGGTGGTGCGCATTGTATGGGTGTGTGTTACATTACATTCACTAGTAGGAGTTAGAAAAACATCACGGGGTGGTGCGCATTGTATGGGTGTTTGCTACATTAGATTCACTAGTAGGAGTGAGAAAAGCATCACGGGGTGGTGCGCATTGTATGGGTGTGTGTTACATTACATTCACTAGTAGGAGTGAGAAAAACATCACGGGGTGGTGCGCATTGTATGTGTGTGTGTTACATTACATTCACTAGTATGAGTGAGAAAAACATCACGGGGTGGTGCGCATTGTATGGGTGTGTGTTACATTACATTCACTCGTAGGAGTGAGAAAAACATCATGGGGTGGTGCGCATTGTATGGGTGTGTGTTACATTACATTCACTAGTAGGAGTGAGAAAAACATCACGGGGTGGTGCGCATTGTATGGGTGTGTGTTACGTTACATTCACTAGAAGGAGTGAGAAAAACATCACGGGGTGGTGCGCATTGTATGGGTGTGTGTTACGTTAGATTCACTAGTAGGAGTGAGAAAAACATCACGGGGTGGTGCGCATTGTATGGGTGTGTGTTACATTACATTCACTAGTAGGAGTGAGAAAAACATCACGGGGTGGTGCGCATTGTATGGGTGTGTGTTACATTACATTCACTAGTAGGAGTGAGAAAAACATCACGGGGTGGTGCGCATTGTATGGGTGTGTGTTACATTACATTCACTCGTAGGAGTGAGAAAAACATCACGGGGTGGTGCCCATTGTATGGGTGCGTGTTACATTACATTCACTAGTAGGAGTGAGAAAAACATCACGGGGTGGTGCGCATTGTATGGGTGTGTGTTACATTACATTCACTAGTAGGAGTGAGAAAAACATCACGGGGTGGTGCGCATTGTATGGGTGTGTGTTACATTACATTCACAAATAGGAGTGAGAAAAACATCACGGGGTGGTGCGCATTGTATGGGTGTGTGTTACATTACATTCACTAGTAGGAGTGAGAAAAACATCACGGGGTGGTGCGCATTGTATGGGTGTTTGTTACATTAGATTCACTAGTAAGAGTGAGAAAATCATCACGGGGTGGTGCGCATTGTATGGGTGTGTGTTACATTACATTCACTAGTAGGAGTGAGAAAAACATCACGGGGTGGTGCGCATTGTATGGGTGTTTGTTACATTACATTCACTAGTAGGAGTGAGAAAATCATCACGGGGTGGTGCGCATTGTATGGGTGTGTGTTACATTACATTCACTAGTAGGAGTGAGAAAAACATCACGGGGTGGTGCGCATTGTATGGGTGTGTGTTACATTACTTTCACTAGTAGGAGTGAGAAAAACATCACGGGGTGGTGCGCATTGTATGGGTGTGTGTTACATTACATTCACTAGTAGGAGTGAGAAAAACATCACGGGGTGGTGCGCATTGTATGGGTGTGTGTTACATTACATTCACTAGTAGGAGTGAGAAAAGCATCACGGGGTGGTGCGCATTGTATGGGTGTGTGTTACATTACATTCACTAGTAGGAGTGAGAAAAACGTCACGGGGTGGTGCGCATTGTATGGATGTGTGTTACATTACATTCACTAGTAGGAGTGAGAAAAACATCACGGGGTGGTGCGCATTGTATGGGCGTGTGTTACATTACATTCACTAGTAGGAGTGAGAAAAACATCACGGGGAGGTGCGCATTGTATGGGTGTGTGTTACATTAGATTCACTAGTAGGAGTGAGAAAAACATCACGGGGTGGTGCGCATTGTATGGGTGTGTGTTACATTACATTCACTAGTAGGAGTGAGAAAAACATCATGGGGTGGTGCGCATTGTATGGGTGTGTGTTACATTACATTCACTAGTAGGAGTGAGAAAAACATCACGGGGTGGTGCGCATTGTATGGGTGTGTGTTACATTACATTCACTCGTAGGAGTGAGAAATACATCACGGGGTGGTGCGCATTGTATGGGTGTGTGTTACATTACATTCACTAGTAGGAGTGAGAAAAACATCACGGGGTGGTGCGCATTGTATGGGTGTGTGTTACATTACATTCACTAGTAGGAGTGAGAAAAACATCACGGGGTGGTGCGCATTGTATGGGTGTGTGTTACATTACATTCACTAGTAGGAGTGAGAAAAACATCACGGGGTGGTGCGCATTGTATGGGTTTGTGTTACATTACATTCACTAGTAGGAGTGAGAAAAACATCACGGGGTGGTGCGCATTGTATGGGTGTGTGTTACGTTAGATTCACTAGTAGGAGTGAGAAAAACATCACGGGGTGGTGCGCATTGTATGGGTGTGTGTTACATTACATTCACTAGTAGGAGTGAGAAAAACATCACGGGGTGGTGCGCATTGTATGGGTGTTTGTTACATTAGATTCACTAGTAGGAGTGAGAAAATCATCACGGGGTGGTGCGCATTGTATGGGTGTGTGTTACATTACATTCACTAGTAGGAGTGAGAAAAACATCACGGGGTGGTGCGCATTCTATGGGTGTGTGTTACATTACATTCACTAGTAGGAGTGAGAAAAACATCACGGGGTGGTGCGCATTGTATGGGTGTTTGTTACATTAGATTCACTAGTAGGAGTGAGAAAAACATCACGGGGTGGTGCGCATTGTATGGGTGTGTGTTACATTACATTCACTAGTAGGAGTGAGAAAAACATCACGGGGTGGTGCTCATTGTATGGGTGTGTGTTACATTACATTCACTAGTAGGAGTGAGAAAAACATCACGGGGTGGTGCGCATTGTATGGGTGTGTGTTACATTACATTCACTAGTATGAGTGAGAAAAACATCACGGGGTGGTGCGCATTGTATGCGTGTGTGTTACATTAGATTCACTAGTAGGAGTGAGAAAAACATCACGGGGTGGTGCGCATTGTATGGGTGTGTGTTACATTACATTCACTAGTATGAGTGAGAAAAACATCACGGGGTGGTGCGCATTGTATGCGTGTGTGTTACATTACATTCACTAGTAGGAGTGAGAAAAACATCACGGGGTGGTGCGCATTGTATGGGTGTGTGTTACATTACATTCACTAGTAGGAGTGAGAAAAACATCACGGGGTGGTGCGCATTGTATGGGTGTGTGTTACATTACATTCACTAGTAGGAGTGAGAAAAACATCACGGGGTGGTGCGCATTGTATGGGTGTGTGTTACATTACATTCACTAGTAGGAGTGAGAAAAACATCACGGGGTGGTGCGCATTGTATGGGTGTGTGTTACATTACATTCACTAGTAGGAGTGAGAAAAACATCACGGGGTGGTGCGCATTGTATGGATGTGTGTTACATTACATTCACTAGTAGGAGTGAGAAAAACATCACGGGGTGGTGCGCATTGTATGGGTGTGTGTTACATTACATTCACTAGTAGGAGTGAGAAAAACATCACGGGGTGGTGCGCATTGTATGGGTGTGTGTTACATTAGATTCACTAGTAGGAGTGAGAAAAGCATCACGGGGTGGTGCGCATTGTATGGGTGTGTGTTACATTACATTCACTAGTATGAGTGAGAAAAACATCACGGGGTGGTGCGCATTGTATGGGTGTGTGTTACATTACATTCACTAGTAGGAGTGAGAAAAACATCACGGGGTGGTGCGCATTGTATGGGTGTGTGTCACATTACATTCACTAGTAGGAGTGAGAAAAACATCACGGGGTGGTGCGCATTGTATGGGTGTGTGTTACATTACATTCACAAATAGGAGTGAGAAAAACATCACGGGGTGGTGCGCATTGTATGGGTGTGTGTTACATTACATTCACTAGTATGAGTGAGAAAAACATCACGGGGTGGTGCCCATTGTATGGGTGTGTGTTACATTACATTCACTAGTAGGAGTGAGAAAAACATCACGGGGTGGTGCGCATTGTATGGGTGTGTGTTACATTACATTCACTAGTAGGAGTGAGAAAAACATCACGGGGTGGTGCGCATTGTATGGGTGTGTGTTACATTACATTCACAAATAGGAGTGAGAAAAACATCACGGGGTGGTGCGCATTGTATGGGTGTGTGTTACATTACATTCACTAGTAGGAGTGAGAAAAACATCACGGGGATGTGCGCATTGTATGGGTGTGTGTTACATTACATTCACAAATAGGAGTGAGAAAAACATCACGGGGTGGTGCGCATTGTATGGGTGTGTGTTACATTACATTCACTAGTAGGAGTGAGAAAAACATCACGGGGTGGTGCGCATTGTATGGGTGTTTGTTACATTACATTCACTAGTAGGAGTGAGAAAAGCATCACGGGGTGGTGCGCATTGTATGGGTGTGTGTTACATTACATTCACTACTAGGAGTGAGAAAAACATCACGGGGTGGTGCGCATTGTATGGGTGTGTGTTACATTACATTCACTAGTAGGAGTGAGAAAAACATCACGGGGTGGTGCGCATTGTATGGGTGTGTGTTACATTACATTCACTAGTATGAGTGAAAAAAACATCACGGGGTGGTGCGCATTGTATGCGTGTGTGTTACATTAGATTCACTAGTAGGAGTGAGAAAAACATCACGGGGTGGTGCGCATTGTATGGGTGTGTGTTACATTACATTCACTAGTAGGAGCGAGAAATACATCACGGGGTGGTGCGCATTGTATGGGTGTGTGTTACATTACATTCACTAGTAGGAGCGAGAAAAACATCACGGGGTGGTGCGCATTGTATGGGTGTGTGTTACATTACATTCACTAGTAGGAGCTAGAAAAACATCACGGGGTGGTGCGCATTGTATGGGTGTGTGTTACTTTACATTCACTAGTAGGAGTGAGAAAAACATCACGGGGTGGTGCGCATTGTATGGGTGTGTGTTACATTACATTCACTAGTAGGAGTGAGAAAAACATCACGGGGTGGTGCGCATTGTATGGGTGTGTGTTACATTACATTCACTAGTAGGAGTGAGAAAAACATCACGGGGTGGTGCGCATTGTATGGGTGTGTGTTACATTACATTCACTAGTAGGAGTGAGAAAAACATCACGGGGTGGTGCGCATTGTATGGGTTTGTGTTACATTACATTCACTAGTAGGAGTGAGAAAAACATCACGGGGTGGTGCGCATTGTATGGGTGTGTGTTACGTTAGATTCACTAGTAGGAGTGAGAAAAACATCACGGGGTGGTGCGCATTGTATGGGTGTGTGTTACATTACATTCACTAGTAGGAGTGAGAAAAACATCACGGGGTGGTGCGCATTGTATGGGTGTTTGTTACATTAGATTCACTAGTAGGAGTGAGAAAATCATCACGGGGTGGTGCGCATTGTATGGGTGTGTGTTACATTACATTCACTAGTAGGAGTGAGAAAAACATCACGGGGTGGTGCGCATTCTATGGGTGTGTGTTACATTACTTTCACTAGTAGGAGTGAGAAAAACATCACGGGGTGGTGCGCATTGTATGGGTGTGTGTTACATTACATTCACTAGTAGGAGTGAGAAAAACATCACGGGGTGGTGCGCATTGTATGGGTGTTTGTTACATTAGATTCACTAGTAGGAGTGAGAAAAACATCACGGGGTGGTGCGCATTGTATGGGTGTGTGTTACATTACATTCACTAGTAGGAGTGAGAAAAACATCACGGGGTGGTGCGCATTGTATGGGTGTGTGTTACATTACATTCACTAGTATGAGTGAGAAAAACATCACGGGGTGGTGCGCATTGTATGCGTGTGTGTTACATTAGATTCACTAGTAGGAGTGAGAAAAACATCACGGGGTGGTGCGCATTGTATGGGTGTGTGTTACATTACATTCACTAGTATGAGTGAGAAAAACATCACGGGGTGGTGCGCATTGTATGCGTGTGTGTTACATTAGATTCACTAGTAGGAGTGAGAAAAACATCACGGGGTGGTGCGCATTGTATGGGTGTGTGTTACATTACATTCACTAGTAGGAGCGAGAAATACATCACGGGGTGGTGCGCATTGTATGGGTGTGTGTTACATTACATTCACTAGTAGGAGCGAGAAAAACATCACGGGGTGGTGCGCATTGTATGGGTGTGTGTTACATTACATTCACTAGTAGGAGCTAGAAAAACATCACGGGGTGGTGCGCATTGTATGGGTGTGTGTTACATTACATTCACTAGTAGGAGTGAGAAAAACATCACGGGGTCGTGCGCATTGTATGGGTGTGTGTTACATGACATTCACTAGTAGGAGTGAGAAAAACATCACGGGGTGGTGCGCATTGTATGGGTGTGTGTTACATTACTTTCACTAGTAGGAGTGAGAAAAACATCACGGGGTGGTGCGCATTGTATGGGTGTGTGTTACATTACATTCACTAGTAGGAGTGAGAAAAACATCACGGGGTGGTGCGCATTGTATGGGTGTTTGTTACATTAGATTCACTAGTAGGAGTGAGAAAAACATCACGGGGTGGTGCGCATTGTATGCGTGTGTGTTACATTACATTCACTAGTAGGAGTGAGAAAAACATCACGGGGTGGTGCTCATTGTATGGGTGTGTGTTACATTACATTCACTAGTAGGAGTGAGAAAAACATCACGGGGTGGTGCGCATTGTATGGGTGTGTGTTACATTACATTCACTAGTATGAGTGAGAAAAACATCACGGGGTGGTGCGCATTGTATGCGTGTGTGTTACATTAGATTCACTAGTAGGAGTGAGAAAAACATCACGGGGTGGTGTGCATTGTATGGGTGTGTGTTACATTACATTCACTAGTATGAGTGAGAAAAACATCACGGGGTGGTGCGCATTGTATGCGTGTGTGTTACATTAGATTCCCTAGTAGGAGTGAGAAAAACATCACGAGGTGGTGCGCATTGTATGGGTGTGTGTTACATTACATTCACTAGTAGGAGTGAGAAAAACATCACGGGGTGGTGCGCATTGTATGGGTGTGTGTTACATTACATTCACTAGTAGGAGTGAGAAAAACATCACGGGGTGGTGCGCATTGTATGGGTGTGTGTTACGTTAGATTCACTAGTAGGAGTGAGAAAAACATCACGGGGTGGTGCACATTGTATGGGTGTGTGTTACATTACATTCACTAGTAGGAGTGAGAAAAACATCACGGGGTGGTGCGCATTGTATGGGTGTGTGTTACATTACATTCACTAGTAGGAGTGAGAAAAACATCACGGGGTGGTGCGCATTGTATGGGTGTGTGTTACATTACATTCACTAGTAGGAGTGAGAAAAACATCACGGGGTGGTGCGCATTGTATGGGTGTGTGTTACATTAGATTCACTAGTAGGAGTGAGAAAAGCATCACGGGGTGGTGCGCATTGTATGGGTGTGTGTTACATTACATTCACTAGTAGGAGTGAGAAAAACATCACGGGGTGGTGCGCATTGTATGGGTGTGTGTTACATTACATTCACTAGTAGGAGTGAGAAAAACATCACGGGGTGGTGCGCATTGTATGGGTGTGTGTTACATTACATTCACTCGTAGGAGTGAGAAAAACATCACGGGGTGGTGCCCATTGTATGGGTGTGTGTTACATTACATTCACTAGTAGGAGTGAGAAAAACATCACGGGGTGGTGCGCATTGTATGGGTGTGTGTTACATTACATTCACTAGTAGGAGTGAGAAAAACATCACGGGGTGGTGCGCATTGTATGGGTGTGTGTTACATTACATTCACAAATAGGAGTGAGAAAAACATCACGGGGTGGTGCGCATTGTATGGGTGTGTGTTACATTACATTCACTAGTAGGAGTGAGAAAAACATCACGGGGTGGTGCGCATTGTATGGGTGTGTGTTACATTACATTCACTAGTAGGAGTGAGAAAAACATCACGGGGTGGTGCGCATTGTATGGGTGTGTGTTACGTTAGATTCACTAGTAGGAGTGAGAAAAACATCACGGGGTGGTGCACATTGTATGGGTGTGTGTTACATTACATTCACTAGTAGGAGTGAGAAAAACATCACGGGGTGGTGCGCATTGTATGGGTGTGTGTTACATTACATTCACAAATAGGAGTGAGAAAAACATCACGGGGTGGTGCGCATTGTATGGGTGTGTGTTACATTACATTCACTAGTAGGAGTGAGAAAAACATCACGGGGTGGTTCGCATTGTATGGGTGTGTGTTACATTAGATTCACTAGTAGGAGTGAGAAAAGCATCACGGGGTGGTGCGCATTGTATGGGTGTGTGTTACATTACATTCACTAGTATGAGTGAGAAAAACATCACGGGGTGGTGCGCATTGTATGGGTGTGTGTTACATTACATTCACTAGTAGGAGTGAGAAAAACATCACGGGGTGGTGCGCATTGTATGGGTGTGTGTTACATTACATTCACTCGTAGGAGTGAGAAAAACATCACGGGGTGGTGCCCATTGTATGGGTGTGTGTTACATTACATTCACTAGTAGGAGTGAGAAAAACATCACGGGGTGGTGCGCATTGTATGGGTGTGTGTTACATTACATTCACTAGTAGGAGTGAGAAAAACATCACGGGGTGGTGCGCATTGTATGGGTGTGTGTTACATTACATTCACTCGTAGGAGTGAGAAAAACATCACGGGGTGGTGCGCATTGTATGGGTGTGTGTTACATTACATTCACTCGTAGGAGTGAGAAAAACATCACGGGGTGGTGCGCATTGTATGGGTGTGTGTTACATTACATTCACTCGTAGGAGTGAGAAAAACATCACGGGGTGGTGCGCATTGTATGGGTGTGTGTTACATTACATTCACTAGTAGGAGTGAGAAAAACATCACGGGGTGGTGCGCATTGTATGGGTGTGTGTTACATTACATTCACTAGTAGGAGTGAGAAAAACATCACGGGGTGGTGCGCATTGTATGGGTGTGTGTTACATTACATTCACTAGTAGGAGTGAGAAAAACATCACGGGGTGGTGCGCATTATATGGGTTTGTGTTACATTACATTCACTAGTAGGAGTGAGAAAAACATCACGGGGTGGTGCGCATTGTATGGGTGTGTGTTACGTTAGATTCACTAGTAGGAGTGAGAAAAACATCACGGGGTGGTGCGCATTGTATGGGTGTGTGTTACGTTAGATTCACTAGTAGGAGTGAGAAAAACATCACGGGGTGGTGCGCATTATATGGGTGTGTGTTACATTACATTCACTAGTAGGAGTGAGAAAAACATCACGGGGTGGTGCGCATTGTATGGGTGTTTGTTACATTAGATTCACTAGTAGGAGTGAGAAAATCATCACGGGGTGGTGCGCATTGTATGGGTGTGTGTTACATTACATTCACTAGTAGGAGTGAGAAAAACATCACGGGGTGGTGCGCATTCTATGGGTGTGTGTTACATTACTTTCACTAGTAGGAGTGAGAAAAACATCACGGGGTGGTGCGCATTGTATGGGTGTGTGTTACATTACATTCACTCGTAGGAGTGAGAAATACATCACGGGGTGGTGCGCATTGTATGGGTGTGTGTTACATTACATTCACTAGTAGGAGTGAGAAAAACATCACGGGGTGGTGCGCATTGTATGGGTGTGTGTTACATTACATTCACTAGTAGGAGTGAGAAAAACATCACGGGGTGGTGCGCATTGTATGGGTGTGTGTTACATTACATTCACTAGTAGGAGTGAGAAAAACATCACGGGGTGGTGCGCATTGTATGGGTTTGTGTTACATTACATTCACTAGTAGGAGTGAGAAAAACATCACGGGGTGGTGCGCATTGTATGGGTGTGTGTTACGTTAGATTCACTAGTAGGAGTGAGAAAAACATCACGGGGTGGTGCGCATTGTATGGGTGTGTGTTACATTACATTCACTAGTAGGAGTGAGAAAAACATCACGGGGTGGTGCGCATTGTATGGGTGTTTGTTACATTAGATTCACTAGTAGGAGTGAGAAAATCATCACGGGGTGGTGCGCATTGTATGGGTGTGTGTTACATTACATTCACTAGTAGGAGTGAGAAAAACATCACGGGGTGGTGCGCATTCTATGGGTGTGTGTTACATTACATTCACTAGTAGGAGTGAGAAAAACATCACGGGGTGGTGCGCATTGTATGGGTGTTTGTTACATTAGATTCACTAGTAGGAGTGAGAAAAACATCACGGGGTGGTGCGCATTGTATGGGTGTGTGTTACATTACATTCACTAGTAGGAGTGAGAAAAACATCACGGGGTGGTGCTCATTGTATGGGTGTGTGTTACATTACATTCACTAGTAGGAGTGAGAAAAACATCACGGGGTGGTGCGCATTGTATGGGTGTGTGTTACATTACATTCACTAGTATGAGTGAGAAAAACATCACGGGGTGGTGCGCATTGTATGCGTGTGTGTTACATTAGATTCACTAGTAGGAGTGAGAAAAACATCACGGGGTGGTGCGCATTGTATGGGTGTGTGTTACATTACATTCACTAGTATGAGTGAGAAAAACATCACGGGGTGGTGCGCATTGTATGCGTGTGTGTTACATTAGATTCACTAGTAGGAGTGAGAAAAACATCACGGGGTGGTGCGCATTGTATGGGTGTGTGTTACATTACATTCACTAGTAGGAGTGAGAAAAACATCACGGGGTGGTGCGCATTGTATGGGTGTGTGTTACATTACATTCACTAGTAGGAGTGAGAAAAACATCACGGGGTGGTGCGCATTGTATGGGTGTGTGTTACATTACATTCACTAGTAGGAGTGAGAAAAACATCACGGGGTGGTGCGCATTGTATGGGTGTGTGTTACATTACATTCACTAGTAGGAGTGAGAAAAACATCACGGGGTGGTGCGCATTGTATGGATGTGTGTTACATTACATTCACTAGTAGGAGTGAGAAAAACATCACGGGGTGGTGCGCATTGTATGGGTGTGTGTTACATTACATTCACTAGTAGGAGTGAGAAAAACATCACGGGGTGGTGCGCATTGTATGGGTGTGTGTTACATTAGATTCACTAGTAGGAGTGAGAAAAGCATCACGGGGTGGTGCGCATTGTATGGGTGTGTGTTACATTACATTCACTAGTATGAGTGAGAAAAACATCACGGGGTGGTGCGCATTGTATGGGTGTGTGTTACATTACATTCACTAGTAGGAGTGAGAAAAACATCACGGGGTGGTGCGCATTGTATGGGTGTGTGTCACATTACATTCACTAGTAGGAGTGAGAAAAACATCACGGGGTGGTGCGCATTGTATGGGTGTGTGTTACATTACATTCACAAATAGGAGTGAGAAAAACATCACGGGGTGGTGCGCATTGTATGGGTGTGTGTTACATTACATTCACTAGTATGAGTGAGAAAAACATCACGGGGTGGTGCCCATTGTATGGGTGTGTGTTACATTACATTCACTAGTAGGAGTGAGAAAAACATCACGGGGTGGTGCGCATTGTATGGGTGTGTGTTACATTACATTCACTAGTAGGAGTGAGAAAAACATCACGGGGTGGTGCGCATTGTATGGGTGTGTGTTACATTACATTCACAAATAGGAGTGAGAAAAACATCACGGGGTGGTGCGCATTGTATGGGTGTGTGTTACATTACATTCACTAGTAGGAGTGAGAAAAACATCACGGGGATGTGCGCATTGTATGGGTGTGTGTTACATTACATTCACAAATAGGAGTGAGAAAAACATCACGGGGTGGTGCGCATTGTATGGGTGTGTGTTACATTACATTCACTAGTAGGAGTGAGAAAAACATCACGGGGTGGTGCGCATTGTATGGGTGTTTGTTACATTACATTCACTAGTAGGAGTGAGAAAAGCATCACGGGGTGGTGCGCATTGTATGGGTGTGTGTTACATTACATTCACTACTAGGAGTGAGAAAAACATCACGGGGTGGTGCGCATTGTATGGGTGTGTGTTACATTACATTCACTAGTAGGAGTGAGAAAAACATCACGGGGTGGTGCGCATTGTATGGGTGTGTGTTACATTACATTCACTAGTATGAGTGAAAAAAACATCACGGGGTGGTGCGCATTGTATGCGTGTGTGTTACATTAGATTCACTAGTAGGAGTGAGAAAAACATCACGGGGTGGTGCGCATTGTATGGGTGTGTGTTACATTACATTCACTAGTAGGAGCGAGAAATACATCACGGGGTGGTGCGCATTGTATGGGTGTGTGTTACATTACATTCACTAGTAGGAGCGAGAAAAACATCACGGGGTGGTGCGCATTGTATGGGTGTGTGTTACATTACATTCACTAGTAGGAGCTAGAAAAACATCACGGGGTGGTGCGCATTGTATGGGTGTGTGTTACTTTACATTCACTAGTAGGAGTGAGAAAAACATCACGGGGTGGTGCGCATTGTATGGGTGTGTGTTACATTACATTCACTAGTAGGAGTGAGAAAAACATCACGGGGTGGTGCGCATTGTATGGGTGTGTGTTACATTACATTCACTAGTAGGAGTGAGAAAAACATCACGGGGTGGTGCGCATTGTATGGGTGTGTGTTACATTACATTCACTAGTAGGAGTGAGAAAAACATCACGGGGTGGTGCGCATTGTATGGGTTTGTGTTACATTACATTCACTAGTAGGAGTGAGAAAAACATCACGGGGTGGTGCGCATTGTATGGGTGTGTGTTACGTTAGATTCACTAGTAGGAGTGAGAAAAACATCACGGGGTGGTGCGCATTGTATGGGTGTGTGTTACATTACATTCACTAGTAGGAGTGAGAAAAACATCACGGGGTGGTGCGCATTGTATGGGTGTTTGTTACATTAGATTCACTAGTAGGAGTGAGAAAATCATCACGGGGTGGTGCGCATTGTATGGGTGTGTGTTACATTACATTCACTAGTAGGAGTGAGAAAAACATCACGGGGTGGTGCGCATTCTATGGGTGTGTGTTACATTACTTTCACTAGTAGGAGTGAGAAAAACATCACGGGGTGGTGCGCATTGTATGGGTGTGTGTTACATTACATTCACTAGTAGGAGTGAGAAAAACATCACGGGGTGGTGCGCATTGTATGGGTGTTTGTTACATTAGATTCACTAGTAGGAGTGAGAAAAACATCACGGGGTGGTGCGCATTGTATGGGTGTGTGTTACATTACATTCACTAGTAGGAGTGAGAAAAACATCACGGGGTGGTGCGCATTGTATGGGTGTGTGTTACATTACATTCACTAGTATGAGTGAGAAAAACATCACGGGGTGGTGCGCATTGTATGCGTGTGTGTTACATTAGATTCACTAGTAGGAGTGAGAAAAACATCACGGGGTGGTGCGCATTGTATGGGTGTGTGTTACATTACATTCACTAGTATGAGTGAGAAAAACATCACGGGGTGGTGCGCATTGTATGCGTGTGTGTTACATTAGATTCACTAGTAGGAGTGAGAAAAACATCACGGGGTGGTGCGCATTGTATGGGTGTGTGTTACATTACATTCACTAGTAGGAGCGAGAAATACATCACGGGGTGGTGCGCATTGTATGGGTGTGTGTTACATTACATTCACTAGTAGGAGCGAGAAAAACATCACGGGGTGGTGCGCATTGTATGGGTGTGTGTTACATTACATTCACTAGTAGGAGCTAGAAAAACATCACGGGGTGGTGCGCATTGTATGGGTGTGTGTTACATTACATTCACTAGTAGGAGTGAGAAAAACATCACGGGGTCGTGCGCATTGTATGGGTGTGTGTTACATGACATTCACTAGTAGGAGTGAGAAAAACATCACGGGGTGGTGCGCATTGTATGGGTGTGTGTTACATTACTTTCACTAGTAGGAGTGAGAAAAACATCACGGGGTGGTGCGCATTGTATGGGTGTGTGTTACATTACATTCACTAGTAGGAGTGAGAAAAACATCACGGGGTGGTGCGCATTGTATGGGTGTTTGTTACATTAGATTCACTAGTAGGAGTGAGAAAAACATCACGGGGTGGTGCGCATTGTATGCGTGTGTGTTACATTACATTCACTAGTAGGAGTGAGAAAAACATCACGGGGTGGTGCTCATTGTATGGGTGTGTGTTACATTACATTCACTAGTAGGAGTGAGAAAAACATCACGGGGTGGTGCGCATTGTATGGGTGTGTGTTACATTACATTCACTAGTATGAGTGAGAAAAACATCACGGGGTGGTGCGCATTGTATGCGTGTGTGTTACATTAGATTCACTAGTAGGAGTGAGAAAAACATCACGGGGTGGTGTGCATTGTATGGGTGTGTGTTACATTACATTCACTAGTATGAGTGAGAAAAACATCACGGGGTGGTGCGCATTGTATGCGTGTGTGTTACATTAGATTCCCTAGTAGGAGTGAGAAAAACATCACGAGGTGGTGCGCATTGTATGGGTGTGTGTTACATTACATTCACTAGTAGGAGTGAGAAAAACATCACGGGGTGGTGCGCATTGTATGGGTGTGTGTTACATTACATTCACTAGTAGGAGTGAGAAAAACATCACGGGGTGGTGCGCATTGTATGGGTGTGTGTTACGTTAGATTCACTAGTAGGAGTGAGAAAAACATCACGGGGTGGTGCACATTGTATGGGTGTGTGTTACATTACATTCACTAGTAGGAGTGAGAAAAACATCACGGGGTGGTGCGCATTGTATGGGTGTGTGTTACATTACATTCACTAGTAGGAGTGAGAAAAACATCACGGGGTGGTGCGCATTGTATGGGTGTGTGTTACATTACATTCACTAGTAGGAGTGAGAAAAACATCACGGGGTGGTGCGCATTGTATGGGTGTGTGTTACATTAGATTCACTAGTAGGAGTGAGAAAAGCATCACGGGGTGGTGCGCATTGTATGGGTGTGTGTTACATTACATTCACTAGTAGGAGTGAGAAAAACATCACGGGGTGGTGCGCATTGTATGGGTGTGTGTTACATTACATTCACTCGTAGGAGTGAGAAAAACATCACGGGGTGGTGCGCATTGTATGGGTGTGTGTTACATTACATTCACTCGTAGGAGTGAGAAAAACATCACGGGGTGGTGCCCATTGTATGGGTGTGTGTTACATTACATTCACTAGTAGGAGTGAGAAAAACATCACGGGGTGGTGCGCATTGTATGGGTGTGTGTTACATTACATTCACTAGTAGGAGTGAGAAAAACATCACGGGGTGGTGCGCATTGTATGGGTGTGTGTTACATTACATTCACAAATAGGAGTGAGAAAAACATCACGGGGTGGTGCGCATTGTATGGGTGTGTGTTACATTACATTCACTAGTAGGAGTGAGAAAAACATCACGGGGTGGTGCGCATTGTATGGGTGTGTGTTACATTACATTCACTAGTAGGAGTGAGAAAAACATCACGGGGTGGTGCGCATTGTATGGGTGTGTGTTACGTTAGATTCACTAGTAGGAGTGAGAAAAACATCACGGGGTGGTGCACATTGTATGGGTGTGTGTTACATTACATTCACTAGTAGGAGTGAGAAAAACATCACGGGGTGGTGCGCATTGTATGGGTGTGTGTTACATTACATTCACAAATAGGAGTGAGAAAAACATCACGGGGTGGTGCGCATTGTATGGGTGTGTGTTACATTACATTCACTAGTAGGAGTGAGAAAAACATCACGGGGTGGTTCGCATTGTATGGGTGTGTGTTACATTAGATTCACTAGTAGGAGTGAGAAAAGCATCACGGGGTGGTGCGCATTGTATGGGTGTGTGTTACATTACATTCACTAGTATGAGTGAGAAAAACATCACGGGGTGGTGCGCATTGTATGGGTGTGTGTTACATTACATTCACTAGTAGGAGTGAGAAAAACATCACGGGGTGGTGCGCATTGTATGGGTGTGTGTTACATTACATTCACTCGTAGGAGTGAGAAAAACATCACGGGGTGGTGCCCATTGTATGGGTGTGTGTTACATTACATTCACTAGTAGGAGTGAGAAAAACATCACGGGGTGGTGCGCATTGTATGGGTGTGTGTTACATTACATTCACTAGTAGGAGTGAGAAAAACATCACGGGGTGCTGCGCATTGTATGGGTGTGTGTTACATTACATTCACAAATAGGAGTGAGAAAAACATCACGGGGTGGTGCGCATTGTATGGGTGTGTGTTACATTACATTCACTAGTAGGAGTGAGAAAAACATCACGGGGTGGTGCGCATTGTATGGGTGTTTGTTACATTAGATTCACTAGTAGGAGTGAGAAAAGCATCACGGGGTGGTGCGCATTGTATGGGTGTGTGTTACATTACATTCACTAGTAGGAGTGAGAAAAACATCACGGGGTGGTGCGCATTGTATGGGTGTGTGTTACATTACATTCACTAGTAAGAGTGAGAAAAACATCACGGGGTGGTGCGCATTGTATGGGTGTGTGTTACATTACATTCACTAGTATGCGTGAGAAAAACATCACGGGGTGGTGCGCATTGTATGGGTGTGTGTTACATTACATTCACTAGTAAGAGTGAGAAAAACATCACGGGGTGGTGCGCATTGTATGGGTGTGTGTTACATTACATTCACTAGTATGCGTGAGAAAAACATCACGGGGTGGTGCGCATTGTATGGGTGTGTGTTACATTACATTCACTAGTAGGAGTGAGAAAAACATCATGGGGTGGTGCGCATTGTATGGGTGTGTGTTACATTACATTCACTAGTAGGAGTGAGAAAAACATCACGGGGTGGTGCGCATTGTATGGGTGTGTGTTACATTACATTCACTAGTAGGAGTGAGAAAAACATCACGGGGTGGTGCGCATTGTATGGGTGTGTGTTACATTAGATTCACTAGTAGGAGTGAGAAAAACATCACGGGGTGGTGCGCATTGTATGGGTGTGTGTTACATTACATTCACTAGTAGGAGTGAGAAAAACATCACGGGGTGGTGCGCATTGTATGGGTGTGTGTTACATTACCTTCACTTGTAGGAGTGAGAAAAACATCACGGGGTGGTGCGCATTGTATGGGTGTGTGTTACATTACATTCACTCGTAGGAGTGAGAAAAACATCACGGGGTGGTGCGCATTGTATGGGTGTGTGTTACATTACATTCACTCGTAGGAGTGAGAAAAACATCACGGGGTGGTGCGCATTGTATGGGTGTGTGTTACATTACATTCACTCGTAGGAGTGAGAAAAACATCACGGGGTGGTGCGCATTGTATGGGTGTGTGTTACATTACATTCACTAGTAGGAGTGAGAAAAACATCACGGGGTGGTGCGCATTGTATGGGTGTGTGTTACATTACATTCACTAGTAGGAGTGAGAAAAACATCACGGGGTGGTGCGCATTGTATGGGTGTGTGTTACATTACATTCACTAGTAGGAGTGAGAAAAACATCACGGGGTGGTGCGCATTATATGGGTTTGTGTTACATTACATTCACTAGTAGGAGTGAGAAAAACATCACGGGGTGGTGCGCATTGTATGGGTGTGTGTTACGTTAGATTCACTAGTAGGAGTGAGAAAAACATCACGGGGTGGTGCGCATTGTATGGGTGTGTGTTACGTTAGATTCACTAGTAGGAGTGAGAAAAACATCACGGGGTGGTGCGCATTATATGGGTGTGTGTTACATTACATTCACTAGTAGGAGTGAGAAAAACATCACGGGGTGGTGCGCATTGTATGGGTGTTTGTTACATTAGATTCACTAGTAGGAGTGAGAAAATCATCACGGGGTGGTGCGCATTGTATGGGTGTGTGTTACATTACATTCACTAGTAGGAGTGAGAAAAACATCACGGGGTGGTGCGCATTCTATGGGTGTGTGTTACATTACTTTCACTAGTAGGAGTGAGAAAAACATCACGGGGTGGTGCGCATTGTATGGGTGTGTGTTACATTACATTCACTAGTAGGAGTGAGAAAAACATCACGGGGTGGTGCGCATTGTATGGGTGTTTGTTACATTAGATTCACTAGTAGGAGTGAGAAAAACATCACGGGGTGGTGCGCATTGTATGGGTGTGTGTTACATTACATTCACTAGTAGGAGTGAGAAAAACATCACGGGGTGGTGCTCATTGTATGGGTGTGTGTTACATTACATTCACTAGTAGGAGTGAGAAAAACATCACGGGGTGGTGCGCATTGTATGGGTGTGTGTTACATTACATTCACTAGTATGAGTGAGAAAAACATCACGGGGTGGTGCCCATTGTATGCGTGTGTGTTACATTAGATTCACTAGTAGGAGTGAGAAAAACATCACGGGGTGGTGCGCATTGTATGGGTGTGTGTTACATTACATTCACTAGTATGAGTGAGAAAAACATCACGGGGTGGTGCGCATTGTATGCGTGTGTGTTACATTAGATTCACTAGTAGGAGTGAGAAAAACATCACGGGGTGGTGCGCATTGTATGGGTGTGTGTTACATTACATTCACTAGTAGGAGTGAGAAAAACATCACGGGGTGGTGCGCATTGTATGGGTGTGTGTTACGTTAGATTCACTAGTAGGAGTGAGAAAAACATCACGGGGTGGTGCGCATTGTATGGGTGTGTGTTACATTACATTCACTAGTAGGAGTGAGAAAAACATCACGGGGTGGTGCGCATTGTATGGATGTGTGTTACATTACATTCACTAGTAGGAGTGAGAAAAACATCACGGGGTGGTGCGCATTGTATGGGTGTGTGTTACATTACATTCACTAGTAGGAGTGAGAAAAACATCACGGGGTGGTGCGCATTGTATGGGTGTGTGTAACATTACATTCACTCGTAGGAGTGAGAAAAACATCACGGGGTGGTGCCCATTGTATGGGTGTGTGTTACATTACATTCACTAGTAGGAGTGAGAAAAACATCACGGGGTGGTGCGCATTGTATGGGTGTGTGTTACATTACATTCACTAGTAGGAGTGAGAAAAACATCACGGGGTGGTGCGCATTGTATGGGTGTGTGTTACATTACATTCACAAATAGGAGTGAGAAAAACATCACGGGGTGGTGCGCATTGTATGGGTGTGTGTTACATTACATTCACTAGTAGGAGTGTGAAAAACATCACGGGGTGGTGCGCATTGTATGGGTGTTTGTTACATTAGATTCACTAGTAAGAGTGAGAAAATCATCACGGGGTGGTGCGCATTGTATGGGTGTGTGTTACATTACATTCACTAGTAGGAGTGAGAAAAACATCACGGGGTGGTGCGCATTGTATGGGTGTTTGTTACATTACATTCACTAGTAGGAGTGAGAAAATCATCACGGGGTGGTGCGCATTGTATGGGTGTGTGTTACATTACATTCACTAGTAGGAGTGAGAAAAACATCACGGGGTGGTGCGCATTGTATGGGTGTGTGTTACATTACTTTCACTAGTAGGAGTGAGAAAAACATCACGGGGTGGTGCGCATTGTATGGGTGTGTGTTACATTACATTCACTAGTAGGAGTGAGAAAAACATCACGGGGTGGTGCCCATTGTATGGGTGTGTGTTACATTACATTCACTAGTAGGAGTGAGAAAAACGTCACGGGGTGGTGCGCATTGTATGGGTGTGTGTTACATTACATTCACTAGTAGGAGTGAGAAAAACGTCACGGGGTGGTGCGCATTGTATGGATGTGTGTTACATTACATTCACTAGTAGGAGTGAGAAAAACATCACGGGGTGGTGCGCATTGTATGGGCGTGTGTTACATTACATTCACTAGTAGGAGTGAGAAAAACATCACGGGGAGGTGCGCATTGTATGGGTGTGTGTTACATTAGATTCACTAGTAGGAGTGAGAAAAACATCACGGGGTGGTGCGCATTGTATGGGTGTGTGTTACATTACATTCACTAGTAGGAGTGAGAAAAACATCACGGGGTGGTGCGCATTGTATGGGTGTGTGTTACATTACATTCACTAGTAGGAGTGAGAAAAACATCACGGGGTGGTGCGCATTGTATGGGTGTGTGTTACATTACATTCACTCGTAGGAGTGAGAAAAACATCACGGGGTGGTGCGCATTGTATGGGTGTGTGTTACATTACCTTCACTCGTAGGAGTGAGAAAAACATCACGGGGTGGTGCGCATTGTATGGGTGTGTGTTACATTACATTCACTCGTAGGAGTGAGAAAAACATCACGGGGTGGTGCGCATTGTATGGGTGTGTGTTACATTACATTCACTAGTAGGAGTGAGAAAAACATCACGGGGTGGTGCGCATTGTATGGGTGTGTGTTACATTACATTCACTAGTAGGAGTGAGAAAAACATCACGGGGTGGTGCGCATTGTATGGGTGTGTGTTACATTACATTCACTAGTAGGAGTGAGAAAAACATCACGGGGTGGTGCGCATTGTATGGGTTTGTGTTACATTACATTCACTAGTAGGAGTGAGAAAAACATCACGGGGTGGTGCGCATTGTATGGGTGTGTGTTACGTTAGATTCACTAGTAGGAGTGAGAAAAACATCACGGGGTGGTGCGCATTGTATGGGTGTGTGTTACATTACATTCACTAGTAGGAGTGAGAAAAACATCACGGGGTGGTGCGCATTGTATGGGTGTTTGTTACATTAGATTCACTAGTAGGAGTGAGAAAATCATCACGGGGTGGTGCGCATTGTATGGGTGTGTGTTACATTACATTCACTAGTAGGAGTGAGAAAAACATCACGGGGTGGTGCGCATTGTATGGGTGTGTGTTACATTACTTTCAATAGTAGGAGTGAGAAAAACATCACGGGGTGGTGCGCATTGTATGGGCGTGTGTTACATTACATTCACTAGTAGGAGTGAGAAAAACATCACGGGGAGGTGCGCATTGTATGGGTGTGTGTTACATTAGATTCACTAGTAGGAGTGAGAAAAACATCACGGGGTGGTGCGCATTGTATGGGTGTGTGTTACATTACATTCACTAGTAGGAGTGAGAAAAACATCACGGGGTGGTGCGCATTGTATGGGTGTGTGTTACATTACATTCACTAGTAGGAGTGAGAAAAACATCACGGGGTGGTGCGCATTGTATGGGTGTGTGTTACATTACATTCACTCGTAGGAGTGAGAAAAACATCACGGGGTGGTGCGCATTGTATGGGTGTGTGTTACATTACCTTCACTCGTAGGAGTGAGAAAAACATCACGGGGTGGTGCGCATTGTATGGGTGTGTGTTACATTACATTCACTCGTAGGAGTGAGAAAAACATCACGGGGTGGTGCGCATTGTATGGGTGTGTGTTACATTACATTCACTAGTAGGAGTGAGAAAAACATCACGGGGTGGTGCGCATTGTATGGGTGTGTGTTACATTACATTCACTAGTAGGAGTGAGAAAAACATCACGGGGTGGTGCGCATTGTATGGGTGTGTGTTACATTACATTCACTAGTAGGAGTGAGAAAAACATCACGGGGTGGTGCGCATTGTATGGGTTTGTGTTACATTACATTCACTAGTAGGAGTGAGAAAAACATCACGGGGTGGTGCGCATTGTATGGGTGTGTGTTACGTTAGATTCACTAGTAGGAGTGAGAAAAACATCACGGGGTGGTGCGCATTGTATGGGTGTGTGTTACATTACATTCACTAGTAGGAGTGAGAAAAACATCACGGGGGGTGGTGCGCAGTGTATGGGTTTTGTTACATTAGATTCACTAGTAGGCAGTGAGGAAAATCATCACGGGGTGGTGCGCATTGTATGGGTGTGTGTTACATTACATTCACTAGTAGGAGTGAGAAAAACATCACGGGGTGGTGCGCATTGTATGGGTGTGTGTTACATTACATTCACTAGTAGGAGTGAGAAAAACATCACGGGGTGGTGCGCATTGTATGGGTGTGTGTTACATTACATTCACTAGTAGGAGTGAGAAAAACATCACGGGGTGGTGCGCATTGTATGGGTGTGTGTTACATTAGATTCACTAGTAGGAGTGAGAAAAACATCACGGGGTGGTGCGCATTGTATGGGTGTGTGTTACATTACATTCACTAGTAGGAGTGAGAAAAACATCACGGGGTGGTGCGCATTGTATGGGTGTGTGTTACATTACATTCACTAGTAGGAGTGAGAAAAACATCACGGGGTGGTGCGCATTGTATTGGTGTGTGTTACATTACATTCACTAGTAGGAGTGAGAAAAACATCACGGGGTGGTGCGCATTGTATGCGTGTGTGTTACATTAGATTCACTAGTAGGAGTGAGAAAAACATCACGGGGTGGTGCGCATTGTATGGGTGTGTGTTACATTACATTCACTAGTAGGAGTGAGAAAAACATCACGGGGTGGTGCGCATTGTATGGGTGTGTGTTACATTACATTCACTAGTATGAGTGAGAAAAACATCACGGGGTGGTGCGCATTGTATGGGTGTGTGTTACATTACATTCACTAGTAGGAGTGAGAAAAACATCACGGGGTGGTGCGCATTGTATGGGTGTGTGTTACATTACATTCACTAGTAGGAGTGAGAAAAACATCACGGGGTGGTGCGCATTGTATGGGTGTGTGTTACATTACATTCACTAGTAGGAGTGAGAAAAACATCACGGGGTGGTGCGCATTGTATGGGTGTGTGTTACATTACATTCACTAGTAGGAGTGAGAAAAGCATCACGGGGTGGTGCGCATTGTATGGGTGTGTGTTACATTACATTCACTAGTATGAGTGAGAAAAACATCACGGGGTGGTGCGCATTGTATGGGTGTGTGTTACATTACATTCACTAGTAGGAGTGAGAAAAACATCACGGGGTGGTGCGCATTGTATGGGTGTGTGTTACATTACATTCACTAGTAGGAGTGAGAAAAACATCACGGGGTGGTGCGCATTGTATGGTGTGTGTTACATTACATTCACTAGTAGGAGTGAGAAAAACATCACGGGGTGGTGCGCATTGTATGGGTGTGTGTTACATTACATTCACTAGTAGGAGTGAGAAAAACATCACGGGGTGGTGCCCATTGTATGGGTGTGTGTTACATTACATTCACTATTAGGAGTGAGAAAAACATCACGGGGTGGTGCGCATTGTATGGGTGTGTGTTACATTACATTCACTAGTAGGAGTGAGAAAAACATCACGGGGTGGTGCGCATTGTATGGGTGTGTGTTACATTACATTCACTAGTAGGAGTGAGAAAAACATCACGGGGTGGTGCGCATTGTATGGGTGTGTGTTACATTACATTCACTAGTAGGAGTGAGAAAAACATCACGGGGTGGTGCGCATTGTATGGGTGTGTGTTACATTACATTCACAAATAGGAGTGAGAAAAACATCACGGGGTGGTGCGCATTGTATGGGTGTGTGTTACATTACATTCACTAGTAGGAGTGAGAAAAACATCACGGGGTGGTGCGCATTGTATGGGTGTGTGTTACATTACATTCACTAGTAGGAGTGAGAAAAACATCACGGGGTGGTGCGCATTGTATGGGTGTGTGTTACATTACATTCACTAGTAGGAGTGAGAAAAACGTCACGGGGTGGTGCGCATTGTATGGGTGTGTGTTACATTACATTCACTAGTAGGAGTGAGAAAAACATCACGGGGTGGTGCGCATTGTATGGTGTGTGTTACATTACATTCACTAGTAGGAGTGAGAAAAACATCACGGGGAGGTGCGCATTGTATGGGTGTGTGTTACATTAATTCACTAGTAGGAGTGAGAAAAACATCACGGGGTGGTGCGCATTGTATGGGTGTGTGTTACATTACATTCACTAGTAGGAGTGAGAAAAACATCACGGGGTGGTGCGCATTGTATGGGTGTGTGTTACATTACATTCACTAGTAGGAGTGAGAAAAACATCACGGGGTGGTGCGCATTGTATGGGTGTGTGTTACATTACATTCACTCGTAGGAGTGAGAAAAACATCACGGGGTGGTGCGCATTGTATGGGTGTGTGTTACATTACCTTCACTCGTAGGAGTGAGAAAAACATCACGGGGTGGTGCGCATTGTATGGGTGTGTGTTACATTACATTCACTCGTAGGAGTGAGAAAACATCACGGGGTGGTGCGCATTGTATGGGTGTGTGTTACATTACATTCACTAGTAGGAGTGAGAAAAACATCACGGGGTGGTGCGCATTGTATGGGTGTGTGTTACATTACATTCACTAGTAGGAGTGAGAAAAACATCACGGGGTGGTGCGCATTGTATGGGTGTGTGTTACATTACATTCACTAGTAGGAGTGAGAAAAACATCACGGGGTGGTGCGCATTGTATGGGTGTGTGTTACATTACATTCACTAGTAGGAGTGAGAAAAACATCACGGGGTGGTGCGCATTGTATGGGTGTGTGTTACGTTAGATTCACTAGTAGGAGTGAGAAAAACATCACGGGGTGGTGCGCATTGTATGGGTGTGTGTTACATTACATTCACTAGTAGGAGTGAGAAAAACATCACGGGGTGGTGCGCATTGTATGGGTGTTTGTTACATTAGATTCACTAGTAGGAGTGAGAAAATCATCACGGGGTGGTGCGCATTGTATGGGTGTGTGTTACATTACATTCACTAGTAGGAGTGAGAAAAACATCACGGGGTGGTGCGCATTGTATGGGTGTGTGTTACATTACTTTCACTAGTAGGAGTGAGAAAAACATCACGGGGTGGTGCGCATTGTATGGGTGTGTGTTACATTACATTCACTAGTAGGAGTGAGAAAAACATCACGGGGTGGTGCGCATTGTATGGGTGTTTGTTACATTAGATTCACTAGTAGGAGTGAGAAAAACATCACGGGGTGGTGCGCATTGTATGGGTGTGTGTTACATTACATTCACTAGTAGGAGTGAGAAAAACATCACGGGGTGGTGCTCATTGTATGGGTGTGTGTTACATTACATTCACTAGTAGGAGTGAGAAAAACATCACGGGGTGGTGCGCATTGTATGGGTGTGTGTTACATTACATTCACTAGTATGAGTGAGAAAAACATCACGGGGTGGTGCGCATTGTATGCGTGTGTGTTACATTAGATTCACTAGTAGGAGTGAGAAAAACATCACGGCGTGGTGCGCATTGTATGGGTGTGTGTTACATTACATTCACTAGTAGGAGTGAGAAAAACATCACGGGGTGGTGCGCATTGTATGGGTGTGTGTTACATTACATTCACTAGTATGAGTGAGAAAAACATCACGGGGTGGTGCGCATTGTATGGGTGTGTGTTACATTACATTCACTAGTAGGAGTGAGAAAAACATCACGGGGTGGTGCGCATTGTATGGGTGTGTGTTACATTACATTCACTAGTAGGAGTGAGAAAAACATCACGGGGTGGTGCGCATTGTATGGGTGTGTGTTACATTACATTCACTAGTAGGAGTGAGAAAAACATCACGGGGTGGTGCGCATTGTATGGGTGTGTGTTACATTAGATTCACTAGTAGGAGTGAGAAAAGCATCACGGGGTGGTGCGCATTGTATGGGTGTGTGTTACATTACATTCACTAGTATGAGTGAGAAAAACATCACGGGGTGGTGCGCATTGTATGGGTGTGTGTTACATTACATTCACTAGTAGGAGTGAGAAAAACATCACGGGGTGGTGCGCATTGTATGGGTGTGTGTTACATTACATTCACTAGTAGGAGTGAGAAAAACATCACGGGGTGGTGCGCATTGTATGGGTGTGTGTTACATTACATTCACAAATAGGAGTGAGAAAAACATCACGGGGTGGTGCGCATTGTATGGGTGTGTGTTACATTACATTCACTAGTATGAGTGAGAAAAACATCACGGGGTGGTGCCCATTGTATGGGTGTGTGTTACATTACATTCACTAGTAGGAGTGAGAAAAACATCACGGGGTGGTGCGCATTGTATGGGTGTGTGTTACATTACATTCACTAGTAGGAGTGAGAAAAACATCACGGGGTGGTGCGCATTGTATGGGTGTGTGTTACATTACATTCACAAATAGGAGTGAGAAAAACATCACGGGGTGGTGCGCATTGTATGGGTGTGTGTTACATTACATTCACTAGTAGGAGTGAGAAAAACATCACGGGGTGGTGCGCATTGTATGGGTGTGTGTTACATTACATTCACAAATAGGAGTGAGAAAAACATCACGGGGTGGTGCGCATTGTATAGGTGTGTGTTACATTACATTCACTAGTAGGAGTGAGAAAAACATCACGGGGTGGTGCGCATTGTATGGGTGTTTGTTACATTAGATTCACTAGTAGGAGTGAGAAAAGCATCACGGGGTGGTGCGCATTGTATGGGTGTGTGTTACATTAGATTCACTAGTAGGAGTGAGAAAAACATCACGGGGTGGTGCGCATTGTATGGGTGTGTGTTACATTACATTCACCAGTAGGAGTGAGAAAAACATCACGGGGTGGTGCGCATTGTATGGGTGTGTGTTACATTACATTCACTAGTATGAGTGAAAAAAACATCACGGGGTGGTGCGCATTGTATGCGTGTGTGTTACATTAGATTCACTAGTAGGAGTGAGAAAAACATCACGGGGTGGTGCGCATTGTATGGGTGTGTGTTACATTACATTCACTAGTATGAGTGAGAAAAACATCACGGGGTGGTGCGCATTGTATGCGTGTGTGTTACATTAGATTCACTAGTAGGAGTGAGAAAAACATCACGGGGTGGTGCGCATTGTATGGGTGTGTGTTACATTACATTCACTAGTAGGAGCGAGAAATACATCACGGGGTGGTGCGCATTGTATGGGTGTGTGTTACATTACATTCACTAGTAGGAGCGAGAAAAACATCACGGGGTGGTGCGCATTGTATGGGTGTGTGTTACATTACATTCACTAGTAGGAGCTAGAAAAACATCACGGGGTGGTGCGCATTGTATGGGTGTGTGTTACTTTACATTCACTAGTAGGAGCGAGAAAAACATCACGGGGTGGTGCTCATTGTATGGGTGTGTGTTACATTACATTCACTAGTAGGAGCGAGAAAAACATCACGGGGTGGTGCGCATTGTATGGGTGTGTGTTACATTACATTCACTAGTAGGAGCGAGAAAAACATCACGGAGTGGTGCGCATTGTATGGGTGTTTGTTACATTACATTCACTAGTAGGAGTGAGAAAATAATCATGGGGTGGTGCGCATTTTATGGGTGTGTGTTACATTACATTCACTAGTAGGAGTGAGAAAAACATCACGCGGTGGTGCGCATTGTATGGGTGTGTGTTACATTACATTCACTAGTAGGAGCGAGAAAAACATCACGGGGTGGTGCGCATTGTATGGGTGTGTGTTACATTACATTCACTAGTAGGAGCGAGAAAAACATCACGGGGTGGTGCGCATTGTATGGGTGTGTGTTACATTACATTCACTAGTAGGAGAGAGAAAAACATCACGGGGTGGTGCGCATTGTATGGGTGTGTGTTACATTACATTCAATAGTAGGAGTGAGAAAATCATCACGGGGTGGTGCGCATTTTATGGGTGTGTGTTACATTACATTCACTACTAGGAGTGAGAAAAACATCACGCGGTGGTGCGCATTGTATTGGTGTGTGTTACATTACATTCACTAGTAGGAGTGAGAAAAACATCACGGGGTGGTGCGCATTGTATGGGTGTGTGTTACATTACATTCACTAGTAGGAGTGAGAAAAACATCACGGGGTCGTGCGCATTGTATGGGTGTGTGTTACATGACATTCACTAGTAGGAGTGAGAAAAACATCACGGGGTGGTGCGCATTGTATGGGTGTGTGTTACATTACTTTCACTAGTAGGAGTGAGAAAAACATCACGGGGTGGTGCGCATTGTATGGGTGTGTGTTACATTACATTCACTAGTAGGAGTGAGAAAAACATCACGGGGTGGTGCGCATTGTATGGGTGTTTGTTACATTAGATTCACTAGTAGGAGTGAGAAAAACATCACGGGGTGGTGCGCATTGTATGCGTGTGTGTTACATTACATTCACTAGTAGGAGTGAGAAAAACATCACGGGGTGGTGCTCATTGTATGGGTGTGTGTTACATTACATTCACTAGTAGGAGTGAGAAAAACATCACGGGGTGGTGCGCATTGTATGGGTGTGTGTTACATTACATTCACTAGTATGAGTGAGAAAAACATCACGGGGTGGTGCGCATTGTATGCGTGTGTGTTACATTAGATTCACTAGTAGGAGTGAGAAAAACATCACGGGGTGGTGCGCATTGTATGGGTGTGTGTTACATTACATTCACTAGTATGAGTGAGAAAAACATCACGGGGTGGTGCGCATTGTATACGTGTGTGTTACATTAGATTCACTAGTAGGAGTGAGAAAAACATCACGGGGTGGTGCGCATTGTATGGGTGTGTGTTACATTACATTCACTAGTAGGAGTGAGAAAAACATCACGGGGTGGTGCGCATTGTATGGGTGTGTGTTACATTACATTCACTAGTAGGAGTGAGAAAAACATCACGGGGTGGTGCGCATTGTATGGGTGTGTGTTACGTTAGATTCACTAGTAGGAGTGAGAAAAACATCACGGGGTGGTGCGCATTGTATGGGTGTGTGTTACATTACATTCACTAGTAGGAGTGAGAAAAACATCACGGGGTGGTGCGCATTGTATGGGTGTGTGTTCCATTACATTCACTAGTAGGAGTGAGAAAAACATCACGGGGTGGTGCGCATTGTATGGGTGTGTGTTACATTACATTCACTAGTAGGAGTGAGAAAAACATCACGGGGTGGTGCGCATTGTATGGGCGTGTGTTACATTACATTCACTAGTAGGAGTGAGAAAAACATCACGGGGAGGTGCGCATTGTATGGGTGTGTGTTACATTAGATACACTAGTAGGAGTGAGAAAAACATCACGGGGTGGTGCGCATTGTATGGGTGTGTGTTACATTACATTCACTAGTAGGAGTGAGAAAAACATCACGGGGTGGTGCGCATTGTATGGGTGTGTGTTACATTACCTTCACTTGTAGGAGTGAGAAAAACATCACGGGGTGGTGCGCATTGTATGGGTGTGTGTTACATTACATTCACTCGTAGGAGTGAGAAAAACATCACGGGGTGGTGCGCATTGTATGGGTGTTTGTTACATTACATTCACTCGTAGGAGTGAGAAAAACATCACGGGGTGGTGCGCATTGTATGGGTGTGTGTTACATTACATTCACTCGTAGGAGTGAGAAAAACATCACGGGGTGGTGCGCATTGTATGGGTGTGTGTTACATTACATTCACTAGTAGGAGTGAGAAAAACATCACGGGGTGGTGCGCATTGTATGGGTGTGTGTTACATTACATTCACTAGTAGGAGTGAGAAAAACATCACGGGGTGGTGCGCATTGTATGGGTGTGTGTTACATTACATTCACTAGTAGGAGTGAGAAAAACATCACGGGGTGGTGCGCATTATATGGGTTTGTGTTACATTACATTCACTAGTAGGAGTGAGAAAAACATCACGGGGTGGTGCGCATTGTATGGGTGTGTGTTACGTTAGATTCACTAGTAGGAGTGAGAAAAACATCACGGGGTGGTGCGCATTGTATGGGTGTGTGTTACGTTAGATTCACTAGTAGGAGTGAGAAAAACATCACGGGATGGTGCGCATTATATGGGTGTGTGTTACATTACATTCACTAGTAGGAGTGAGAAAAACATCACGGGGTGGTGCGCATTGTATGGGTGTTTGTTACATTAGATTCACTAGTAGGAGTGAGAAAATCATCACGGGGTGGTGCGCATTGTATGGGTGTGTGTTACATTACATTCACTAGTAGGAGTGAGAAAAACATCACGGGGTGGTGCGCATTCTATGGGTGTGTGTTACATTACTTTCACTAGTAGGAGTGAGAAAAACATCACGGGGTGGTGCGCATTGTATGGGTGTGTGTTACATTACATTCACTAGTAGGAGTGAGAAAAACATCACGGGGTGGTGCGCATTGTATGGGTGTTTGTTACATTAGATTCACTAGTAGGAGTGAGAAAAACATCACGGGGTGGTGCGCATTGTATGGGTGTGTGTTACATTACATTCACTAGTAGGAGTGAGAAAAACATCACGGGGTGGTGCTCATTGTATGGGTGTGTGTTACATTACATTCACTAGTAGGAGTGAGAAAAACATCACGGGGTGGTGCGCATTGTATGGGTGTGTGTTACATTACATTCACTAGTATGAGTGAGAAAAACATCACGGGGTGGTGCCCATTGTATGCGTGTGTGTTACATTAGATTCACTAGTAGGAGTGAGAAAAACATCACGGGGTGGTGCGCATTGTATGGGTGTGTGTTACATTACATTCACTAGTATGAGTGAGAAAAACATCACGGGGTGGTGCGCATTGTATGCGTGTGTGTTACATTAGATTCACTAGTAGGAGTGAGAAAAACATCACGGGGTGGTGCGCATTGTATGGGTGTGTGTTACATTACATTCACTAGTAGGAGTGAGAAAAACATCACGGGGTGGTGCGCATTGTATGGGTGTGTGTTACGTTAGATTCACTAGTAGGAGTGAGAAAAACATCACGGGGTGGTGCGCATTGTATGGGTGTGTGTTACATTACATTCACTAGTAGGAGTGAGAAAAACATCACGGGGTGGTGCGCATTGTATGGATGTGTGTTACATTACATTCACTAGTAGGAGTGAGAAAAACATCACGGGGTGGTGCGCATTGTATGGGTGTGTGTTACATTACATTCACTAGTAGGAGTGAGAAAAACATCACGGGGTGGTGCGCATTGTATGGGTGTGTGTTACAATAGATTCACTAGTAGGAGTGAGAAAAGCATCACGGGGTGGTGCGCATTGTATGGGTGTGTGTTACATTACATTCACTAGTAGGAGTGAGAAAAACATCACGGGGTGGTGCGCATTGTATGGGTGTGTGTTACATTACATTCACTAGTATGAGTGAGAAAAACATCACGGGGTGGTGCGCATTGCATGGGTGTGTGTTACATTACATTCACTAGTAGGAGTGAGAAAAACATCACGGGGTGGTGCGCATTGTATGGGTGTGTGTTACATTACATTCACAAATAGGAGTGAGAAAAACATCACGGGGTGGTGCGCATTGTATGGGTGTGTGTTACATTACATTCACTAGTAGGAGTTAGAAAAACATCACGGGGTGGTGCGCATTGTATGGGTGTTTGTTACATTAGATTCACTAGTAGGAGTGAGAAAAGCATCACGGGGTGGTGCGCATTGTATGGGTGTGTGTTACATTACATTCACTAGTAGGAGTGAGAAAAACATCACGGGGTGGTGCGCATTGTATGTGTGTGTGTTACATTACATTCACTAGTATGAGTGAGAAAAACATCACGGGGTGGTGCGCATTGTATGCGTGTGTGTTACATTACATTCACTAGTAGGAGTGAGAAAAACATCACGGGGTGGTGCGCATTGTATGGGTGTGTGTTACATTACATTCACTAGTAGGAGTGAGAAAAACATCACGGGGTGGTGCGCATTGTATGGGTGTGTGTTACATTACATTCACAAATAGGAGTGAGGAAAACATCACGGGGTGGTGCGCATTGTATGGGTGTGTGTTACATTACATTCACTAGTAGGAGTGAGAAAAACATCACGGGGTGGTGCGCATTGTATGGGTGTTTGTTACATTAGATTCACTAGTAGGAGTGAGAAAAGCATCACGGGGTGGTGCGCATTGTATGGGTGTGTGTTACATTACATTCACTAGTAGGAGTGAGAAAAACATCACGGGGTGGTGCGCATTGTATGGGTGTTTGTTACATTAGATTCACTAGTAGGAGTGAGAAAAGCATCACGGGGTGGTGCGCATTGTATGGGTGTGTGTTACATTACATTCACTAGTAGGAGTGAGAAAAACATCACGGGGTGGTGCGCATTGTATGGGTGTGTGTTACATTACTTTCACTAGTAAGAGTGAGAAAAACATCACGGGGTGGTGCGCATTGTATGGGTGTGTGTTACATTACATTCACTAGTATGCGTGAGAAAAACATCACGGGGTGGTGCGCATTGTATGCGTGTGTGTTACATTAGATTCACTAGTAGGAGTGAGAAAAACATCACGGGGTGGTGCGCATTGTATGGGTGTGTGTTACATTACATTCACTAGTAGGAGTGAGAAAAACATCACGGGGTGGTGCGCATTGTATGGGTGTGTGTTACATTACATTCACTAGTAGGAGTGAGAAAAACATCACGGGGTGGTGCGCATTGTATGGGTGTGTGTTACATTACATTCACTAGTAGGAGTGAGAAAAACATCACGGGGTGGTGCGCATTGTATGGGCGTGTGTTACATTACATTCACTAGTAGGAGTGAGAAAAACATCACGGGGAGGTGCGCATTGTATGGGCGTGTGTTACATTAGATTCACTAGTAGGAGGAGAAAAACATCACGGGGTGGTGCGCATTGTATGGGTGTGTGTTACATTACATTCACTAGTAGGAGTGAGAAAAACATCACGGGGTGGTGCGCATTGTATGGGTGTGTGTTACATTACCTTCACTTGTAGGAGTGAGAAAAACATCACGGGGTGGTGCGCATTGTATGGGTGTGTGTTACATTACATTCACTCGGAGGAGTGAGAAAAACATCACGGGGTGGTGCGCATTGTATGGGTGTTTGTTACATTACATTCACTCGTAGGAGTGAGAAAAACATCACGGGGTGGTGCGCATTGTATGGGTGTGTGTTACATTACATTCACTAGTAGGAGTGAGAAAAACATCACGGGGTGGTGCGCATTGTATGGGTGTGTGTTACATTACATTCACTAGTAGGAGTGAGAAAAACATCACGGGGTGGTGCGCATTGTATGGGTGTGTGTTACATTACATTCACTAGTAGGAGTGAGAAAAACATCACGGGGTGGTGCGCATTGTATGGGTGTGTGTTACATTACATTCACTAGTAGGAGTGAGAAAAACATCACGGGGTGGTGCGCATTATATGGGTTTGTGTTACATTACATTCACTAGTAGGAGTGAGAAAAACATCACGGGGTGGTGCGCATTGTATGGGTGTGTGTTACGTTAGATTCACTAGTAGGAGTGAGAAAAACATCACGGGGTGGTGCGCATTGTATGGGTGTGTGTTACGTTAGATTCACTAGTAGGAGTGAGAAAAACATCACGGGATGGTGCGCATTATATGGGTGTGTGTTACATTACATTCACTAGTAGGAGTGAGAAAAACATCACGGGGTGGTGCGCATTGTATGGGTGTTTGTTACATTAGATTCACTAGTAGGAGTGAGAAAATCATCACGGGGTGGTGCGCATTGTATGGGTGTGTGTTACATTACATTCACTAGTAGGAGTGAGAAAAACATCACGGGGTGGTGCGCATTCTATGGGTGTGTGTTACATTACTTTCACTAGTAGGAGTGAGAAAAACATCACGGGGTGGTGCGCATTGTATGGGTGTGTGTTACATTACATTCACTAGTAGGAGTGAGAAAAACATCACGGGGTGGTGCGCATTGTATGGGTGTTTGTTACATTAGATTCACTAGTAGGAGTGAGAAAAACATCACGGGGTGGTGCGCATTGTATGGGTGTGTGTTACATTACATTCACTAGTAGGAGTGAGAAAAACATCAAGGGGTGGTGCTCATTGTATGGGTGTGTGTTACATTACATTCACTAGTAGGAGTGAGAAAAACATCACGGGGTGGTGCGCAGTGTATGGATGTGTGTTACATTACATTCACTAGTAGGAGTGAGAAAAACATCACGGGGTGGTGCGCATTGTATGGGTGTGTGTTACATTACATTCACTAGTAGGAGTGAGAAAAACATCACGGGGTGGTGCGCATTGTATGGGTGTGTGTTACATTAGATTCACTAGTAGGAGTGAGAAAAGCATCACGGGGTGGTGCGCATTGTATGGGTGTGTGTTACATTACATTCACTAGTAGGAGTGAGAAAAACATCACGGGGTGGTGCGCATTGTATGGGTGTGTGTTACATTACATTCACTAGTATGAGTGAGAAAAACATCACGGGGTGGTGCGCATTGCATGGGTGTGTGTTACATTACATTCACTAGTAGGAGTGAGAAAAACATCACGGGGTGGTGCGCATTGTATGGGTGTGTGTTACATTACATTCACAAATAGGAGTGAGAAAAACATCACGGGGTGGTGCGCATTGTATGGGTGTGTGTTACATTACATTCACTAGTAGGAGTTAGAAAAACATCACGGGGTGGTGCGCATTGTATGGGTGTTTGTTACATTAGATTCACTAGTAGGAGTGAGAAAAGCATCACGGGGTGGTGCGCATTGTATGGGTGTGTGTTACATTACATTCACTAGTAGGAGTGAGAAAAACATCACGGGGTGGTGCGCATTGTATGTGTGTGTGTTACATTACATTCACTAGTATGAGTGAGAAAAACATCACGGGGTGGTGCGCATTGTATGCGTGTGTGTTACATTACATTCACTAGTAGGAGTGAGAAAAACATCACGGGGTGGTGCGCATTGTATGGGTGTGTGTTACATTACATTCACTAGTAGGAGTGAGAAAAACATCACGGGGTGGTGCGCATTGTATGGGTGTGTGTTACATTACATTCACAAATAGGAGTGAGGAAAACATCACGGGGTGGTGCGCATTGTATGGGTGTGTGTTACATTACATTCACTAGTAGGAGTGAGAAAAACATCACGGGGTGGTGCGCATTGTATGGGTGTTTGTTACATTAGATTCACTAGTAGGAGTGAGAAAAGCATCACGGGGTGGTGCGCATTGTATGGGTGTGTGTTACGTTACATTCACTAGTAGGAGTGAGAAAAACATCACGGGGTGGTGCGCATTGTATGGGTGTGTGTTACGTTAGATTCACTAGTAGGAGTGAGAAAAACATCACGGGGTGGTGCGCATTGTATGGGTGTGTGTTACATTACATTCACTAGTAGGAGTGAGAAAAACATCACGGGGTGGTGCGCATTGTATGGGTGTGTGTTACCTTACATTCACTAGTAGGAGTGAGAAAAACATCACGGGGTGGTGCGCATTGTATGGGTGTGTGTTACATTACATTCACTCGTAGGAGTGAGAAAAACATCACGGGGTGGTGCCCATTGTATGGGTGTGTGTTACATTAGATTCACTAGTAGGAGTGAGAAAAACATCACGGGGTGGTGCGCATTGTATGGGTGTGTGTTACATTACATTCACTAGTAGGAGTGAGAAAAACATCACGGGGTGGTGCGCATTGTATGGGTGTGTGTTACATTACATTCACTAGTAGGAGTGAGAAAAACATCACGGGGTGGTGCGCATTGTATGGGTGTGTGTTACATTACATTCACTAGTAGGAGTGAGAAAAACATCACGGGGTGGTGCGCATTGTATGGGTGTTTGTTACATTAGATTCACTAGTAAGAGTGAGAAAATCATCACGGGGTGGTGCGCATTGTATGGGTGTGTGTTACATTACATTCACTAGTAGGAGTGAGAAAAACATCACGGGGTGGTGCGCATTGTATGGGTGTTTATTACATTAGATTCACTAGTAGGAGTGAGAAAAACATCACGGGGTGGTGCGCATTGTATGGGTGTGTGTTACATTACATTCACTAGTAGGAGTGAGAAAAACATCACGGGGTGGTGCGCATTGTATGGGTGTGTGTTACATTACTTTCACTAGTAGGAGTGAGAAAAACATCACGGGGTGGTGCGCATTGTATGGGTGTGTGTTACATTACATTCACTAGTAGGAGTGAGAAAAACATCACGGGGTGGTGCGCATTGTATGGGTGTGTGTTACATTACATTCACTAGTAGGAGTGAGAAAAACGTCACGGGGTGGTGCGCATTGTATGGGTGTGTGTTACATTACATTCACTAGTAGGAGTGAGAAAAACGTCACGGGGTGGTGCGCATTGTATGGATGTGTGTTACATTACATTCACTAGTAGGAGTGAGAAAAACATCACGGGGTGGTGCGCATTGTATGGGCGTGTGTTACATTACATTCACTCGTAGGAGTGAGAAAAATATCACGGGGAGGTGCGCATTGTATGGGTGTGTGTTACATTAGATTCACTAGTAGGAGTGAGAAAAACATCACGGGGTGGTGCGCATTGTATGGGTGTGTGTTACATTACATTCACTAGTAGGAGTGAGAAAAACATCACGGGGTGGTGCGCATTGTATGGGTGTGTGTTACATTACATTCACTAGTAGGAGTGAGAAAAACATCACGGGGTGGTGCGCATTGTATGGGTGTGTGTTACATTACATTCACTCGTAGGAGTGAGAAAAACATCACGGGGTGGTGCGCATTGTATGGGTGTGTGTTACATTACCTTCACTCGTAGGAGTGAGAAAAACATCACGGGGTTGTGCGCATTGTATGGGTGTGTGTTACATTACATTCACTCGTAGGAGTGAGAAAAACATCACGGGGTGGTGCGCATTGTATGGGTGTGTGTTACATTACATTCACTAGTAGGAGTGAGAAAAACATCACGGGGTGGTGCGCATTGTATGGGTGTGTGTTACATTACATTCACTAGTAGGAGTGAGAAAAACATCACGGGGTGGTGCGCATTGTATGGGTGTGTGTTACATTACATTCACTAGTAGGAGTGAGAAAAACATCACGGGGTGGTGCGCATTGTATGGGTTTGTGTTACATTACATTCACTAGTAGGAGTGAGAAAAACATCACGGGGTGGTGCGCATTGTATGGGTGTGTGTTACGTTAGATTCACTAGTAGGAGTGAGAAAAACATCACGGGGTGGTGCTCATTGTATGGGTGTGTGTTACATTACATTCACTAGTAGGAGTGAGAAAAACATCACGGGGTGGTGCGCATTGTATGGGTGTGTGTTACATTACATTCACTAGTAGGAGTGAGAAAAACATCACGGGGTGGTGCTCATTGTATGGGTGTGTGTTACATTACATTCACTAGTAGGAGTGAGAAAAACATCACGGGGTGGTGCGCATTGTATGGGTGTGTGTTACATTACATTCACTAGTATGAGTGAGAAAAACATCACGGGGTGGTGCGCATTGTATGCGTGTGTGTTACATTAGATTCACTAGTAGGAGTGAGAAAAACATCACGGGGTGGTGCGCATTGTATGGCTGTGTGTTACATTACATTCACTAGTATGAGTGAGAAAAACATCACGGGGTGGTGCGCATTGTATGCGTGTGTGTTACATTAGATTCACTAGTAGGAGTGAGAAAAACATCACGGGGTGGTGCGCATTGTATGGGTGTGTGTTACATTACATTCACTAGTAGGAGTGAGAAAAACATCACGGGGTGGTGCGCATTGTATGGGTGTGTGTTACATTACATTCACTAGTAGGAGTGAGAAAAACATCACGGGGTGGTGCGCATTGTATGGGTGTGTGTTACATTACATTCACTAGTAGGATTGAGAAAAACATCACGGGGTGGTGCGCATTGTATGGGTGTGTGTTACATTACATTCACTAGTAGGAGTGAGAAAAACATCACGGGATGGTGCGCAATGTATGGGTGTGTGTTACATTACATTCACTAGTAGGAGTGAGAAAAACATCACGGGGTGGTGCGCATTGTATGGGTGTGTGTTACATTACATTCACTAGTAGGAGTGAGAAAAACATCACGGGGTGGTGCGCATTGTATGGGTGTGTGTTACATTAGATTCACTAGTAGGAGTGAGAAAAGCATCACGGGGTGGTGCGCATTGTATGGGTGTGTGTTACATTACATTCACTAGTATGAGTGAGAAAAACATCACGGGGTGGTGCGCATTGTATGGGTGTGTGTTACATTACATTCACTAGTAGGAGTTAGAAAAACATCACGGGGTGGTGCGCATTGTATGGGTGTGTGTTACATTAGATTCACTAGTAGGAGTGAGAAAAACATCACGGGGTGGGGCGCATTGTATGGGTGTGTGTTACATTACATTCACTAGTAGGAGTGAGAAAAACATCACGGGGTGGTGCGCATTGTATGGGTGTGTGTTACATTACATTCACTAGTAGGAGTGAGAAAAACATCACGGGGTGGTGCGCATTGTATGGGTGTGTGTTACATTACATTCACTAGTAGGAGTGAGAAAAACATCACGGGGTGGTGCGCATTGTATGGATGTGTGTTACATTACATTCACTAGTAGGAGTGAGAAAAACATCACGGGGTGGTGCGCATTGTATGGGTGTGTGTTACATTACATTCACTAGTAGGAGTGAGAAAAACATCACGGGGTGGTGCGCATTGTATGGGTGTGTGTTACATTAGATTCACTAGTAGGAGTGAGAAAAGCATCACGGGGTGGTGCGCATTGTATGGGTGTGTGTTACATTACATTCACTAGTATGAGTGAGAAAAACATCACGGGGTGGTGCGCATTGTATGGGTGTGTGTTACATTACATTCACTAGTAGGAGTGAGAAAAACATCACGGGGTGGTGCGCATTGTATGGGTGTGTGTTACATTACATTCACTAGTAGGAGTGAGAAAAACGTCACGGGGTGGTGCGCATTGTATGGGTGTGTGTTACATTACATTCACAAATAGGAGTGAGAAAAACATCACGGGGTGGTGCGCATTGTATGGGTGTGTGTTACATTACATTCACTAGTATGAGTGAGAAAAACATCACGGGGTGGTGCCCATTGTATGGGTGTGTGTTACATTACATTCACTAGTAGGAGTGAGAAAAACATCACGGGGTGGTGCGCATTGTATGGGTGTGTGTTACATTACATTCACTAGTAGGAGTGAGAAAAACATCACGGGGTGGTGCGCATTGTATGGGTGTGTGTTACATTACATTCACAAATAGGAGTGAGAAAAACATCACGGGGTGGTGCGCATTGTATGGGTGTGTGTTACATTACATTCACTAGTAGGAGTGAGAAAAACATCACGGGGTGGTGCGCATTGTATGGGTGTGTGTTACATTACATTCACAAATAGGAGTGAGAAAAACATCACGGGGTGGTGCGCATTGTATGGGTGTGTGTTACATTACATTCACTAGTAGGAGTGAGAAAAACATCACGGGGTGGTGCGCATTGTATGGGTGTTTGTTACATTAGATTCACTAGTAGGAGTGAGAAAAGCATCACGGGGTGGTGCGCATTGTATGGGTGTGTGTTACATTACATTCACTAGTAGGAGTGAGAAAAACATCACGGGGTGGTGCGCATTGTATGGGTGTGTGTTACATTACATTCACTAGTAGGAGTGAGAAAAACATCACGGGGTGGTGCGCATTGTATGGGTGTGTGTTACATTACATTCACTAGTATGAGTGAAAAAAACATCACGGGGTGGTGCGCATTGTATGCGTGTGTGTTACATTAGATTCACTAGTAGGAGTGAGAAAAACATCACGGGGTGGTGCGCATTGTATGGGTGTGTGTTACATTACATTCACTAGTAGGAGTGAGAAAAACATCACGGGGTGGTGCGCACTGTATGCGTGTGTGTTACATTAGATTCACTAGTAGGAGTGAGAAAAACATCACGGGGTGGTGCGCATTGTATGGGTGTGTGTTACATTACATTCACTAGTAGGAGCGAGAAATACATCACGGGGTGGTGCGCATTGTATTGGTGTGTGTTACATTACATTCACTAGTAGGAGTGAGAAAAACATCACGGGGTGGTGCGCATTGTATGGGTGTGTGTTACATTACATTCACTAGTAGGAGTGAGAAAAACATCACGGGGTGGTGCGCATTGTATGGGTGTGTGTTACATTACATTCACAAATAGGAGTGAGAAAAACATCACGCGGTGGTGCGCATTGTATGGGTGTGTGTTACATTACATTCACTAGTATGAGTGAGAAAAACATCACGGGGTGGTGCCCATTGTATGGGTGTGTGTTACATTACATTCACTAGTAGGAGTGAGAAAAACATCACGGGGTGGTGCGCATTGTATGGGTGTGTGTTACATTACATTCACTAGTAGGAGTGAGAAAAACATCACGGGGTGGTGCGCATTGTATGGGTGTGTGTTACATTACATTCACAAATAGGAGTGAGAAAAACATCACGGGGTGGTGCGCATTGTATGGGTGTGTGTTACATTACATTCACTAGTAGGAGTGAGAAAAACATCACGGGGTGGTGCGCATTGTATGGGTGTGTGTTACATTACATTCACAAATAGGAGTGAGAAAAACATCACGGGGTGGTGCGCATTGTATGGGTGTGTGTTACATTACATTCACTAGTAGGAGTGAGAAAAACATCACGGGGTGGTGCGCATTGTATGGGTGTTTGTTACATTAGATTCACTAGTAGGAGTGAGAAAAGCATCACGGGGTGGTGCGCATTGTATGGGTGTGTGTTACATTACATTCACTAGTAGGAGTGAGAAAAACATCACGGGGTGGTGCGCATTGTATGGGTGTGTGTTACATTACATTCACTAGTAGGAGTGAGAAAAACATCACGGGGTGGTGCGCATTGTATGGGTGTGTGTTACATTACATTCACTAGTATGAGTGAAAAAAACATCACGGGGTGGTGCGCATTGTATGCGTGTGTGTTACATTAGATTCACTAGTAGGAGTGAGAAAAACATCACGGGGTGGTGCGCATTGTATGGGTGTGTGTTACATTACATTCACTAGTAGGAGTGAGAAAAACATCACGGGGTGGTGCGCACTGTATGCGTGTGTGTTACATTAGATTCACTAGTAGGAGTGAGAAAAACATCACGGGGTGGTGCGCATTGTATGGGTGTGTGTTACATTACATTCACTAGTAGGAGCGAGAAATACATCACGGGGTGGTGCGCATTGTATTGGTGTGTGTTACATTACATTCACTAGTAGGAGCGAGAAAAACATCACGGGGTGGTGCGCATTGTATGGGTGTGTGTTACATTACATTCACTAGTAGGAGCTAGAAAAACATCACGGGGTGGTGCGCATTGTATGGGTGTGTGTTACTTTACATTCACTAGTAGGAGCGAGAAAAACATCACGGGGTGGTGCTCATTGTATGGGTGTGTGTTACATTACATTCACTAGTAGGAGCGAGAAAAACATCACGGGGTGGTGCGCATTGTATGGGTGTGTGTTACATTACATTCACTAGTAGGAGCGAGAAAAACATCACGGAGTGGTGCGCATTGTATGGGTGTTTGTTACATTACATTCACTAGTAGGAGTGAGAAAATAATCATGGGGTGGTGCGCATTTTATGGGTGTGTGTTACATTACATTCATTAGTAGGAGTGAGAAAAACATCACGCGGTGGTGCGCATTGTATGGGTGTGTGTTACATTACATTCACTAGTAGGAGCGAGAAAAACATCACGGGGTGGTGCGCATTGTATGGGTGTGTGTTACATTACATTCACTAGTAGGAGCGAGAAAAACATCACGGGGTGGTGCGCATTGTATGGGTGTGTGTTACATTACATTCACTAGTAGGAGAGAGAAAAACATCACGGGGTGGTGCGCATTGTATGGGTGTGTGTTACATTACATTCACTAGTAGGAGTGAGAAAATCATCACGGGGTGGTGCGCATTTTATGGGTGTGTGTTACATTACATTCACTACTAGGAGTGAGAAAAACATCACGCGGTGGTGCGCATTGTATTGGTGTGTGTTACATTACATTCACTAGTAGGAGTGAGAAAAACATCACGGGGTGGTGCGCATTGTATGGGTGTGTGTTACATTACATTCACTAGTAGGAGTGAGAAAAACATCACGGGGTCGTGCGCATTGTATGGGTGTGTGTTACATGACATTCACTAGTAGGAGTGAGAAAAACATCACGGGGTGGTGCGCATTGTATGGGTGTGTGTTACATTACTTTCACTAGTAGGAGTGAGAAAAACATCACGGGGTGGTGCGCATTGTATGGGTGTGTGTTACATTACATTCACTAGTAGGAGTGAGAAAAACATCACGGGGTGGTGCGCATTGTATGGGTGTTTGTTACATTAGATTCACTAGTAGGAGTGAGAAAAACATCACGGGGTGGTGCGCATTGTATGCGTGTGTGTTACATTACATTCACTAGTAGGAGTGAGAAAAACATCACGGGGTGGTGCTCATTGTATGGGTGTGTGTTACATTACATTCACTAGTAGGAGTGAGAAAAACATCACGGGGTGGTGCGCATTGTATGGGTGTGTGTTACATTACATTCACTAGTATGAGTGAGAAAAACATCACGGGGTGGTGCGCATTGTATGCGTGTGTGTTACATTAGATTCACTAGTAGGAGTGAGAAAAACATCACGGGGTGGTGCGCATTGTATGGGTGTGTGTTACATTACATTCACTAGTATGAGTGAGAAAAACATCACGGGGTGGTGCGCATTGTATGCGTGTGTGTTACATTAGATTCACTAGTAGGAGTGAGAAAAACATCACGGGGTGGTGCGCATTGTATGGGTGTGTGTTACATTACATTCACTAGTAGGAGTGAGAAAAACATCACGGGGTGGTGCGCATTGTATGGGTGTGTGTTACATTACATTCACTAGTAGGAGTGAGAAAAACATCACGGGGTGGTGCGCATTGTATGGGTGTGTGTTACATTACATTCACTCGTAGGAGTGAGAAAAACATCACGGGGTGGTGCCCATTGTATGGGTGTGTGTTACATTACATTCACTAGTAGGAGTGAGAAAAACATCACGGGGTGGTGCGCATTGTATGGGTGTGTGTTACATTACATTCACTAGTAGGAGTGAGAAAAACATCACGGGGTGGTGCGCGTTGTATGGGTGTGTGTTACATTACATTCACAAATAAGAGTGAGAAAAACATCACGGGGTGGTGCGCATTGTATGGGTGTGTGTTACATTACATTCACTAGTAGGAGTGAGAAAAACATCACGGGGTGGTGCGCATTGTATGGGTGTTTGTTACATTAGATTCACTAGTAGGAGTGAGAAAAGCATCACGGGGTGGTGCGCATTGTATGGGTGTGTGTTACATTACATTCACTAGTAGGAGTGAGAAAAACATCACGGGGTGGTGCGCATTGTATGGGTGTGTGTTACATTACATTCACTAGTAAGAGTGAGAAAAACATCACGGGGTGGTGCGCATTGTATGGGTGTGTGTTACATTACATTCACTAGTATGCGTGAGAAAAACATCACGGGGTGGTGCGCATTGTATGCGTGTGTGTTACATTAGATTCACTAGTAGGAGTGAGAAAAACATCACGGGGTGGTGCGCATTGTATGGGTGTGTGTTACATTACATTCACTAGTAGGAGTGAGAAAAACATCACGGGGTGGTGCGCATTGTATGGGTGTGTGTTACATTACATTCACTAGTAGGAGTGAGAAAAACATCACGGGGTGGTGCGCATTGTATGGGTGTGTGTTACATTACATTCACTCGTAGGAGTGAGAAAAACATCACGGGGTGGTGCACATTGTATGGGTGTGTGTTACATTACCTTCACTCGTAGGAGTGAGAAAAACATCACGGGGTGGTGCGCATTGTATGGGTGTGTGTTACATTACATTCACTCGTAGGAGTGAGAAAAACATCACGGGGTGGTGCGCATTGTATGGGTGTGTGTTACATTACATTCACTAGTAGGAGTGAGAAAAACATCACGGGGTGGTGCGCATTGTATGGGTGTGTGTTACATTACATTCACTAGTAGGAGTGAGAAAAACATCACGGGGTGGTGCGCATTGTATGGGTGTGTGTTACATTACATTCACTAGTAGGAGTGAGAAAAACATCACGGGGTGGTGCGCATTGTATGGGTTTGTGTTACATTACATTCACTAGTAGGAGTGAGAAAAACATCACGGGGTGGTGCGCATTGTATGGGTGTGTGTTACGTTAGATTCACTAGTAGGAGTGAGAAAAACATCACGGGGTGGTGCGCATTGTATGGGTGTGTGTTACATTACATTCACTAGTAGGAGTGAGAAAAACATCACGGGGTGGTGCGCATTGTATGGGTGTTTGTTACATTAGATTCACTAGTAGGAGTGAGAAAATCATCACGGGGTGGTGCGCATTGTATGGGTGTGTGTTACATTACATTCACTAGTAGGAGTGAGAAAAACATCACGGGGTGGTGCGCATTCTATGGGTGTGTGTTACATTACTTTCACTAGTAGGAGTGAGAAAAACATCACGGGGTGGTGCGCATTGTATGGGTGTGTGTTACATTACATTCACTAGTAGGAGTGAGAAAAACATCACGGGGTGGTGCGCATTGTATGGGTGTTTGTTACATTAGATTCACTAGTAGGAGTGAGAAAAACATCACGGGGTGGTGCGCATTGTATGGGTGTGTGTTACATTACATTCACTAGTAGGAGTGAGAAAAACATCACGGGGTGGTGCTCATTGTATGGGTGTGTGTTACATTACATTCACTAGTAGGAGTGAGAAAAACATCACGGGGTGGTGCGCATTGTATGGGTGTGTGTTACATTACATTCACTAGTATGAGTGAGAAAAACATCACGGGGTGGTGCGCATTGTATGCGTGTGTGTTACATTAGATTCACTAGTAGGAGTGAGAAAAACATCACGGGGTGGTGCGCATTGTATGGGTGTGTGTTACATTACATTCACTAGTAGGAGTGAGAAAAACATCACGGGGTGGTGCGCATTGTATGGGTGTGTGTTACATTACATTCACTAGTATGAGTGAGAAAAACATCACGGGGTGGTGCGCATTGTATGGGTGTGTGTTACATTACATTCACTAGTAGGAGTGAGAAAAACATCACGGGGTGGTGCGCATTGTATGGGTGTGTGTTACATTACATTCACTAGTAGGAGTGAGAAAAACATCACGGGGTGGTGCGCATTGTATGGGTGTGTGTTACATTACATTCACTAGTAGGAGTGAGAAAAACATCACGGGGTGGTGCGCATTGTATGGGTGTGTGTTACATTAGATTCACTAGTAGGAGTGAGAAAAGCATCACGGGGTGGTGCGCATTGTATGGGTGTGTGTTACATTACATTCACTAGTATGAGTGAGAAAAACATCACGGGGTGGTGCGCATTTTATGGGTGTGTGTTACATTACATTCACTACTAGGAGTGAGAAAAACATCACGGGGTGGTGCGCATTGTATGGGTGTGTGTTACATTACATTCACTAGTAGGAGTGAGAAAAACATCACGGGGTGGTGCGCATTGTATGGGTGTGTGTTACATTACATTCACTAGTAGGAGTGAGAAAAACATCACGGGGTGGTGCCCATTGTATGGGTGTGTGTTACATTACATTCACTAGTAGGAGTGAGAAAAACATCACGGGGTGGTGCGCATTGTATGGGTGTGTGTTACATTACATTCACTAGTAGGAGTGAGAAAAACATCACGGGGTGGTGCGCATTGTATGGGTGTGTGTTACATTACATTCACAAATAGGAGTGAGAAAAACATCACGGGGTGGTGCGCATTGTATGGGTGTGTGTTACATTACATTCACTAGTAGGAGTGAGAAAAACATCACGGGGTGGTGCGCATTGTATGGGTGTGTGTTACATTACATTCACAAATAGGAGTGAGAAAAACATCACGGGGTGGTGCGCATTGTATGGGTGTGTGTTACATTACATTCACTAGTAGGAGTGAGAAAAACATCACGGGGTGGTGCGCATTGTATGGGTGTTTGTTACATTAGATTCACTAGTAGGAGTGAGAAAAGCATCACAGGGTGGTGCGCATTGTATGGGTGTGTGTTACATTACATTCACTAGTAGGAGTGAGAAAAACATCACGGGGTGGTGCGCATTGTATGGGTGTGTGTTACATTACATTCACTAGTAGGAGTGAGAAAAACATCACGGGGTGGTGCGCATTGTATGGGTGTGTGTTACATTACATTCACTAGTATGAGTGAAAAAAACATCACGGGGTGGTGCGCATTGTATGCGTGTGTGTTACATTAGATTCACTAGTAGGAGTGAGAAAAACATCACGGGGTGGTGCGCATTGTATGGGTGTGTGTTACATTACATTCACTAGTATGAGTGAGAAAAACATCACGGGGTGGTGCGCATTGTATGCGTGTGTGTTACATTAGATTCACTAGTAGGAGTGAGAAAAACATCACGGGGTGGTGCGCATTGTATGGGTGTGTGTTACATTACATTCACTAGTAGGAGCGAGAAATACATCACGGGGTGTTGCGCATTGTATGGGTGTGTGTTACATTACATTCACTAGTAGGAGCGAGAAAAACATCACGGGGTGGTGCGCATTGTATGGGTGTGTGTTACATTACATTCACTAGTAGGAGCTAGAAAACATCACGGGGTGGTGCGCATTGTATGGGTGTGTGTTACTTTACATTCACTAGTAGGAGCGAGAAAAACATCACGGGGTGGTGCTCATTGTATGGGTGTGTGTTACATTACATTCACTATTAGGAGCGAGAAAAATATCACGGGGTGGTGCCCATTGTATGGGTGTGTGTTACATTACATTCACTAGTAGGAGTGAGAAAAACATCACGGGGTGGTGCGCATTGTATGGGTGTGTGTTACATTACATTCACTAGTAGGAGTGAGAAAAACATCACGGGGTGGTGCGCATTGTATGGGTGTGTGTTACATTACATTCACAAATAGGAGTGAGAAAAACATCACGGGGTGGTGCGCATTGTATGGGTGTGTGTTACATTACATTCACTAGTAGGAGTGAGAAAAACATCACGGGGTGGTGCGCATTGTATGGGTGTGTGTTACATTACATTCACAAATAGGAGTGAGAAAAACATCACGGGGTGGTGCGCATTGTATGGGTGTGTGTTACATTACATACACTAGTAGGAGTGAGAAAAACATCACGGGGTGGTGCGCATTGTATGGGTGTTTGTTACATTAGATTCACTAGTAGGAGTGAGAAAAGCATCACGGGGTGGTGCGCATTGTATGGGTGTGTGTTACATTACATTCACTAGTAGGAGTGAGAAAAACATCACGGGGTGGTGCGCATTGTATGGGTGTGTGTTACATTACATTCACTAGTAGGAGTGAGAAAAACATCACGGGGTGGTGCGCATTGTATGGGTGTGTGTTACATTACATTCACTAGTATGAGTGAAAAAAACATCACGGGGTGGTGCGCATTGTATGCGTGTGTGTTACATTAGATTCACTAGTAGGAGTGAGAAAAACATCACGGGGTGGTGCGCATTGTATGGGTGTGTGTTACATTACATTCACTAGTATGAGTGAGAAAAACATCACGGGGTGGTGCGCATTGTATGCGTGTGTGTTACATTAGATTCACTAGTAGGAGTGAGAAAAACATCACGGGGTGGTGCGCATTGTATGGGTGTGTGTTACATTACATTCACTAGTAGGAGCGAGAAATACATCACGGGGTGGTGCGCATTGTATGGGTGTGTGTTACATTACATTCACTAGTAGGAGCGAGAAAAACATCACGGGGTGGTGCGCATTGTATGGGTGTGTGTTACATTACATTCACTAGTAGGAGCTAGAAAAACATCACGAGGTGGTGCGCATTGTATGGGTGTGTGTTACATTACATTCACTAGTAGGAGTGAGAAAAACATCACGGGGTGGTGCGCATTGTATGGGTGTTTGTTACATTAGATTCACTAGTAGGAGTGAGAAAAACATCACGGGGTGGTGCGCATTGTATGCGTGTGTGTTACATTACATTCACTAGTAGGAGTGAGAAAAACATCACGGGTGGTGCTCATTGTATGGGTGTGTGTTACATTACATTCACTAGTATGAGTGAGAAAAACATCACGGGGTGGTGCGCATTGTATGGGTGTGTGTTACATTACATTCACTAGTAGGAGCGAGAAAAACATCACGGGGTGGTGCGCATTGTATGGGTGTGTGTTACATTACATTCACTAGTAGGAGAGAGAAAAACATCACGGGGTGGTGCGCATTGTATGGGTGTGTGTTACATTACATTCACTAGTAGGAGTGAGAAAATCATCACGGGTGGTGCGCATTGTATTGGTGTGTGTTACATTACATTCACTAGTAGGAGTGAGAAAAACATCACGGGGGTGGTGCGCATTGTATGGGTGTGTGTTACATTACATTCACTAGTAGGAGTGAGAAAAACATCACGGGGTCGTGCGCATTGTATGGGTGTGTGTTACATGACATTCACTAGTAGGAGTGAGAAAAACATCACGGGGTGGTGCGCATTGTATGGGTGTGTGTTACATTACTTTCACTAGTAGGAGTGAGAAAAACATCACGGGGTGGTGCGCATTGTATGGGTGTGTGTTACATTACATTCACTAGTAGGAGTGAGAAAAACATCACGGGGTGGTGCGCATTGTATGGGTGTTTGTTACATTAGATTCACTAGTAGGAGTGAGAAAAACATCACGGGGTGTGCGCATTGTATGCGTGTGTGTTACATTACATTCACTAGTAGGAGTGAGAAAAAACATCACGGGGTGGTGCTCATTGTATGGGTGTGTGTTACATTACATTCACTAGTAGGAGTGAGAAAACATCACGGGGTGGTGCGCATTGTATGGGTGTGTGTTACATTACATTCACTAGTATGAGTGAGAAAAACATCACGGGGTGGTGCGCATTGTATGCGTGTGTGTTACATTAGATTCACTAGTAGGAGTGAGAAAAACATCACGGGGTGGTGCGCATTGTATGGGTGTGTGTTACATTACATTCACTAGTATGAGTGAGAAAAACATCACGGGGTGGTGCGCATTGTATGCGTGTGTGTTACATTAGATTCACTAGTAGGAGTGAGAAAAACATCACGGGGTGGTGCGCATTGTATGGGTGTGTGTTACATTACATTCACTAGTAGGAGTGAGAAAAACATCACGGGGTGGTGCGCATTGTAAGCGTGTGTGTTACATTACATTCACTAGTAGGAGTGAGAAAAACATCACGGGGTGGTGCGCATTGTATGGGTGTGTGTTACGTTAGATTCACTAGTAGGAGTGAGAAAAACATCACGGGGTGGTGCACATTGTATGGGTGTGTGTTACATTACATTCACTAGTAGGAGTGAGAAAAACATCACGGGGTGGTGCGCATTGTATGGGTGTGTGTTACATTACATTCACAAATAGGAGTGAGAAAAACATCACGGGGTGGTGCGCATTGTATGGGTGTGTGTTACATTACATTCACTAGTAGGAGTGAGAAAAACATCACGGGGTGGTGCGCATTGTATGGGTGTGTGTTACATTAGATTCACTAGTAGGAGTGAGAAAAGCATCACGGGGTGGTGCGCATTGTATGGGTGTGTGTTACATTACATTCACTAGTATGAGTGAGAAAAACATCACGGGGTGGTGCGCATTGTATGGGTGTGTGTTACATTACATTCACTAGTAGGAGTGAGAAAAACATCACGGGGTGGTGCGCATTGTATGGGTGTGTGTTACATTACATTCACTCGTAGGAGTGAGAAAAACATCACGGGGTGGTGCCCATTGTATGGGTGTGTGTTACATTACATTCACTAGTAGGAGTGAGAAAAACATCACGGGGTGGTGCGCATTGTATGGGTGTGTGTTACATTACATTCACTAGTAGGAGTGAGAAAAACATCACGGGGTGGTGCGCATTGTATGGGTGTGTGTTACATTACATTCACAAATAGGAGTGAGAAAAACATCACGGGGTGGTGCGTATTGTATGGGTGTGTGTTACATTACATTCACTAGTAGGAGTGAGAAAAACATCACGGGGTGGTGCGCATTGTATGGGTGTTTGTTACATTAGATTCACTAGTAGGAGTGAGAAAAGCATCACGGGGTGGTGCGCATTGTATGGGTGTGTGTTACATTACATTCACTAGTAGGAGTGAGAAAAACATCACGGGGTGGTGCGCATTGTATGGGTGTGTGTTACATTACATTCACTAGTAAGAGTGAGAAAAACATCACGGGGTGGTGCGCATTGTATGGGTGTGTGTTACATTACATTCACTAGTATGCGTGAGAAAAACATCACGGGGTGGTGCGCATTGTATGCGTGTGTGTTACATTAGATTCAACTAGTAGGAGTGAGAAAAACATCACGGGGTGGTGCGCATGTATGGGTGTGTGTTACATTACATTCACTAGTAGGAGTGAGAAAAACATCACGGGCTGGTGTGCATTGTATGGGTGTGTGTTACATTACATTCACTAGTAGGAGTGAGAAAAACATCACGGGGTGGTGCGCATTGTATGGGTGTGTGTTACATTACATTCACTAGTAGGAGTGAGAAAAACATCACGGGGTGGTGCGCATTGTATGGGCGTGTGTTACATTACATTCACTAGTAGGAGTGAGAAAAACATCACGGGGAGGTGCGCATTGTATGGGTGTGTGTTACATTAATTCACTAGTAGGAGTGAGAAAAACATCACGGGGTTGGTGCGCATTGTATGGGTGTGTGTTACATTACATTCACTAGTAGGAGTGAGAAAAACATCACGGGGTGGTGCGCATTGTATGGGTGTGTGTTACATTACCTTCATTGTAGGAGTGAGAAAAACATCACGGGGTGGTGCGCATTGTATGGGTGTGTGTTACATTACATTCACTCGTAGGAGTGAGAAAAACATCACGGGGTGGTGCGCATTGTATGGGTTGTGTGTTACATTACATTCACTAGTAGGAGTGAGAAAAACATCACGGGGTGGTGCG